>NC_062214.1:169459535-169767683 GCF_902686445.1 Sciurus carolinensis | reverse complement strand
AACTCTGTAAAGTATCTTATCTTTAGGATAAACGGAGCTGTCCAAATCTGAATTAAAACCACACAGGTGACTCAAGATTTTATAATCCTGGTCTAGACTTAACAAATCAGAATTTCTCAAGTGAGGCCTGGTCATTTCTCCATTTATATGTACATCACTGATCTAGATGTACACTATCCAAAATAGTAGCCACTAGCCACACGCACTTTTTGGATCAATTAAAATCAAGTAAATGTAAAGTTTAGTTCTTTAGTTGTATTTGATCACATTTGAAGTATTTAAAGCCACATGTAATACTGGACAGCAAAGAATACTTCCATCATTGCTAAAAGATCTACAGCAATGTAGAATTAGACTTTGTATTTAGGGTAAAGATATTAAATTGAAAATTTAATTATTCTAAGTTTGGTGGTCAGCCTTTAAGAAGGAATAGATTTTGAAGAATAATTAATGCATGAAATTTGAATTTGTATATATGCATGTGCATATACATGGTGAAGGGATGCTACCTGAACAGTGAGGTTAGGACACTGCAAAAGAAATGAGAGGGGCCACTTTCTTAATCTGTTTGGCAGAGTTGGATTGACCCTATTGTAAAGATCTGATAGGTTCTCTAACTTAGAACACAGAAAGAAGCAGCTCAGGAAAAAGTGACCTCATAATAACTAACAGGGATATTCTTTCCATCTCTGGATTCAAAGAGTTGCAAATGAAATAAATCAACCTTACCTTTGCTCTCCGAGAAGAACAGTACTCTATCCAGTTAAGGTAAATCACACAGAAACTCTCCCTGGATATGCCTGCCAATCGATGATCATAGTCTTCATCAATGTTTGGATTAAAGGTAGGGTCCACATCCACATAATTTCGATCTGCACACAGACGGAGTCCTTCCTGCATTGTCTCATTAGCTAGCCACTCCTCTAACTTAGAGGATGTTGTAACATAATAAATTATACCCTAACATGTAAAAGACAGGAAAAATTTTAATTAAATTGCACTTTGAAGACATTTTTTAAATTCTCTGTATTATATTAGTAATTAATATGGCTAATAAATACAGACACTGCGATTAAAACATGTGATCTGAACAAACTGATTTTTCAGTGTAATAAATTCCAAACATTTCTTCAGATTTTATAACCAAAAGTATTTTATTTGTAGCTCAATACTCCATGTACACATTTTAAGAATGCCATAAAATACTTCAGGCCTTTCTGGATGAAAAAAAACATTTGATACTTTAAAATCACAACTAATAAATTCAGCAAGGCCACTTGTAGCTTATTGATTTTAGTGCTTTTGATTCAGGATATTTAAGACAGGTGAAAAAAATTCTGTCTGCCCTTACTTTGAAAATTTTCTCATAAAGTTATTAAAACCATCTGGTGTTCTTAGGGTAAAGTTATATAGTTAATCATAAACAATGGAAATACATACGTATATATAAATATATACAAATAAAAAATGCCACATACACACAATATTGTAAACTCAATCTCTCTAGCCTCCAGAGGCTAAGTTGAACCAGAAATGGAAAGCGCAAAGTTCACCTCAATCAATATAAGTAAGGTACAACTTAGAGGTAAGAGCATAAAATACAGAAAAATCAGATGTGGATCATTAAAGCTTAGCACACAATTCCCTCTTTAAAAATATTGGCTTTACTTAGAAGTCCCCAAACCACTACCATGCTGTTTTCCTATAAAAGACTTAACAAAAAATAGAATATTTTGTTCAGTAAAAGATTAGTTCTGGGGTTAGGGATTTAGCTCTCAGTGGCAGAGCACTTGCCTAGTATGTGCAAGGCCCTGAGTTTGGCCCTCAGTTCTGAAAAAATAAAAAAAAAGATTAGCTTTGCCCAATGAGAGAGGTCTAGCCTTTGCTTTCAGGTCTCAGGAAGGAAACCTCTAAGCCCTTAGAATGTCTTGCCTGGTAAGAGTTTGTTTGGCTGGAGGCCTAGAACCACACAGTATGAACCTGACCTCTGGAAGTCCTGGAAACTTGGTCAGTCATCTGGTGATCCATCATTTCTACATGACTGCACCCCGATGAAGACTCAGGGCACCAAACTCAGAAGAACTTCCATGGCTTGGCAGCACTCTCATACTATCGCTACACCTTGGTGCTGGGAGAAATAGGCATCTGCACAACTCCACTGGGAAAGGACAATTGAAAGTGCCTCACCATGGTATCTCTGGACACTGGCTGATTTTAATCTGTATCCTTCCACTGTAATAACATGAATACGGTATGAGTAAAACAGCTTTGCTGAGTTCTACGAATCCTTCTAGCAGATCCCTGAACCTAAGGGTGGTCTGGGGGACTTTGAAATTGAAGTTGCTTTCAGAAGTGAGGGTGGCCATTGGGCCTCCTGAACTTTGTAATAAATTTTTAATTCAGTTTGTTGAATGCAGTGCAAAGCAGTGATTAACAGCAAAGGCACAAGAGTCAGATATGCTTGAGTTTTAAATCCCAAACTCCACTTGCTAGTTAGAGGATCTTGGACAAGTTAACTTTTGATCCTTAAGTTGTTCATCAGCAAAATAAGAAAGCAACACTTCTTTAAAGAATTAGGTAAGAACTGAACATGGCAGTACATGCCTATAATCCCTGCAGTTTGGGATGCCGTAGCAGGAGGATCCCAAGTTCAAGGCCAGCCTCAGGAACTTAGACATCCTGTCTAATAAAAAAAGTGGGGGCTGGGGACTTGGGGTCTAGCTCAGTGGCAGAAAGTCACTGGAGAGAAAAATAACAAAAAAAGTAAGACACACATGTGTGTATGCATGCATGTGGAATATTCCTTAGCATAGAGCCAAAAACACAAGCTACAGATGCTAGCTACTTTTAGTAATGAACAAATAGAGTAAGTTCCACAAAAGAAAGAATAGCAAGACCTTTTTTTTTTTTTTTGGTGGTGCTGGGGTTGAACCCAGGTCCTTGTGCATGCAAGGCAGGCACTCTACCAACTGAGCTATATCACCAGCCCAGCAAGACCTTTGTAGGAATATTTTTATTGACTTTTCTGGATACCAGAGAATTTAAACCACTACTTAGAAACAAAGCAGGAATTTAAAATATGTATTAGTGTGCCTCCCTTATCCAAAGATCTAACTAAGCATCAACCCTTACCTTGACGTAGTAAGTAGTGAGTACTTTTCGAAGATCAAAGACTTGAAGCATAGAAGCAGCACTATTATCAGTGATGCTGTACCCCTCCAGAATATACTTAGTGACTATCACTTCCCAAGCTAGCCAGCGTTGGCTAAAAGCGGCATTAAATGAAAGCACATGAGGAATATGGCCAGGTTCACAACAGCAAAATCCTTCATCTTCTTCTACTCCTTCAGTAATGGCCTCTACTTCCCGTTGTTGACAGTAGGTACCTTTAAAAAAATGAGAGACACACACCATTATGAACAAAGGCTGGGAAAAATTAATGGCTCAAGAACACAAGAGATTAGAAATGGAGTCTCATTTTATAGCAACTAGAAGTATGTAACTGATTTACCTTAGAACATTCAATAACAAATTGTAGTAAACTCCAGAAACCAGGTATACTATAAAATTCCTATAGAATCCTATAGTAATTCCTATAGAATTAGCACATTAAAGGTGCCGAGAATTTGTGCAGTAAACGAAGATCTTTAGTTAAGACTCATGGATTTCCAACCTTTTCAAATGTGTTTACAACTGCATTCACATCAAATGACAGCCAAATGAGTAAAAGTACATCTCCTTAAGAGCAGTAAAATTGGGTGTGGTGATGCATGCCTATAATCCCTGTGGCTTGCGAGGCTGAGGCAGGAGATCAAAAGTTTGGGGGCCAGTCTTGCCAGCTTAGAAAGACCCGGTCTCACCAAAAGAGTGTGAAGTGGGGTGCGGTGGGGGGGGGAGAGTTAAGGTGTAGCTCAGTGGTAGAGCGCTTACCTAGCACATACCTACCCCTAGTTTTAACTCCATGTGCTGCAAAAATATAAAACAAAAACCCAATGGAATGATAACTGAATCATCCGAAGCATAGGGGTACACCTAGCTAGACAGGCAGAACACAGAAGAATCTGAAATCCATTTAGAATCATTCATACTTCAAACAGAAGTACTATAGGTATCCAGGTTATTTGGTTCTATAACTTCTACTAGTGTATTACAATTTAATGTTAAGTAAAAATTAAAATTTTTTCTGTTCCCAATTACAACAATTGATAAGATTACATTGTCGGCACTTGAGACTTACCTGATGATATAAATTGTATTAGGTATGAGATCTGATTATTTTGCACTTGCAAATAAATCTTTGAAGTTACATTTTTTAATACAACATACTTACTGAATAATCATTCTTTGCATTAGCAGTACTAATACAAAAACAGACTAAGAAACCTAACATCAGCAAGATATCACCATTTCACTAGTGTTAATTTTATTTTGTTCTGCAGTTTTTCTTCCATTTAATTTGTATGTTCCTTATGCTATGTGAAGACTCAAACTGATTACACTTAATTGCCTATAGCACGTATTTAGGTTATACTGTATTTAAAATAAATCATACAGAATAACAAATTTTTGCTTTAAAGGGAACATATACACCAAGCAGGTTTTAAAACCACAGCTCTAAGAGAAATAGATGTGAGGTGTGATGAATTAAAAAAAAAAGAAAAAGAAAGAAAGGCTAAAAAAAGTTATTGGGGAGATCCAAGATGGCGGACTAGAGGGAGGCTGCATTCCTTGTTGCTCAGTAACTTGGGTTTCAAGCAGAGGATATCTGTTTCTTGGTGAGGCAGTCTTTGCTGCTTATCGATCCCCTGCTGTTTACCCCATTTGTCCGCTGTGATCACCTGCAATCTGCTACTTTTTGAGTGCAGACTGCACACTGACTGGCGCCTATCATCGTCACTTGCCTGCCTCTTGCCTGCTTTTCACCTACCCATCACCCACTGCCCGACATTCACCTGCTGATCATCCGACAGCAGCCAGCAGACCGACTGCAGTGGATAGCCAGTGGATAGCCAGCTGCCTGCTGTTGCCTGCAAGTCCATTGTCACAGAACCTGCAGGTTTGGTTACGCGTGGCTGCCACCCTTTTGAGACAACACCCAGGACATGTAGGACCCCTGGCTGCACAGACTGAGCCCCGTCTCCAGGACCCCCAGAATGACTGATTGCACTCTGCCTCCAGGATCCCTCAACCAGACTGACAGCACTCTGCCTCCAGGATCTCCAGCCGATCATGCCCACACCCTGAGCTGCAGCTCCACATTTGCCAACACATTTGGAAGCCAGAGCAGCCATCTGGGATTATCCTGGAGGCAGTAGCTCCCATCTTTAGGTGGGGCAAATGCCATCCTGAGACGCCTGCTGGAGACTGGAAGTTCATTGTCAGGTACCTCTCATGCATCAGCCTACAGAAGACTGGGATATTTGAATACTATATAACTGTTATAGTGTAGATCTTTTTTTTTTCTCCTTTTTGAAAAATTTTAAGTTTTTATTTCTTTACTTTTCTTGCTCTATTTTCCTTTTGTTTACCTGTTTCCTCAGAGTCTCTTCCTCACTTTTCTCATGCTAACAATCAACTTCTTTTGATTACTTTCACTCTTTCTACGATCTAAAACTTCTATATACACTTTTCTTATCCCATTAACAGTTACATCCTACACCCCTCCCCATCCTTTGGTCCTCCATTAGAAACTGCAGACCTTATTGCAAATCTATTTGTTATACTATAGATAATAATTGAACTCATTCTGTTTATTATGACAATATTGTTAATGTCTTCATAGGGGCTATTTGGTTTAGGGTTGTATATCGTCTGTACTGGCCACTGCTAATATTGATCTCCCCCTTAAAGAAAAGATTTTGGAAACCTATAGGGTCACTATAAGCCTATGGGGGGAAACTGCAATTCCCCGGTCTGCACTATTAGAGGGTAATAGTGGACAATATGAAAAAACAAGGGAAGAAAATGATCCAAACAAATCTAGATTCTATATTAATAGAATCCAGTGATGGTATGGTAGAAGAGATGTCAGAAAAGGAGTTCAGAATATACACAATTAAAATGATTTGTGAAGCAAAGGATGAGTTAAGAGAGCAAAGGCAGGCAATGGATGATCACTCCAATAAGCAGTTGAAAGAGCAACTGCAGGAAGCAAAGATCATTTCAACCAAGAGATAAGAGATTCTCAAAACCAAATGGAAATCCTTGAAATGAAGGAAACAATAAACCATATAAAAAAACTCAATGGAAAGCATCACCAACAGACTAGAGTAGACCACTTGGAAGAAAGAACCTCAGACAATGAAGACAAAATATTTAATCTTGAAAATAAAGTTGCCCGAACAGAGAAGATGGTAAGAAATCATGAACAGAACCTCCAAGAACTATGGGACATCATGAAATGACCAAATTTAAGAATTATTGGGAAAACTCGAATTACTAAAATTCGTGATGAAAAAGGAAATATCACGAAAGACACCACTGAGATACAGAACATAATGAGAAGCTAACTTTGAAAATCTGTATTCCAACAAAATGGAAACTACTGAAGACATTGACAATTTCTAGAGACATATGCTCCTCCCAAACTGAACCAGGAGGACATACACAATTTAAACAGATCAATATCAAGCAATGAAATAGAAGTCATCAAAAGACGACCATCCAAGAAAAGCCCAGGACCAGACGGATTCTCAGTCAAGTCTATAAGACCTTCAAAGAAGAACTCATTCTAATACTTCTCAAAGTATTTCAGGAAATAGAAAAGGAGGGAACCCTACCAAACTCATTCCATGAAGCTAATATCACCCTCATACCCAAACCAGGAAAACACACATCAAGGAAAGAAAATTTTAGACCAACATCCTTGATGAATATAGATGCAAAGATCCTTAACAAAATATTGGCAAACTGTATCCAAAAATATATTAAGAAAATCGTGCACCACGATCAAGTGGGGTTCATCCCTGGAATGCAAGGATGGTTTAACATCCGTAAATCAATAAACATAATCCATCATGTCAATAGACTTAAGGATAAGAATCATATGGTTATATCAATTGACGCAGAAAAAGCGTTTGACATAATACAACACCCCTTCATGCTCAAAACACTAGAAAAAATAGGGATAGTAGGAACATACCTGAACACTGTAAAGGCTATTTATGCTAAGCCCATGGCCAACATCACTCTTAATGGAGAAAAACTGAAACCATTCCCTTTAAAAATGGGAACGAGACAGGGATGTCCTCTTTCACCACTTCTATTCAACATTGTCCTCGAAACTCTAGCCAGAGCAATTAGGCAGACTAAAGAAATTAAAGGGGTACGAATAGGAAAAGAGGAACTTAAGCTGTCACTATTTGCTGATGACATGATTCTATATTTAGAGGATCCAAAAAACTCCTCCAGAAAACTTCTAGACCTCATCAATGAATTCAGCAAAATAGCAGGCTATAAAATCAACACACATAAATCTAAAGCATTTTTATATGCAAGCGACGAAACATCTGAAAGGGATATGAGGAAGACAACTTGGCTTGCGATAACCTCAAAAAAAAAAACAACTTGGGAATCAATCTAACCAAAGAGGCAAAAGATCTCTACAACGAAAACTTCAAAACATCGAAGAAAGAAATTGAGGAACATCTTAGAAGATGGAAAGATCTCCCATGTTCTTGGATAGGAAGAATTAATATTGTCAAAATGGCCATACTACCAAAAGTGCTATACAGATTCAATGCAATTCCAATTAAAATCCCAAGGATGTACCTTACAGAAATAGAGCAAGCAATCATGAAATTCATCTGGAAGAAAAAAAAAACTCAGAATAGCTAAAGCAATCCTTAGCAGGAAGAGTGAAGTAGAGGGTATCGCAATACCATAACTTCAACTACACTACAAAGCAATAGTAACAAAAACGGCATGGTATTGGTACCAAAATAGACAGGTAGATCAATGGTACAGAATTGAGGACATGGACACAAACCCAAATAAATACAATTTTCTCATACTAGACAAAGGGGCCAAAAATATGCAATGGAGAAAAGATAGCCTCTTCAACAAATGGTGCTGGGAAAACTGGAAATCCTTATGCAGCAAAATGAAATTAAACCCTTATCTCTCACCCTGCACAAAACTCAACTCAAAATGGATCAAGGACCTTGAAATCAGACCAGAGACCCTGCATCTTAGAGAAGAAAAAGTAGGTCCAAATCTTCAACATGTCAGCGTAGGATCAGACTTCCTTAACAGGACTCGACTCCCATAGCACAAGAAATAAAAGCAAGAATCAATACCTGGGATAGATTCAAACTAAAAAGCTTTCTCTCAGCAAAGGAAACTATCAGCAATGTGAAGAGAGAGCCTACAGAATGGAAGAAAATCTTTGCCACTCATACTTCAGATAGAGCACTAATTTCCAGAATCTATAAACCACTCTAAACCAAGAATACAAATAATCCAGTCAACAAATGGGCCAAGGAAATGAACAGACACTTCATAGAAGAAGATCTACAAACAATCAATCGATATATGAAAAAATGTTCAACATCTCTAGTAATAAGAGAAATGCAAATCAAAACTACACTAAGATTCCATCTCACCCCAATTAGAATGGTGAATATCAAGAATACAAGCAACAATAGGTGTTGGAGAGGATGTGGGGGAAAAGGTACACTCATACATTGCTGGTGGTGCTGCAAATTAGTGTAGCCACTCTGGAAAGCAGTGTGGAGATTCCTCAGAAAGCTTGGAATGGAACCACCATTTGACCCAGCTATCCCACTCTTCGGCCTATACCCAAAGGACTTAAAATCAGCATACTACAGAGATACAGCCACAATAATGTTCATAGCTGCTCAATTCACAATAGCCAGATTGTGGAACCAACCTAGATGTCCTTTAATTGATGAATGGATAAAGAAATATATATACAATGGAATATTACTCAGCCATAAAGAATAATAAAATTATGGCATTTGTAGGCAAATGGATGAAATTAGAGATCATGCTAAGTGAGATAAGCCAATCTCAAAACACCAAAGGACAAATGGATCTCGCTGATAAGCGGATGATGACACATAATGGGGGATGGGAGGGGAGCAAGAATGGAGGAAGGAGGGACTGTATAGAGGGAAAAGAGGGGTGGGTGGGGTGGGGCGGAAGGAAAAAATAACAGAATGAATCAAACACCATTACCCTATGTAAATGTATGATTACACGAATGGTATGCCTTTACTTCATGTACAACCAGAGAAACAAGATGCATCCCATTTGTTTAGAATAAAAATAAATTAAAAAATAAAATAAATAAATAAATAAATAAATAAATAAATAAATAAATAAAAAAGAAAAAGGAAATATCACGACAGACACCATTGAAATACATAACATAATGAGAAGCTACTTTGAAAACCTACACTCCAATAAAATAGAAAATACGGAAGACATCAACAAATTTCTAGAGACATGTGATCCTCCCGAACTGAACCAGGAGGACATACACAATCTAAACAGATCAATATCAAGCAATGAAATAGAAGTCATCAAAAGACTACCACCCAAGAAAAGCCCAGAGCCAGAGGGATTCTCAGCCAAGTTCTGTAAGACCTTCAAAGAAGAACTCATTCCAATACTTCTCAAAGTATTTCAGGAAATAGAAAAGGAGGGTACCCTACCAAACTCACTCCATGAAGCTAATATCACCCTCACACCCAAACCAGACAAAGACACATCAAGGAAATAAAATTTTAGATCAATATCTCTGATGAATATAGGTGCAAAAATTCTTAACAAAATTCTGGTAAACCACATCCAAAAACATATTAAGAAGATAGTGCACCACGATCAAGTGGGGTTCATCCCAGGAATGCAAGTTGGTTCAACATCCATAAACCAATAAATGTAATCATAACATCAATAGACTTAAGGTTAAGAATCATATTATTTCAATTGATGCAGAGAAAGTGTTCAACAAAATACAACACCCCTTCATGCTCAAAACACTAGAAAAAATAGTGACAGTAGGAACATACCTCAACATTGTAAAGGCTATTTATGCTAAGCCCATGGCCAACATCATTCTTAATGGAGAAAAACTGAAAGCATTCCCTTTAAAAACTGGAACGAGAGAGGAATGCCCTCTTTCACCACTCCTATTCAACATCGTCCTTGAAATACTAGCCAGAGCAATTAGACAGACTAAAGAAATTAAAGGAATATAAATAGGAAAAGAGGAACTCAAGCTGTCACTATTTGCTGATGATATAATTCTCTATTTAGAGGATCCAAAAAACTGTATCATAGAAAACTTCTAAACTTCATAAATGAATTCAGCAAAACAGCAGGATATAAAATCAACATGCATACATCTAAAGCATTTTTATACATAAGCAATGAAACATCTGAAAGGGAAATGAGGAAAACAACTCCATTTGCAACTGCCTCAAAAAAAAAAAAAAACAAAAAAACCTTGAGAATCAATCTAACCAAAGAGGTGAAAGATCTCTACAATGAAAACTACAGAACATTAAAGAAAGAAATTGAGGAACACCTTAGAAGATGGAAAGATCTACCATAATCTTGGATAGGCAGAATTAATATTATCAAAATGGCCATACTTCCAAAGGTGCTATCCAGATTTAATGCAATTCCAATTAAAATCCCTATGACATTTCTCATAGAAACCGAAAAAGCAATCATGAAATTCATCTGGAAGAATGAAAGACCCAGAATAGCCAAAGCAATCCTGGGCAGGAAGAATGATGCAGGAGGTATCACAATACCAGACCTTAAACTCTACTACAGAGTAACAGTAACAAAAACGGCATGGTATTGGCACCAAAATAGTCAGATAGACCAATGGTACAGGACAGAAGACCTGGAGACATACCCGCATAAGTACAGTTATTTCATACTAGACAAAGGTGTCAAAAACTTACAATGGAGAAAAGACAGCCTCTTCAACAAATGGTGCTGGCAAAACTGGAAATCCATATGCAGTAAAATGAAATTAAACCCCTATTTCTCACCCTGTACAAAATTCTACTCAAAATGGATCAAGGATCTAGGAATTAGGCCCAAGGGGAAGAGAAGAATGAAGGAACTTTGGATGGTGTAGAGGAAAATGGGGTGGGAGGGGGTGGGGGACAGAAAGATAGTAGAATGAAACAGACAGTATTAACCTATGTATATGTATGATTACATGAATGATGTGAATCTACATTGTGTACAACCTTAGAAATGAAAAGTTGTACCCCATTTGTGTACAATGAATCAAAATGCAGTCTGAAAAAATAAAGAGTTTAATAAAAAAAAGTTATTTGGGCAAAGCTAAGGAACAATATTGTTTAGTACTGTATAATCCTCAGCAATTTTATTATTTCATTTTCTTGCTTAATTACATATGCCAACATTCAAAGTTACTCTACACAATGATGATAAGAAAAACCCTTGTCTTGAACCTAACATTCACAGGAATATATGCTGTGGCTGACTATCAATATATATACACAAACATGCTTTTCAACATATAAAAATGTGTTCAATTTTATAAAATATCTTTTAAAAAATAAGGAAAATGAAATGTAATCAAATGTTTTCTGGCATTTTTAAGATAATCATGTTTTATCCTTGTAACCTACTAAAACAGAACAAATTCTACTAATTTGCTTTCTAATATTCAATTTCAAAAATGAAAACTGGCTGAATTTGCATGGGGTACCTAAAAAAAAAAAAAAGCACTGCTGAATCCCGCTTATTCTAGATTTGGAGAATTTTTGTATCTACAGACACAAGTGAAATTAAACTGTACTTTTTTTGTACACCAGCTTTAGACTTACTTTGAGATCGATATTATACTAGTTTTGTAAAAAGCCCTGAGACATTTTCTGTCTTTATCCACATGCTAGCACAGGTCAGAAGACAGAATTACCCATTTCCTGAAGAAATGTCCTGAGCTACTTTTTGAAAATATCATAGTATTAAGAGTCCCCTTTTGATTTTATGTGTTATTCCTTCATTTTATTCATCTTGCCATCTCTTTTGGGAAGCTGATAAAAATTTTATTTAAAAAATTTCTTTTATGGGGCTTGGAATATAGCTCAGTTGGTAAAGTGCTTACCTTGCAAGCACAAGACCCTGGGTTTGATCCCCAGCACCGCAACAAAACAAAACAAAACAAAACAAAAATTTCTTTTGCAACAGGGTCTCACTAAGTTGCTTAGGGTCTAAGTTGCTTGGGGCCTCACTAAATTGCTGAGGCTGGCTTTGAACTTGTGATTCTCCTGCCACAGCCTCCTGAGTCCTAGGATTATAGGTGTGCACCACTGCACCCAGCTGATAAAAAGATTTTATTATTTATTTATTTCTGTACCAGGGATTGAATCCAGGGATGCTCAATCACTGAGTCACAACCCTAACCCTGTTTATTTTGAGACAAGGTCTCACTAAGTTGCTAAGACTGCTTTAAACTTGTGATCCTCCTGCCTTAGTATCCCGAGTTGTTGGGCACATGCCTGGCTGATGAACAGTTTTTAAATGAGGAAATAACATAATGAGAGTTATATGTTATGCAGGTCACTTGGTTAGTGGTCTATAGAGAACAGATGTGGCAAGGAGGAATTTGGCAATTCTGAAAGTTCATTAAGTTCCTTATTCAGAGTAGTGGGATAGGTGAATGGGATAATTAAATTAAAGGATGTTTTTGCTCTAACATATCAACCTCTTCCCCATAAGACTATCTACAGTTCCAACATACCCAGTAAGGTATTTTCCTCAGAAAATGAAGTCATAATAAGTATAGGAATATTTATAATTGAAATAAGTTTTGAGACTTGCAAAGTGATTTTGGCATACCTATGAGGAACTTTCCTAACTGTTCCCTGGATTACCTGTGTCTTTCAGTCACTCTGAGTATTACAGGTAACAATGAAAAGAACTAAAAATCATGAGAAGTGGACATATTCAAATCAATCAACATAACAAAAATTGTTCTTTTTTTTTTTTTTTAAGATTGAACCCAGGGGGGCTCTCCCACTGAGTTACATCCTAGTCCTCTTTATTTACTTTTAAATTTTGAGACAGGGCCTTTTTTTTTTTTTTTTTTTTTTTTTTGGTGGTGCTGGGAATCGAACCCAGGGCCTTATGCTTGCAAGGCAAGCACTTTACCAACTGAGCTATCTCCCCAGCCCGGAAAAATGTTCTTGATAGAAGTAACAAAAAGTGAACATGGTAGAAGCTGTAATCGGAAGTTTTTAATATGGCAAATAAACTGGTAAGTCTAATTTTTCACATAAGACTTACATGGCAAAGAATTTTGAAATTATTGGTAAAATAAAAATGGAAATGAAAATAATATATGAATGGGTTTAACCAAGACCTACAGGAAACTGAACAAGAAATCTGTTTAGTTAAATATTGCTTAAAATTAACCATCAAAACAGACAAATGAAATGTAAGAAATTTAACTGGTTTAATTGAGCATAACTCAGAAAATATACCAAAAACACTCAACAGATCCAAACATCTGCTTGGCAAGAGGACATGATTGGTTAGTAACTAGGGTAGAGGGAAGTAGGGGGGATAAGGGATGACACTAATAATCAAGGATCACATCAGTATCTAGGAGCAAGAATATAATCAATACCCCATGAGAGTTCTGGAATGAACAGGAGAAAACAGCATTTTTTTAGTCAATCTGAAAAGTTAGCAAAGATATATACTAATAGCTGTGTGTGACAGGTGCTCAAACAAAATCACTGAGGCAGATGTGATTTCTGCCCCTGAAGTTTGACCAACTTCAGCCCTGATCAAATCCAAGCTAAAGATGGTTTTTATATTTTTAAAGGATTATTTAAAAACAACAAAAAAGAATATTCAACAGAGAATGTGTAGAAAGTCTAAAATATTTACTATGTGACTCTCAACAGAAAAAGTTTACCAACCCCCAGGGCTGGAGAAAAAATAAACTTTAAACAAATGAACACAAATAAATAAAAAATTATTATTATGATAAGTACTAAGAAAATAACACAGTAAGATTAAATGTAATCATGTGTGACAGGTGGTTAGAGAAGGCTCTTTGCAAAGTGACATTTAGGGTAATCCCCTAAATATACTTAAGGAGCTAAGCCAGATGGGAGGTTGGTGGGAGGAGTGAGATGACTGGTACTTTCTGGGGGAAAAGTGTGGGGTGACAAGGAGCTCTTAGTTAAGAACTGAGCACATCTAAGAAATTGAAAGAAGTCTAGAGTGGGCGAGGAGATTGGTATAGAGTGAGAATATAGAAAATGGCAGAACCAGATCATAGCATTGTAGGATGTGTTAGGGTTTTTGAATTTTAATTTAAAGGGTATCAGGAGTCACTGAAAACTTTCAAGCATAGGAATGACATGATCAAATCTGCTTAAAAAAACAAAAACCAACACAATGCCTGAATGAATTACAGCTATCCTTGCTATCCAGATCTATCCATGTGTTCAGATAGTAAGGGATAGTGTTTCCAAATTTGACTTGAATTTTGATTGGTAAACAACTAGAGCTTGAACAGCTAAGATTTATCAAAAAATTTATTTGAATCTATTTATTCCTGGGGAGATAGCTCAGTTGGTTCAATCCCCAGCACCACTAAAAAAAAAAAAAAAAAAAAAGAATCTATTTATTACCAGAGAGGGAAAGTTGGGAGAAGGAGAATTTAGATCAGCTATTTGATTTGATGAATTTATCATCAATATGATAGTAGATGATATGAGCAAGTGATAAGAAAGACATTTTTCCATTTCACAAAAGTATAAAGACTAGAAAAAAGCCTCCCCGGGCATTTTTTTTTTTTTTTTTTTTAATTGAGTTAAAAAACCAGGTGAGATCCTCAGGTCACAAAAGTTAAAAAGGAAGTTAGTTCTAGCAGTGGTAAGTCTGAGGGTATGATGTGGACTTTTGGATGAGTTCACTTGGATTACATTTGAACAGGATAGGAGTATATGGAATTAAGGACAAGAGTAGATGAAATAAAGGTGGAAAGGCAGAATGAAACATCCACAGGACAGGAAGAGGAGAGTAAGAACAGAAGAGGGGAGGCAAAGCGTTACAAATTTAAGACATCAATATATGTAACAATTTGAGTACTGTGTAAGTACTAGTTAACAGAGTCGTTTCTAGGGCTGGGGCTGTAGGCAGAGCACTTGCCTAGCATGTGTGAGGCACCGGTTCAATCCTTAGCACCACATAAAAATAAACAAACAAAATAAAGGAATCTGTCAATATGCAACTACCAAAAACCCGCAAAAAACAAAAACAAAAAACCCCTCAAAACAAAACAAAACCAAACCCAGTAGTTTCTAGAGAAGCACTTACTCCATCCACAAAATTTCCATAACAAGCTTTCTGATTCAATATCAAAGTGAAAATTAATCCTTAGGGTACTGATCTGGATTGATTCTCTTTCTAGTCAAATATTTTCTGATTTCCTATTCCAGACTAAAGACACTACAAAGACTTCGTCTTAGGATACATCAAAAACTCTCTAAACTCTTTAGTTCAAATGTTCCCATAGACCAGAAAGATATTCAAATACAGGATTTGAAATTCCTATAAAACAAGTTTATTCTTTGTGGTTAGAAGCTATTCAACCTAAGATGTGAAGAAAAAGGAACACTTTTACAGTGTTGGTGGGATTGTAATTTAGTATAACCACTATGGAAATCAGTAAAGAGGTTCCTCAAAAGACTAGGAACCACTCCTCCTCGGTATTTATCCTGAAGAATTAAAGTCATCAAACCACAGTGACACATGTACAACCATGTTTATGGCTGCACAATTCACAATAGCCAAACTGTGGAACCAGCCTAGGTGTCCAACAATGGATGAATGGATAAAAAGTATGTGGTAATAAGTACACAATGAAGTTTTATTCATCCATAAAGAAAATGAAATCATGTCATTCACACTCAGAAGGCCAAGGGTCTTATGTTTTCTCTCATATGTGGAAGTTAGAGAGGAAAAAGGAAAAGGAAGGTGGGAGCAGATCTCATGGAAATCAAAGGGAGATCAGGAGAGGAAAGGGACCAAGGGGTGGGGGATGGGGAAGGAGGGGAGAAGTGTTAGGGAGTGATACTGGCCAAATTATGTTGCTATTTTTTGTGCATGTATGAATATATAAAAATAAATCCTATCCTTATGTACAACTATAAAAAATTGTGGGAAAAATGAGTTAACAAAGAAGTGCATAGAACAGTATCTGGCACGCAGTGTGTGCAATAAATATTAGCTGTGTTAAAAAAAAAAAAAGAAGTTACTTAACATGTAGGAGTTGACAACATCAAGTTGATATGTTTCTGAATGTACCAGTTTCTGTGAAGAAAGAGTTTCATTTGTCAGTAAATAAAACTGTAGAGTGCAGGTGGGAGGGGCACCAGGAGTAACTACCTCATACATGCGGGGTTTTATTTGGAACTAGACAGAGGTGATGGTTGCGCAACACTGCAAATTTATGTACAAATACCACTGATTCTTCATTTTAAATAGTTAATTTTAGGTGAATTTCACTTTAATTTAAAAAAATTGTTGAAGACAATGGCATGGTGTCTTTTGGAACATAACTCAGTCAACTACTCTGTCTCACACAAAAACAACATTCTATGCCACTAGCCGAGCAAACATACATAATTTGTCACAAAAGCGTCTGGCAAGAGACAAAGCACAGAACAACAGAAGTCAGTATCTCCAGGTAAACAAGTCAATTATATTCTAATGCTACTACCTTTCCATATAATGCAACACCAAAAAAAATGACTCTTCATGTGACTATGAAATGGGAGGGTCCCTAATAAATACTCTTCAACAACTTTTCTCACTCTATAATCCCAAATATCTAATTTTATGAACACTTTTGATTTGAGATATAAACACTCAAAACTTAGATGCTGTAGAAGTACACTATAAAAATAAAAGATGAATGAACGTCCTACCTCTAAATTCTAGTCCTCGCAGCTGGAAAGTGACGAGACCATTGCCTATCTCTATAAGGTGTACTAATGCATTGAGATAGTCAGAGGCAAGGATGAAACAATCCCCGGTACTGTAGTTTCCCCACCGTCCCAGCAGCAAATCACCACAGAGGCTGTGCTGCAGGGATCTCGTTAAATGTTCATAGAAGATGGAATTCAGATTGTTGTCATCTGATCCTATAAGAAGGGATTAAACAAAAAACCAAAATGTCAGATTTCACCTTAATTCCCTTTCATATTGACAAATGAGATTGTTAAAAATATCAAAATTAACTTCCAGCTCAGGTTGTATTTATATTTACTTGACAAGAAAAATAATACTCATACCCTTACAATTTCTACATAAAAATGAAACAATAATGAGAGGTTTCAGAATTGAGAGAAGTTACATAACTTCTCTGAGGGTTCCTATCCATGTAATGTGGGAATTTGATTAGATACAATCTAAAAACTTTTCCACCTTTTTAACAGTCCACAACTTATAATTCATGGACAGTTATTGCTATTCAATGAAATATGCCTTATAATTAAAACTATACAGAAAAATGAAAAAGAGAAACTAATATTCAGAAGGAGAACAAAAAGCTTATTTGGTAAAGAAGCGGGTAAAATAATATATAAGACTTGAAGAAGACAGTCCAAAACAAAGAGAAATTAGTTAAAAAGAACCTGAATAACAAGATGGTTGATATTTAGCAAAAATAAACTATATACACAGATGTAGAAAAAAAGAACCTACAAATGGTATGTTAGGGTTATCATGTAAGAAAAACATTAGTATAAAAACATCATTGAATGAGTACGACCTCCTCTAGAAGTAACCTATCCAAAGTGGGTACCCAAAGCACAGTACTAGAGAACAGCAAAATTGTCAAAACTTAGTAATTATTTTAAACTTAAACTAAATATTAAAATAATAAAAGGGGAACCCTAGGTTCTAATGGCAATAAAATGATTGTATTTAACTTTATGCATACCCAACACAAAAGTGATTTTGTCCTGTGGAAAGGTGGTGGCAGCATCAGGAGAATTTCAGTCCCTTATAGCATATACTAGAATTGAGATGGTTCTTTTCTCTAACAGAATGTGACGATTAACAGTCATTAATATCAAATAGCTAGTACTCCTTAATTCAATATTAAAATTAAGAACCAATCAGATCTATAGTTTGGTTTTTAAGATGTGTATAGTATTTTAAGGGAACTTATAAGTCAAATAGATACAAATATTTCAGTCTATTTGAGAGTAAATGTTTTTTTAATACACTTAAGTTCTAGTTGTTCGTTAGTCCTTCACAACTGTGGCAGTGAAATTCATTTCTTACTGCTGGATAGGCCAATAAAATGATACTTCCCAAATATCAAAACTAAGAATCAGATTTTAGATAATGGTAATGCCACCAAAGTGTTACCCACTCAAGTCATATCTTGAGTGGTTATATGGTCCCTTGTAGATGTCAACTCAATACATACTAACTAAAATTATATTAACATTTACTTAAGAATTCAGGAAAGGATAGAAGCCAAGATATTAATGAAATGTGCTAAATACCCTTCAACACAGTCGACTAGTTTTAGTTTAATTGCTTTCTACTTTTTAATCTATGTAAGAATAATCTTTCAGTGACATTTTAAGATTTCCCATCAGCATTGTTTAAATGCATTTTATTAAGGATGGGTATATACGTCAGGTACAATGGTATATGCCTGTAATTCTAGCTACTCTGGTGGCAGGAGGATCACAAGTTTGAGACAACCTGAGTAATAGATCAAGGACCTATCTCATTTAAAAAAAAAAAAAAACAAAAACAAAAGATGGGCATATAAATTGGAGATAGTCTAATTCACATGCACTTTACTTTGTTAAAAATAAAATAAAGGATATCAGTTGTTTAAAAATGGCTACTTGGGACTCATAAAGGATTTCGACAAAGATAAATATATATTTACATATTACATACACATGACAAAATCTTTAACTTAATGCCTTACTCACAAGTAGCATTATTACCTGGATTTCTATCAAGCTGGGAAGCCAATCTGGTATTTGAATGGTCCACTCGTTTTGTGCTAAAGAAGACAAAATAAAACATGTTTCATTTCTTTACTTAAAAAAATTTAATAAGAGTAAGGGAGCTGAGCATAGTAGCATGCCTGTAATCCCAGCGACTTGGGAGGCTAAGGCAAGAGGATTACCAAGTTCTAAGACAGCCTGGGCAACTGAGATCCTGTCTTAAAATACAAAATATAAAGAGCATTCCTAAGTTTAATCCCCAGTACTGCAAAACCCAAAACCAAAACCAGACAAAACACAAGGAGGGAACTCTAAGATACAGATCAAATAATAGTGCTTTAGGAAAATCTCTGGGGAATCTCTGTTACTAATATATTGATAAACTCCTTGGCAGCACACTGCTTGCTAGTACTAGGGCTTGATCCTGTCTCACGTGTGCTAGGTAAGTGCTTTGCCACTGAGCTACATCCCGAGCTGGTAGCACAATTTTACAGATAGTTTTTCTAACAGTCCCCCTACCCCCACATTTACCACATATAAACATAGCAGTTTTTCCCCCCTAACAGGGGTCACTGTAGAGTTTGTAAAAAGACATCCAGGGGTGGTAGTTGGGGGTGGAGATCAGAATGAGAAAATGCAGACTGCACATGGTTCTCAGAAACTCACAGAACATGAAACATTCTTTGCAAGGGGAAAGAATACCTATTAAAGCTCAGTGGTACTGTGTCTGGTCTTCAGAACAGTAGTTCCCAAAGTGCAGACTGTGAAACCAGGACTTTTTCAAGGAGGTTTCCAAAACAAAAGTATTCTTTTAATAATGCTTAGTTGTTACTAGCCCCTTTTTCCTGGTTTGACAACTGCACTGAAGGTATAGAAGCAATAGTGGGTAAAACTGCTGATGTCTGAGCATGAATCAAAGCAGCAACACTAAACAGTATTGTCCCTGCCACACATGCACAATAAAACAAATGAGCAGTTCCACTTCACATATCCCTAACAAGGCAGTAAAAATGTGAATTTTATTAAATCTAGATTCCTTAGTACAGGCCTCTTTAATGTTCTGCAAGGGAAAAATGAGAAAATACAGAGAAAGCACTTTTGCTGCATTCTGACGGCTGTCCCAAGGGAAAGCATGTGTGTAATCATTAGAATTATGAGCTGAACTAGCGGCTTTTTTTTCTTGAAACACTATTTTTACTTGAACAGCTGATTGAGGAAATTTAGACTTATTCATATGGGTTATTTAACAGATATTTCTCAAAAATAAAATGAATCTGTCATTTCAAAGAAAACAACTGGTAATATCTGTTGATACTGACAAAATTCAAGCTTTAAGAAAAAATTAGAATATGGGAAAACTTGTATCCACCACCATAAAGCTTCCCAATGCTTCATGTTATTTTTTTTTTGAGATTGGTAATAATATTAATGAATACATTTTTTAAAACACTGCATAACAAATTGTATCAACATTTGGAAGACCTCTTTTACTCAGTAAATCAGTATTTTTCTAAGTGAATAATAAACGAAGTTATAAAATAATGCATAAATAAAAGATCCATTCAAAATACAAGACAGATAGGTAAATATTGATGTAACATAGTTCCAAAAATACAGATACAGTTAAAAATTTCACACTGTACTAACTTTCAATCAAGAGTCTATCATTTGTTGAGTTTTAGTGAAGGATCAAGGAAAAATATCCACAACTGTCTTAAATGTTTATGAAAATATTCCTTTTTCAACTACATATCTGTGTGAGGCCAAATTTTCTTATGTATTTCAAGTAAAACAGCATACCACAACAGAATGACTAAAGAGGCAGATAAAAGAAGTCATCTGTTAACAAGTCAGACTTGTAAAAATTTGCAGAACTGTAAAACAGTAACATTATTCTAATTTTTTTTGAGTAGGTGGGAAAATATAGCTATTCTTAAAGCTATGGAATTTATAAGATTATTAAGGGATTCTAGGACCAAAATACTTAAATAACTACTATCATAGAACATGACTCTGGGTTAGAAGTTGGTCCAGAATAGGATACAAATAACAGTGAAATTTGCCAAAATGGAAAATACCATGTGTGGTTTTAGTAATGGACTATAATCAAAATTTTAAACCCACAAGTCAATTCACTGTTTCCAAGGAGACCACAACTTTCCCCAGCAAAAATGCCAATGTGTGAAAGTGTAGAGGAAAAAGCATTCATGGAGATGGCCAGTGGAACCATAAATTAGGATAAGCTCTTTCTAAGGAACTGAATCTAGACAGAAAAAATACTTTATGTACAAAGACACTCATTAAAAACTTTTCTTCATTGAAAAAGCAGAGATAACATAAATATTTGGATCTCACTGGCTATGGTGGCATACACTTGTAATCCTAGTGACTTGGAAAGCTGAGGCAGGAGGATCACAAGTTCAAAGCCAGCCTCAGAAACTTAGAGACGCTCTAAAGCAACTTAATGAGACTCTGTCTCAAAATTAAAAAAAGCTGGGGATGTAACTCAGTGGTAAAGTGTCTCTGGGTTCAATCACCACCCACAACCCCCATTAGATTTAAAAATAGCTATTTCTAAGAAAACTATGAAGTGATTAATTATAATAATGGATAGCATAAAGATTTAGAGTATTATTAATAAGGAATAAGTTTAAGAAATACCAATGAAAGAAAAAAAGATGCAAAATGAGTATATTTAAATTAGAATTGTTTTTAAAAATCTCATGAGTAGAAAAAAGAGAAACAGTGATTTTCCCCCAATTCTATCACTTACATAATTTTCACATTTTAAAAATATTTATAAATTTTTAGCAAGACTATTTCAACATGTAGCTCAGTGGTAGAGTGCTCCTGGTTCAATCCTCAGTACCCTCTCCATCAAAAAATTCACCATAACAAATTATGAACCACAAATAACTTCTAATAATAATGCTATCAATAGTTTTTCCTTATAAAAAAGAAACTGTCTTTCAAGCATTTACTTTACTCACTTATAATCTCTCTCCCAGAATTTCACAGGTCGAACATAAGAAGTGATAAATATTGCACTTCCTAAAAAAGGGTTTAGTGGAGTAGAGAAGAAAGCTGACACAGCAGCCTGAATAAACAGCATAGCTGAATCTATGGGAAAAGTAGTTAAGGAACTTAAGATTCATCTGAGCATGCATACACACAGACATGAAGAAGACAGAAAAAAAAAATTGTACAAACACATTTAGATCACAGCAATTAGAGAAATGAAATTCACCAGATAAATACAAAAGAGGATGTCACTGGACACCACAAGGGCGTACCAACAGAAAAACAAAAAAGGGAAGGGGGCCAAATAAATATTTGCTAATATATATTTAGTAAAACTCCATATATCAATTTGGAAAGAAATGCTTGGTTTCAATTTTCCATTAGGTTAAAACCAAAACTTGCAGATATCAAAAGTCTGCCTTTCAACATCACTAGTGTCATTAACCTTTGTTATTATTTAGAAAATATTTTTAAGAAAGGAAGAGAATAGAAAATTTCAGACAGTTCAATCTATCATGAAGTGTTTTGCTCAATTATTTAAAATATTTCTAAACATTCTATGTACATAAAAATACTTTTATTTCTAGACTTTAATAATATCATAATAATTTATATTTATAATATGGAATTTTAAGTTAGTATTATTTAATTACAAAACTTTGTTTTTTCACCTTTAGGTAATCTGTGGGCCACAAATGTTAATACAAGTTAAACAATCTAAATCAGGATAAGTGAGAACTAAAAAGAATGAGTGTTTGATTATTTACGTATAGTAACCTATATTCTATGCCTATGAAAGGTTTTGCTTGTAAATCAATATTCTTATCAAGGATATGACTATCCATTCTCATAATTTAATATGAAGGATACGAGGCACTGCAAAGGGCTGAGCAAATGCATGGAAAGCAGAACCCCATGTAATCTGCCATGGGGCGATGTAGGTGTACACGAACTGCAACTTGTAAAGGAGTTCCCAAAGCTGTAGGAGGAAGAGGAAAGGAAAACCATCAGCAAAAAACTTAAATCAGATATTTGAATTAGAAAATAAAAGACCTACAAAATGTATTTTCTTCTTCCTGGGGAAACTGCACTGAAATTATCTGCCATTTGTATAATAAGATTTATTACTGCCAAAATGCTGAACTTATTTTTAAATAAAAAATGCCATTTGTTAAGTAAAGATGCCTAGCTGATTTGTGAATTTGTGTTTCATAAATTTAGAAAGTTCTATGCCCTCTACTGGCCAGTCATATTACTACTACTACTACAAGTAAAATGAAGAAAAGTAGGAAGCAGCAAAGTAACAATCCTTGGAGGAAAAAATATATCTAGATATCTGTAAAGTACAACATTTTATTCCAAAACACACTTTCCTCAAATTTTAGTGCTCTGGAAACTGAGTATGTTTAAAAAAACAATGTCAAAAGGAATTTGAAAACACCAGTTGTATACAGTTTTCACTACCTATTTGCATAGAAATTTTGTTGTATATACTAGACTTCTGTTGATAATAGAAATTATCAATGGAAACAAAATAAACATTTTAGTCTTATTTAACTTTGAATCTATTATTGTGGTTGAACAATCTTCAACTCTGAAACAGGGACACTGTGTTTGTCCAAGACAGACCAGGTCTGCTTGTCAGGCAATATAAAACCCAACTCTTGAAATAAATCACAGAATCTTAAAAAGCAAAAGTTTTAACTAATTTGGTGACAAGATTAGACACAAACATTTCATCTCTTAAAATACTTAAGCTGATTTACAAATGAACTTGTTTGACTTTCAATTTAAAAGAGAAATCAGGGTTGGGGATATACCACAGTGGTAGAGGGCTTGCCTGGCGTGTGTGAGGCCCTGGGTTCAATCCCCAACTCTGCAACCAACCAATCAACTGAAGAAATCACAATTTCAATGAATTAGAAGTGCACATGAATCCCAATATTTTTAGCCATAAGTCAAAATCATGCTAACAATCCTCAGTACTAATGTTAATAGGATCATGTAAAACAAAAGAAACACATATATTATCATGTAATTAGAACTACTTAAAAGCAGTAACTTGGAAAAACTTCAGATTCTAAATGTGAAGCAGACTGTACTCAAATTTTGACTGTAATAATTGAAGAAAAAAATGATATGTAACTACATAGGTGTGTTGGGTAATAAAATTTTTGTATACATTTAATTAAAAGGTTTATTAAATTGATGACAGAATGAAATATATCTAAAGTGATCTATTGCATATTACTTATTATCATTGTTCTTTCTAGTGACATATGAAAGACAAACTCCTTAAGGACAGAGCTTTCTCTCCCCCCTCCCCCGACTAATTAATAGCCTATGCATCTAGAATAGTTCTGAGAAAATGTATGCTTCCCCCCAGAATATGTGACAAATGAAGGATTAAGAAAATCCAAACTAATGTAGAGTTAAGTGTACCAACTATAGTTCATATATTAGTTTACATTTTATTGCAGCTTTCACTTATTTCCAACCAGTGTAAGAAGAAAACACAATTTTCAATCTAAGTATCTCAGTTTGTGAAAGACCACATGCTTCTTTATATACACAATTCTCTGATTAACTTTCTGCTTTTGTCTTTTGGTTAATAATCATGCTGACAAGAAAAAATACATGATGAAAGTGCATATTAATTAGTGATTGAACAAATGTAATACTGAAATAGTTTAAAAGGTATTTATTACAATATCGAAAATGACTACCACTAAAACCTCGTTTGGATTAATCGCTTTCCATTTTCACTGTTTCATCCTAGGTCAGACCTCCACCACATCTGAATCACTGTCACAATCTCTTAAGCTGTTCTCCATACCTTCAAGGTTCTCTCTTCCCCATTTCATCCCAAATGTGGCTGACCAGGCTAACTTGCCTAAAATTGGACTTTCACTGTGTTTTGTAGCTGTTCATTTGCTTCAGCTCTCAGTTACCTATCAAATGGGATAATATATGTCAAAGTCCTTTGTATATGGTCAGTGTTACCATGAAATCTAATTACTATTTAATTTACGAACAATCTGACTGTACAACCTATTTGATTGAGAAAGGTAGTACGGTTCAATAAAAAAATCCTTGCATGAAGAGGGAGAAGATCTGGATTTTGCCATCTCATTTACAAAGGTCATAAAGACACTTGTCTGAGGGCAAATAATGAATTTTAGAAGCATTTTGCAAACTTCAGAATATTCTGTTGAGTTCATTTCTGGTTGTTACCACATGGTCTCACTGTCTTCATTCAGCTAGCAAGTTTTTCTTCACTAGAATTGTTCCCTTCATCTATCCAACAACCCAAATTCAACTATAACCACTTATATTTCTAAAATTATTCAAAAGCACACTCCACTTACTAATAATGTTTCTTTATATAACAATTTTATCTTCCTAACTATAGCAAAAAATACAATTTATATGGATCACTGTGACTAGCATTGCTTAGGGATTCTAATATACTCGAAGTTAAATGATGAGACATTAATTAAAAGACAACAAATAAATAAAATACATGCATAATCTTCACAAAGTACTCTATTACTTAGGGTGATAGTTTTTGCAGGCAGAGATATTCCTTTCAGTGATAAATTACCTTGCTGAACAGTATGGACATGAAGAAGAGATCCAATAGCATGGTCTCTGAAAAAGCTTCATAGTCAAATTTGAAAAAGAGTACTGTAAAGATGACTGTGACATACTGATATGTAGGGCTGCTAAAAGAGGATCGCAGTAACTTTAAGCCAGCAATGGTGATCATTAAAGCACCTAATCTGTAACAGAAAGACACAACTCATTAACTCATGGTTGACCACACTGGAACATTTTTCTAACTTTACAAAAATGACCAATTTACTAAGCTTATAATATAAAGATCAAATTTAAACCTCTAAAAATGATTTATACACTAAGCAAATCACATCTTGAAAGGATCTTGAAAGAATATTAGTATAATATTCTTTTGATAGTTTGTATTGTAATTCTAATCCTCTATGAGTGTAAGCATGTTTTAAAAATAGGCAGGTATTGTAATTCTGTCACCTGGTTCTCTAGTTTCTCAATATTTCTATCACTGTAATGTTAATTGCATTTAACACATGAAAAACACATAATAATTACTCCCAAACATTTACCTACACTAGGAGATAGGACCATGGGTAACCATGAAGGAAACTGACCATCTATATGGTATGACTTACACAATACACAAAACCAGTCATCCCCCAGATCTGTCATCTAATATTAAAAATTGATCTGAATAAATGTCCTCTTCACAAAGTTTCAGTTGACAATGAGATGTTTGTAGTAGTGAATTTGCCAAGAACAAAAACAGATGTTCTAAAAAGGGAAGTGAAAGATAAAATTTCACCCAAATTTTTCAGCTTACGATGCCATGTACCACAGAGACACTTGATGGATATTTGGACATTGATCAATACCCTGAGACACTCTATTGTAATACTGTTGTAACAGTCCCTAGTATTCAGACTTAGATAGAAGATGATTGTACTTACTCTGTATCCAGTTTCTTTGGACTGGCAATTGTCTCTGCACTGCTACTTAGTTCATTGAGAACAATCAGTGGATAGATGATATTCTTCTCCACAAAAAGAAGCCACACATGAAGTTTTTCAAACCACATCATAGTAGCTGCATCTAACAAGGCAATGTAAGTCAAGAAGATCACATGTCATCCAACAGATAAGTAGTCTGCTAATGTGACAAAAAAGGAAACTCTCACAAATCAAATTAGCCCTACACTATAAATAAAAATATAAAAATCCAGTACTTTCACTAATTACCAACTCTGATGAATTCTGAAATATGTACAAATTTGCTATTTGGATATGACTTATCTTTAGATGAATTTCATTTTAAACTCTAATTCTTTGAGGGGTGGGTACCAGGGATTGAACTCAGGGGCACTCAAACATTTAGCCACATCCCCAGCCCTTTTTTGTATTTTATTTAGAGACAGGGTCTCACTGAGGTGCTTAGTGCCTCGCTGTTGCTGAAGCTGGCTTTTGAATTCTCTATCCTCCTGCCTCAGTCACTTGTAGTGCACCACTGTGCATGTGCCACTGCACATGTGCCACTGAGCCCAGCTTAAACTTTAATTTTTGAAATCTGTTTTTAACTAACTTTTTGTCACTTCTGGGTACATCTTATGGAGAAAAGGTTACTAAACTTTAGGCTGCCCCGTGTCCCAAAATAAATAAATGATCTATTAAGTTATTTATTTCTAAAATGTTAAGATATACATAGACATACACACATACATATAGTAGACTATCAGAACCCATGAGAATTTATGATTTGAATTCATATGCTTCATAATAGTCACTTTCATTGCCAATAGTGTTTCAGATAACCTAAATGATTTAACACATGGTTCTTCAGCTACCTGAAAGCAATATTTCCAAGCTTTCACCAAGTTCTCTAATGAATTATAATTTTTCTTACAATTGCTAAAATCAGTGGGAGAAAAAAAATAATTTTACTAATACTTGGTACTTTCAAAAACTCAAAAATGTCAGGTTGATTCAAATTTATAAAAATTTAGACTGGTTTAGGATAAAAAATAAGCAATGTGTTATATTATGCATTTAATTAAAACTGCTGACTTTTAAAATAAATTAGATATACTTGCTGTCATTTATATATAAAAGCAATGCTAATAAAATATGTCATCTGAGTTATTTCCATGAGGCAGGGAATGGGTCGGTACTGATTCTCACGATTTCGTGTTGTTTTCCCTTTTTTAAAGAGCACATATTTTGTAAAAGGTCCTCACAGTGCAGCTGATACAACCTATATATTAATGCTGTATTCTCTCCCTCAGATCTGACCACTATGAAGATTAAAGTGGCATGCTGCTTCAATCAATTTCACTAAAAGACCCAGGAAATTTGCTTTGAGAATGTATGTAAAGTCAAGTTTTTTTTTTTTTTCTTTTAGTTGTAGATGGACACAATACTTTTATTTATTTATTTTTATGTGGTGCTGAGGATCAAACCCAGTGCCTCACAAGCACAAAGCAAGTGCCTACAACTCCAGCCCTAAAGTCAAGTATTTTACAGAAAGTTTTCAAAGGCTTCAGCATTCTCTAAAAATGTTAATGCATCTTCAAACAATTGAGAGGTTTATTTTTCCTTTTATAGCAATTTCATAATTGACAGAAAAGTCTGTGAAGAAAAATGTGGTTCATTTCATCATTGGTACAATAATAAATAGCATAGATATGAACTTCTATTTCTCTAAAATGAGGAAGTACAGCATATCACTGGTCATGGGGCCAGTGAACAAGAAGTGAACATTTACAAAGGAAAGAAAAAGAAGCAGCAACTTGCCAAATGGACAGGCCTCATACCTTTTTTTGAGTCATTTTATAGTGTATTCCAAATCTGAACTAAAACAGCAATTTAAAAAGTAATTTTTTTTTTTTTTTTAAACTCTGGTAGGACCTAGTGTCTCTGGAAGAAATAACAACAAAGACCTTTTCAATTCTCCACTACTAAAACTAAAAACAAACAAACACACCAACAGGAAAGGCAAAAAAAAAAAAAAAAACCACCATCCTGCAAGAGATTCGATTCATTAACAGATTCAAACCTAAGGACGAGAAGCACAACCAAGATGTTATCCAATGATACATACTTAAGTCATCAATCAGCCTAGTAAAGAGAACCCAATCTTATTTTTTTTAAGTTTTTTTTTTTTTTTTGTTATAGATGGATAAAATACCTTTATTTATTCATTTTTATGTGGTGCTGAGGATTGAACCCAGTGCCTCATACATGCCAGGCAAGCACCCTACCACTGAGCCACAACCCCAGCCCCAATCTTAATATTAAGAAGAAAAGTGTTAATGAAATACTTACTTCGAACTTCATACTGATTGTACTCTGCAGTCTTCAGCAGAGGATGAGAGAAAAAGTGCCATGGTAGCTGTTTCCTAACTTGAGGCAGGACATAGTGGGTTATAAAACCCACAAAACCAACCAATGCATATAACACAAACTTGAGAGCAGGCTTTAAAAGAAAAAGAGAGTTGAGAAAATTAGGAGTGACTTTAAGACTCTGGAAACTCTCAATTATGGGTTCAATTTTTCATTTGATGATAGAGAATAGCAAAGTCAATTTTAGAATCTAAGAACTCAACACTTTTCTATAGTTACATTTCTATGTTAATGTGGCTTTTTCTGATTAAATCAAGCCATGAAAGACAATGAATGTTCTTATATTACAGATATTTAAAATGTGTTAACTACTTCCTTTGGTGTTTTACACTACCATACAATGAGTGTCTAGAGTTATACTGCTTCCTATTCCAAGAATGTTATATGTGATTTCAGAGCATTATAATAAATTGTTTAAACTAGCAGAAATGAAGGATATAAGCTAGTAAAACTGACTCTAAGAGCAGAGCAGAATGAGGTGAGAAAAAAATAAGTATTCACTTTGTTCCTTCACACTGTATATTATTTGAATTCTTATGTATGATTAAATTTACAAAAGAGGGAATCAAGTAATTTCTCCTTGAACATTCCAATTAAGTCATACATTTAGACATTCTGGAAACTTTTGGATATGAAGGAGTCTCTACTTGCACCCTGATGACCAACTAGACTGTACTTGTTTGGAAGTGATCATAAATTAATAGTTTGATGATAATGTTTGAAATGTTAAATAAAATTAAATAAGTATGCCTTTGCTTCTATATTAAATAACCATATTAAATTATTATTATTGGGCCATAAAACATATGGCCCAATGGTTTGTGACAGATGGAACACAGGAAATAAACCTGGATTCTAAAGGAAGGGGAATAAAGGAGGTGAGCATGCCTGTCCCAGCTTCCTGCCCTGAGTCTGTGGAATGTGCCACAGGAAGGGGAACCCAAGAAAAGCCAAGCACACTGTGAGATAAGGATGTGGAGATGAAAGTCTTGAAAGACCAGGGGGCTAAACTTCACCAGAAGAGAGTGTACCAAAGAGAAAACCAAACAGAGGGAGAACTCTGGAGATCTGCAGAGGGACCCTTGGAGTACTCAGGGTAATAGCAGTGCATGCAGGTGAGGAAACCACAGGAGGGCAGGAAAAGAAGCTCACTTCGTGAGAGTGCAGACAATACCCAGCACTAGTCCCAGCTGGGAGAGTATTTACTCTCATAAACCAGACTGAAAGAGCTAAAGCTTTACAAAGCACTGAGCAGAGACCTTGAAAGGGTATTCCCCTCAGTAGAGGGGATACCACGCTAGAATAAACAAGACACCCTGGTCCTACCTCAGAAACCTTAAAAGCAAGACCTGAAAGGATCACACTGTTAAGAAATACTTAGCAGCATTCCAGAAAAAAGCTCAAGAGTATTTATGGAAATATAAAATTATCCAACACCTAAATGTAAAATTTAAAATTTGACATCCAATCAAAAATTACTGAGTGTGCATAGAATCAGAAAACTATGACCCAGAGAGAGAGGGGAAGAAAATCAGTTAATGAGAACTAACATGTAAGTGATTCAGATGCCAGAATTAGTAAACAAGGACATAAAGAGTTGTAACAGAACACTTTATGTTCAATAAGTCAAGTAAGTAGAGGCGTGGGAGACAAATTTTTAAAAATAACCAAAATAAACTTCTAAAGATTAAAAATATAAATTATAAAAATTATAAATTCTGAGATTAAAATATATACTGAATGGGATTAATGACAGATTACACAAACACAGAAAAAAAGATCAGTGAATTTAAAGGTCTATCAGTGATACTATATAAAATTAAACAGTGGGAAAAAGAATGAAAATAAATCAAGTATCTGATAACTGAAATAATTTCAGAAGGGAAAGCTGTATATATTTGGAGTCTATGAGGCAGTGTGAAAATGGGGTGGAGGAAGAGGCAAGGTGGAAAAGGCAGGAGGAGGAGGACAGCAAAAACATCTGAAATAATGATGGCTAAAATTTCCCAAATTTATTGAAAAGTATAAACCCCAAACACAAAACCATGAGGAAAACTACATGAAGGCACATCATAATCAACTTACTCAAAACTAATGATAAAAAGAAAATCCTACAAGAAATAGAGGAGGGGAAAAGGTTATCTACGGAGGAATAAAGATAAAGGATAACTTGTGGAGAGCAGTGGTGGCACAAGGCTATTATAATCCCAAGGCCTCTGGTGGCTGAGGCAGGAGGAGCGCAGGCTTGAGGTCAACTGAGGAAGGCTCTAAGCAACTTAGTAAGACTCTCTCTCAAAATAAAAAATAAAAATGGCTGGAGATGTGACTTAGTGGTAAAGCACCTCTGGGCTCAATCCCCGTTACTAAAAATAAATAAATAAATAAACAGCAGATTTCATTTCAGAAGCAATAGAAGTCAGAAACACTGGAGCAACATCTTTAAATATGGAAAGAATTAAAACTGCTTTCCTAGAATTTTACACATAGTGAAGTATCCTTCAAAATCAATGGTGAAATAAGAACTTTCTCAGAAATATAAAGGCTGAAAGAATTTGCAGATTTATACTACAAGAAATGTTCTAGGAAATCTTTCAAGCAGAAGTAAATATGGATCTACAGTAACTACAGTAATGACATGGCCCACGGGAACACTTGAGGAATCTCTTCCATATCTGAGTCTGATTAGATGATAAGGTTCTAGGCCTTCCAACTATATAGGAATGAGACTTTTGGTTTCTTTAGGAGAGAATAAGGGCATCTTGCATATGAGAGGGATGAAATCATGGAGGCCAGATAGTGAACTGTGGTAGTCAGTCTCCAAAATGGTCTTGGCTCCCCGGTGGGTATTTCCTTCCCACATTATACCAGGGTTTGTCTATGTGACCAACAGAACATGGCAGAAGTACCAATATGTCATTTCCAAGATCAGGTTATAAGAGTACAGCTTCTGTCTTGGACTTTCTCTCTAGGATCACTTGTTCCAGGGAAAACCAGTTCCCATTTCATGAGGACACTGAGACCATCTATGGGGAAGACAATCTGGAGAGAAATTGAAGCCTCTGTACAACAAACCTCGGAAGACTGCAATATCATAAAAGATCCTAAGTTGGGAATTGTTTAGCTAAGCCACTCTCAGATTCATGATCCAGAAAAGTCATGAGAAAATAAGTATTTGTTATTAAAACCAAATGAAAAGTCATATGTCAGTGCTATTGACAAACATTATAATTAAAATCAGAAGTGAGTTCAAAGGTATTTTCCCAACTGAAAGAATAAAATTATTCCTTTACCTGTAATACTGTGAACACCGTGCTCACATGAATAGCAAAATACAGCACACCAATTACAATGCATACCACTAAGTCAGACTGTAAACGCTCACTCTGTGGAACAACAACAAAAAACAATAACGAAAATTTTTAAAAACCTTTTTTTTATTCCCAACTTGCAAAGTTTGAGAAATAAATTTTCACTGATCCTCTTCAACACTCTACATATTTCTTGAATGTAATGATTACTATAATAAATCTTATTTTCTTCCTCAATTTCCTCATATTTTTAGTGCCAAGGAAATTAAACAACTTAACCAGTCTGCATGCTCCAACCATATTATAATAGTCTTTTAGAATGAAGGTATTTTCCTCTCTACTGGTCAAAAATTTTACATAGAAGAAAAGGAAATAAGGTACTTAAGTTACCATATCATTTTTAGGTATCTCCCTTTGGTAAGTTACATTTTCACTGATCTTTTAAAATGTTAAAACCACATGCATAAGTCCTTAGTGGTTATACAGGCTGAGTACCCCTTAACTGAGATGCTTGTGACCAGAAGTATTTCAAATTTTGGAATCTTTCACACTTAAGAATATTTACCTAGACTTTTTACCAGTGGAGAATCCTTAAAACAAAAAGCCAAAGTTCAAAATGCTCTAAAATCCAAAACGTCTTAAGCATCAATTTAGGAACATTTTGTATTTTCAAGATTAGTAAAGCTCCACCTATACTAAAACCAGAAACTTCTTGATATGCCTGATATAAACTAGATTCAGAACATCTTCCTATGCTTAACATGAAATATCCTCTGCTAACATGGAAACTAAAGTCAGAAAAAATATTTCAATTATATCTTGAGGCAGTTTTGATTTTCTGAAGTTTTCTCCAGCTCATATCCACTGACAATAAAAATTATGTACTATTTAATACTTTTCTAAATTTCATCTTTCACAAATGGAAATAATATAAAATCTGGGAAATGTTGTTTTGTTCCATAAAACAGATATGAATCTATAGAATTCATCTTTAAATAATTACTAAGAGAACGTAAACAATATTATAATTTACTAAATTAGAAATGTAAGAGAATTACTGCATTTACTTAAGTATATTAAGATAGATTGGCTATTGTTCTCTCCTTTAACATGGAAAATGCACACACTTTTCAAATGGCCATTGGTAAATAAAACACCCTAGAGGACTAATAAAGACACTTCCAAGGATGAGGTAATTTTTGTTTGTGGTACTGGAGACTGAACCCAGAGGTGCTCTACCAGAGCCATGTCCCCAGTCATTTTTTAAAACTTAATTTTAAGACAGAGGTTAAGTTGTCTGGGCTGGCCCTGAATTTGCTGTCCTCTTGCCTAACCCTCTGGAACTAGAGGTGTACACCACCATGCCTGTCCATAGTTTTTAATCAAGAATAATAATAACACCACAATGAATCTAATTTATATTGACACAGTAGTTCCCCCTTATGTATGAGTTATATGTTCCAAGACCCTCAGTGGATGCCTGAAATCACAGACAATATCTAACCCTATATACTATATTGCTAACCATGACGGCTACTAAGTGACTAATGGGCAGATAGCATACACTGCATAGACATACTGGACAAAGAGAGATTCATGTCCCAGTTGATACAGTGCAAGATTTCATCATGCAAATCAGAATGGCATGCAATTCAAAAATTATGGATTATTTATTTCTGGAATTTTCCATGTAATAATTTTGGACTGCATTTGATGATGGGTAAGGATAAAGAGAGACTATTTTATTCATCTTTTAGTCTAGTCTAACGTAAATAGAATCAAAAAAATTTTATGACCAATAAAATTACTTAATTTCACCTGACCTGGAAATGAACGAATGACATACTATTCTATACAGAAATCAAATTTGAGAAATGAATATTTCTTTTTTTTCTTTAAAGTATTTTTGGTTATAGATGGACAGAATTCCTTTATTTATTTATGTGGTATCGGAGAACGAGCCCAGTACCTCATGTGGAGGAGGCAAATGCTCTACCACTGAGTTACAACCCAAGTCCCAGGAATGAACATTTCTTATGAGGGCTGCGTATCACCAAGCCAAAATGCTTAGGCCCAAAAGTGTTTTGGATTTTTTTTCTGATTTTAGAATATTTGAATTTACCTAATGAGATATCTTGAGGATGGGATCCAAATCTAAACACAAAATTCGTTTGTTTCATATACATGATGGCCTGAAAGGTAATTTTAAATACTATTTTTAGTTTACCTACATTTCAACTGTGACTAATCATGTGAGGCCAGGTTCGGTATTTTTCATTATGGCATAATGCTAGCACTCAAACAGTTTTGAATTTTAAAGCACTTGAAATTTTTTGAATAAAGGATGTTCAACTTGCATATGAAAATTTGGAGTAAAGGTAATCAACAATGTACAACTAATCGCACTCAATGTGACTATACATTTTCTCCCAATTACTAAATACTTTCAGAAGTATTCATTATACAACACAATCAATTGTAAAACTTAAGTCTTATAGTTGATTTAAACAGCTAAAACTTACAACAGAATTCCTAAGTTTTTCAGGCAGTGGGTCTTTTACTTCAGAAAGAGGGTCTTCTGGATTTTTTTCTTCTGTTTTTGGAAAAATCTTGGATTGTACCAAAGAGCTTTACATTTTAAAAAAATCAAGAGAAAATAGTTAATAGAAAATACACATATAACCTGAAAATTATTAATGCAAATGGCAGAGTTTATGACAGAAAACCAAGTGACCTAAGTATATTTAATCACAAGGAAATAGAAAATCCTAAAAAGTCAAAGATATCATAAATAGGAGTACAGTAAAAATATTTTTATAAAAACATTGTTTTAATACTTGGGAGGAAAAAAAACCCAACATTTTCAGCCAAGATGGTTAGAATGACCCAACGTTAATACGTTTTCAGTACAGACTATAGATAGACTGGGCCAATAGCATTTTGGAAAGGTATTGGGAAAAGAGGTCTTAGGAGTTATAAAAAAGAAACATTAACTTATTTAAAGTTCTCTAACAATAACAAATGATTTCACTTACAAAAGTACAGATGGATCACTGCTTTGTCGGCTGAGATGATAGGATATAGCCACTAATAAGCCACAAAAAATGGAGAAAAGTACTGGAATATGTTGACCATCCCACGAATCCTGTTGAAAAAATAATGTAACAATACACTTCTAATTTATAATATAATCCTTTTATGTCATTATTTTGGAATCAATTAATTTAAGTTTTAAAAATATTTTAGTCACATTGTTAATTGCATTTTATTCCAAGTAAATTTAGATTTGTTACTCCCTAGTGAGTTAGAATCTAGCTGCAACATTTTTCTTAGTAATAAAGTTCCAGATTTCTTTTGGTATTAAAGCTCTATTCATTGGGAAAATTTTGCTTTTGAAACTTCTTACTTTCTTTAATATTTTAGATAGCATTTATAGTAAATTGTGTGTTCTTTTTTGAAGAATAAAATAACTTGGTACAGTAAATTTATTATATATAATAATGGAGTAGGAGGACAAGGTAACACATGAGGTCAAAGAAAATCTTGGAGTCTTACATGCTACTATTCCAGTACAACCATTTTACTCATGTAATATATACTATTATAGCTTCCAGAGCACTGAGTAAGCATTCAACAAGTTTTCCTGACAGAATGTATGCATACTTCTACAAGGAAATAATAGAAAGGATAAGCTTTCAAGGCCATGGGCTGCTAGATATTTGTAAGTATTTCCTAAATAATTTACACTAACCCTTGGAAACACATACTCTTACTTCTGATTTATAGATGAGACAACTAAGGCATACAGTGTTTCAGTAACTTTTGCAGTGAAGTGGTAGAACCATAAACTAAACTTCTGACACATTTGAATGTGCTGAGAAGAAAGTTAAAAAACATGCAAAGAGTTCAAGAATGAAAGATTAATAAGTTAGAAAGCAAAAGAGAAAACAAGATGTATGTAGGAAGAGAATTTGTACAGTGATAAGGTAAACCTATCAGGCGTATAAGGGAGAAAAAAGGCTGTGTGTGATGGAGGCCTAGAGTGAAATGAAAGAATATAAAGACTACAACTTTCACAGATAATGCCCAGAACTTAAGAAAATAGAAGTGGAAATAAAAGTTAGAGATATGGACAGAAAAACCAAAAGAATCAGCTCACAGTGCTGAAAACACTAAGGAAGGTAAAAATAGGTAAGGGACTGCTGTTCTAATAAGGTTTTATAGCATTATTTGACACTATGATATAAACATGTATAAACTTTGATAAAAATGAAAACTAAAAAAAGAGATCCAGTACAACAACTTTGGAAAATGGAAGAGAAATTAAAAAGCTCATGTCCTCAAACAAACAAACAAACAAAAAACTTGCTTAAGAATGTTCACAGCAGCCTTCTTCATAATATCCCTAAACTAAAAACAACCCAAGTGCCCATCTCTAGGCAGGCTATGATATATATTTATACAGTGGAGATAAGAGGTCAAAAGAAGTTGCTTTTGTTAAGCCACCAAAAATTTTTTAATAGCCACCAACCTTAAAAAAAAAAAAAAAAAAAAAAAAAAAAAGAACCTTTTTTCAGACATTTCTGCCTTTGAAGGTTCTTTCTTGGGATCCTCAACTATCCAACATTTAAATATTTGACATTTCCCAGAATTCTTTCCTCACTCATTTTTTCTTGTCAATCCACATTAATTAATTTAATTTCACTGATGATTTTTCTGGGGGTGGGATGGTAATGGGAATGGGACCCTGGGCCTTATACATATTAAGCAAGGGCTCTACCACTGAGGTATACACACGGCTCCAGAATTCTAAATCTATTAATCACAACCTCAAAACTACCTTCATTAACTACCTACTATGCATCTCTGGTTACCCCATAAATATCAACAAATAAAGTGTCTACATATGAACAATCTTCTTCCTTGACAAACTGCTGGGTTTCCAAGTTTGTACAACAGTGCTACTGTCAAGCCATTAGTCCAGCCAGACCCTACCCACAAATCATTCTGGACCTTATTCTAGCTCTTTTCTTTTTATCAAAAACCAAAAACAAACAAATAAACAACAACAAAAAACACTAGCAATGGGCAGCGGGTCCAGGGGATCTGAGCTCAAGTTGTGTGTGGATAAAACAAAACAAAACAAAACAACCACTCTTCATCCAGACAGTCCTTAAGCATATTCATGGAACCCAATTTTAGTGAGGTTCTCATAATTTCAAGGTTAAAGCTCAACATTTTCCCTACTTTGATCCCTCGTGCTTAGACTTCCAATTGCATTTATACTCGAGACAAGTAATCTTTCTAAAATACAACTCTAACCATTTCCTGCCCTACCTCAAATACATTGATAATCTCCCATCTTTAGACCAACATGTTTAGAAAACAGGGTATTTCATAATTTAGCCCTTGATTACCTTTTTGGTCTTAATGAAGACCATCTTTCCTCATGTACCCAGATTCTAGCAACTCCAAAATTAGTTGCTGTTTCCTCTACATAACACATTTTCTTCCCAAATTCATGGCTCTGTAGCCTTTGTATCAACTAGCAAATTCTTCTTTGTCCTTCGAAATTTGGTTAAAATCATCCTTCAATATTTGGGAATCAACCTCACAAAAGAGGTGAAAGACCTCTACAATGAGAACTACAGAACACTAAAGAAAGAAATTAAAGAAAACCTTAGAAGATGGAAAGATCTCCTATGTTCTTGGATAGTCAGAATTAATATTGTCAAAATGGCCATACTACCAAAAGTGCTATACAGATTCAATGCAATTCCAATTAAAATCCCAATGATGTACCTTACAGAAATAGAGCAAGCAATTATGAAATTCATCTGGAAGAATAAAAAACCCAGAATAGCTAAAGCAATCCTCAGTAGAAAGAGTGAAGCACTATCTTTTTAATATATATTTGTATGCGATTTGCTAAAATTTTGTTGAGAATTTTTGCATCGATGTTCATTAAGGATATTGGTCTGAAATTTTCTTTCCTTGATGTGTCTCTGTCTGGTTTAGGTATCAGGGTGATATTGGCTTCATAGAACGAGTTTGGTAGGGTGGTGAAAAAGGAACACTCATACATTGCTGGTGGGGTTGCAAATTAGTGCAACCACTCTGGAAAGCAGTGTGGCGATTCCTCAGAAAGCTTGGAATGGAAACACCATTTGACCCAGCTATCCCACTCCTTGGCCTATACCCAAAGGACTTAAAATCAGCATACTACAGAGATACAGCCACATCAATGTTCATTGCTGCTCAATTCACCATAGCCAGATTGTGGAACCAACCTAGATGCCCTTCAGTTGATGAATGGATAAAGAAACTGTGGCATATTTATACAATGGAATATTACTCCGCAATGAAGAATGATAAAATTATGGCATTTGTAGGCAAATGGTCGAAATTGGAGAATATCATGCTAAGTGAGATAAGCCAATCTCAAAAAACTAAAGGACGAATGATCTCGCTGATAAGCGGATGAGGACATATAATGGGGGGTGGGACGGGCTAGCATTAGGTTTAGGGTTAGGTTTAGAGTTAGGCTAAGGAGAGCAGTAAGAATGAAGGAAAGAAGGACTGTGTAGAGGGAAAAGAGGGGTGGGAGGGGTGGGAGGGGTGGGAGGGGTGGGGGGGAGGGGAAAAATATAATAAACATCATTACCCTATGTAAACGTAAAAAAAAAAAAAAAAAAAAAAGAGTGAAGCAGGGGGTATCGCAATACCAGATCTTCAACTCTACTACAAAGCAATAGTAACAAAAACGGCATGGTATTGGTACCAAAATAGAAAGGTGGATCAATGGTACAGAATAGAGGACACGGACACAAACCCAAATAAATACAATTTTCTCATACTAGACAAAGGGGCCAAAAATATGCAATGGAGAAAAGATAGCCTCTTCAACAAATGGTGCTGGGAGAATTGGAAATCCATATGCAACAGAATGAAACTAAACCCATATCTCTCACCATGCACGAAACTAAACTCAAAATGGATTAAGGATCTCGGAATCAGACCAGAGACCTTGCATCTTATAGAAGAAAAAGTAGGTCCAGAGCTTCAACATGTCGGCTTAGGACCAGACTTCCTCAACAGGACTCCCATAGCACAAGAAATAAAAGCAAGAATTAATAACTGGGATAGAGTCAAACTAAAAAGCTTTCTCTCAGCAAAGGAAACTATCAGCAATGCAAAGAAAGAGCCTACAGAGTGGGAGAAAATCTTTGCCAATCATACTTCAGATAGAGCGCTAATCTCCAGAATCTATAAAGAACTCAAAAAACTCTACACCAAGAATGTAAATAATCCAACTGACAAATGGGCTAAGGAAATGAATAGACACTTCACAGAAGAAGATATACAAGCAATCAACAAACATATGGAAAAATGTTCAACATCTCTAGTAATAAGAGAAATGCAAATCAAAACCACCCTAAGATTCCATCTCACCCCAATTAGAATGGCAATTATCAAGAATACAACCAACAACAGGTGTTGGCGAGGATGTGGGGAGAAAGGTACACTCTTACATTGCTGGTGGGGTTGCAAATTAGTGCAGCCACTCTGGAAAGCAGTGTGGAGATTCCTTAGAAAACTTGGAATGGAAACACCATTTGACCCAGCTATCCCACTCCTTGGCCTATACCCAAAGGACTTCAAATCAGCATATTACAGAGATACAGCCACATCAATGTTCATGGCTGCTCAGTTCACAATAGCCAGATTGTGGAACCAACCTAGATGTCCTTCAATTGATGAATGGATAAAGAAAATGTGGTATATATATACAATGGAATATTACTCAGCCATAAAGAATGACAAAATTATGGCATTTGCAGGCAAATGGAGGAAACTGGAGAATATCATGCTAAGTGAGATAAGCCAATCTCAAAAAAACAAAGGAAGAATGATATCGCTAACAAGGGGATGATGACACATAATGGGGGGTGGGAAGGGTTAGTGTTGGGGTTGGAGTTGGGTTTAGGGAGGGGGGCAGGAATGGAGGAAGGAAGGACTGTATAGATGGAGGGGAAGGGTGGGAGGGGAGGGGGGGGGAGGGAAAAAATGGCAGAATGAATCAAACAACATTACCCTATGTAAATTTATGATTACACAAATGGTATGCCTTTACGCCATGTACAGACAGAGAAACAACATGTATCCCATTTGTTTATAATAAAAAAAAAAAAATCATCCTTCAAGAAAATGGTCTTTACTCTCTTTTCATTTCAATTTATATAACCACAGCAGTCTGTTTTCACAGCCTTTGTTACCCTGTACTGAATGTGTTAGTTGACTTAGTAATCACAAGTAACCTATAAATTCCTTAGAAATGAGAAATGGATCTGGGGATGTGGCTCAGTGGTAGAACAGTTGCTTGCCCACCATGTATGTGGCTGTGCATTTAATCCCCAGCACCACCAAAAGAAGACCAAAAATAAAACAAAAAATAAATAAATAACATATACAACTGACAGGAAATGACTTTTAGCATTGTTCTTGGCACACAGTAAGTGATCCATAAATAATACAGAATAAATGAAGCAAAGAAAAATGCTGAGTCACTCTGCATAAATCTTTCAACCCTACTATTCTGATTGCCCTGCATTAACCATTAAAAACAAACAAAACCCCAGAAATTATATATAAGGGACTGTATAATCTCTATTTAATAAAAATTTTTTTTCATGCTTACAATTTGGTGACATAAGTGTCATATGTTTTCTCTCTTATGTGGAAGTTAGAGAGGAAACAGGAAAAGAAAGATGGATTTGGTGGGGGCCTCCTGAAAATCAAAGGGAGATCAGTAAAGTAGAAGAAAGGGGGAGGGAGGAGAAAAAGGGGGGGCATGGGAAGTACTAAGGAATGATACTGGCCAAATTATACTGTTATATTGTGTGCATGCACAAACATGTAACAACAAATCCCCCCATCATGCAAAACTATAATGTACCAATAAAAATATTGAAAATATTTTTGAAAATTGTGTGTTGTTAGTTAAAAAAACAAAACAAAACAATTTAGTAACCTTAGAGTGCATGGTGCTAGGATCAAACACAGGGCTTTGTATATGCTCAGCAAGTGCTTAACGCTGAGCCGTATCTGCAGCCCTTGGTGACAGATTTTTAAAGGGAACTCATAGGATCATTCAGATCATTTAGATCCTTACCCTAAAATGGCAATAAATTTCAGCATATTAAATTTTACCAGCATGTACCTTAAATTGCAGTCCTTGAACCTGTTCTTACAATGGTAGAAAGACCTTAATATAAAAAAGTTATGTAACTTCTTAACTAGAAACTAAATGTATTCCAATATTCTGTGATTATTGCCCCTGTCCCAGATGAGCTATTTTTTTTAGATGTTGATAGACCTTTATTTTATTCATTTATTTATACATGGTGATGAGAATCAAACCCAATGTCTCACATGGCAAGTGCTCTACCACTGAGCCACAACCCCAGCCCTGAGCCTAGTTTTTGATAATTTGTTTCTAACACTAACCCATGGTTATTATATGGAAAAAGATTTTCTTTTGTTAATCTACTAAATTTCTTTCAAATTCAAAGTAAATGAAAATAAGAATAACATGAAATAAACCAATCCTCAAAAAACCAAAAGTTGAATGTTCTGATATGCAGATGCTAATATAGGATAAGGTGGGAGGAAGGGGAAGAACACAAGTTCAGTAGATTAGACAAAGGGGAATAAAGGGAAAGGAGGAGGGATAGGGATAGGAAAGACAGTAGAATGAATCAGACATAACTTTCCTATGTTCATATATGAATATACCACCAGTGAAACTCCACATCATGTATAAACACAAGAATGGAATCCTGCTGGGGATATAGCTCAGTTGGTAGACTGCCTGTCTCGCATGGACAAGGCCCTGAGTTCAATCCCCAGTACCACAAAAAAAAAAGAAAAAAAAAAGAAGAATGGAATCCTAATTAGTATAGGTTATACTCCATGTATGTATGTATGTCAAAATACACTCTACTATCATGTATATCTAAAAAAGACAAATTAAAAAATGTTTAAAAAGAATAACATTTAGCATATGAAGACAAAGGAAATTAATGACAGAGTGGCACTAGGGGGGAAAATATTTTAGTCGATTTAAAACAGTCTTCATAAGGAAATGTAACCCTAAAGACAAAGCATGCTACAATTTATTGCTCACCTTTAAAGCTCCGTAACATAATCCATACAATAAGGCTACTGCCACAATGCTACAGATAAAACTATAAAGTGCTGCAAGCAGGCTTGTAGTGGCTAGACAGTGAAGAAAAAAAGAAATAAAAAAATTAAAAAGTCACCAAAAAGCATTTAAACTATTAAAAATGTTATGTAATACCAGTATATTATTATCTACTCATTTGACTTAAAATTTGTTACTTCATTCTGTACTTTCAAAAGATTTTGATGTAACAAAGATTTTGCAATCCTCAATCTCTAATGCAAGATAAAATATATTCCTCTCAGAAGTATAGAATATTCAAGCATAGCAGAAAAAATCAAATCTACATTGTGCTTCAAGAATATAGCTTAGATCAAGAAAGTTTGAAAAACAAGGTATGCAGAAGCCTAAAAATAAACTGGAGATGTAGGAATAAATCACTGAATGGTATCAGTCTGAGTAAAAAGAACTTGGTACCCACAGAAGTAAATCTATAGTCAAATGTATTGATTAATCCTCACAAAGAAAGTGTAGATCTGACTACTAACACTAACAACAAATAGATCCAATGGGATTACTAGTAATAAGGAAGAGTGGATGATTAAGATAGCTAGGCTTTATTTTTAAAATATAGATGATAGTTTTTTTAGTGTAATCTTACAGTGATCATAAAAAGAAAATTTACAGAAAATTTTCTTTGAGATATTAAAAATCTAATACATTTACAAGTTTGTAAATTGTGACAAAAATTCCTATTATAAACCACCTATATACTAAGTCTTTATCATAGTATTAAAATAAATATAACTCCAATAACAGTTCTAAATGTGGTAACAGTCCCCTATTTATTAAGCTATGCTTAAATACTGTAATTTACAATTTTTATAAAGAGTACTCACCATTACCACCAAAAATATGAATATCCAATTGTTCACAAAGGTACATTACAAATGTATTCACCTGAGGCAGGAGGCCAATGAAAAACACTATTGGGAAGCAGAGTGTAAACACTATGGAAAGAAAGAACAGTATATTACAAATATACTGTATTCATTCTTTTGTTCACTTAAAGATCATGAGCAATGTAAAGAAATCCAACATTAACATAAACTACTAGTACTTTTTAAAAGATATCATTTAAATTTTTTTATCTCTACATAACTGAGTATTAAATAAAACTTTTCACCTATAAGGAACACCTTTTAAAATTACTTCAACTGGTACTGAGGGGCTGGGGGAGGGAAGAACAGTGGAATGAATTTGACCTAACTTTCCTATATACATTTATGAATATACCACAGTGAACCTGTCACATATGTTCACAAGACACTAATTTAAAAAAAAAAACCTATACGTAAATAGCAGAAAGATCCGAAGAATAAAGGGAAGGGAATGGGGGAGAGAGGAAGGAAGAGAAAAGGGGAAGTACTAGGGACTAAATTAGAGCAAGTTACATTCCATGCTTTTATAATTATGTCAAAATGAATCCTAATGTCATGTATAATTAAAGAGAGCCAATAGAAATTATTTCAACCATTTTCACATAAGAACCTAAATACAGAATTTTTTGAAACCCACAACTTTTCCTTGTATCCTCTTCAAGAACAGTTTGTTTATTCATAATACTTAACATAGTTTTGTTCCTCAGAGATAATAATAAACAGCAAAATAGGCTTACTAAAGTTATTTGACCTATACAATTGATTTACTTATCAGTGAACTGTTTGAAAACAAATAAAACAATGTTAAGATGAGACATATTTTAAAGCTGACTTACCTATAACTAAATCCCTGGCTGATAAAAACACCAATGGATTGGTGAAAGTTATTCCATATAGTTTGAACTTGGTTGTAGTAAGGTTTCTGCTACCATAATCCAAGAACCAAATTAGACCACAACATAAACAGAAGTAAACTGGTCTACTGTAGGCAATGATACGATTATGACCCTGCAAATGACATATTTTTAAAAAGTCAGTTTAGTTAATTTTAAGAGCCAACACCAGTTACTGAGATCATTGATGGCATATATTCTAAGGATTCAAAATATTTCTTACATGGAAGCCAGGTTTCTGATGGTTGAAGAAGGAATGACAGATACAGAAAGGAGGAAGAATAGAATGAATGCTGTGATACTGGATTAAAACTATAAATATTAGAATGAACTAATTATTTTTAATATGCATATAGATATATGTGTATGCATATATATTTCATATCTTTATCCACTGAGAGGACCCAGAAGCAATGACATTCTAATAAAGATCAGGAACAGCTAGTTTACAAATACCATTTTTTATTAAAAAGAACCCAGGTTTCATAAAGAAAAGATTGGTTTTGAGTTAGGGTAGGAAAAGTATAAGATCAATCTGGAACAAATTATTGTTCAAAAAAGGAGGGAAACATTTAAAGAATGATAGGGAGATGTCAAAAGGACACAAAAGGCAGCTTGATGGGCTCTCAATGGCTGAATCAGGAATAGTTTGAGCATCAAAATAAGTATTAGTGACATTATAGTCCACTGAACAAAAGTAATACATGAATCCACACTAACACATACATAATGACAGAAGGAAAAGCTATTCCTTTCAGTAAAGAGTAAACTAATAAATGTAGAAGGAATGATGGAATTAGAAAATCACTATTTGCCAGTCATCAAATAATTGAATCAGGCAAGAAACATCAGTACCTACTAGGTGAAAGAAATAAGTTTTCAGAATAGCAGGACAGATACATAGTCTCAGAGTGTCTCCAAATACAATACTTACTAACCACAAGAGAAAAACAGGGCCTTTAAAGTGGAGTAGTAGTTCTGAAGGAAGTGGGAGAAGGTTTTGCTTCCCAGAGGATATTTGGCAATCTGGACACATTTTTATCGTCACAACTTGGGGGTGGGGGTGTGTGTGGCTACTAGCATCTAGTGGGTATGGATTTAAAAACAGTTACATTCAAGAAAGAAAGCATCACCATATCCTATTCATGGAACTTATTCCTGAACTACATTAAAGAGAACGTCCTTTGGTCTTCCCATTAAATTAATGCTCAAGTTAGAACTAGAACTGGATCATGTGTCATGAAAACAGTGCCAAGCAAATGACATTTTTGTGTAAAGTCACAGAAATAACAAGGTTTTCATCTCATTACTTAAGTCCAAAAGTAGTAACACCAAACTAAAGTTTTACACTTCTTTATTCTGGTCCCTAATGATTATCAAAGCAAAATAACAGTTTTTCCTACTTCAAAATTCTATTTTTCAATACTTACAATTTAGTATTTAAAACTTATTAAATGTAAATAATCATGAGTTTATATGAACCATGTCTAACTGATAACCTCTACCTGAAAGAGGCTGTAAAAAATGTTACTATGCTTGTTTTAACCAAGATTTAAAGTCCACTAGTACAATGTCATCTTATTTCATGCTAATAAATCACCTATATAATGTGTCAAAATTTAAGACGAGAAAATAGTAACGAAAATCTTAATTCAATCCAACACATGGCCAAAAGTTAAGAACTTTGATAAATATTAAGGAACTATGAGTTACAGTCATTTTAAGAGTGACTTACATGCCTGGGAGAAGAAGAATCTGGTTGAACACTCTGAAAATGAAACAGAAAGCAGATTATACTACTACAGTCCTCATAGCTCTACAAGCAACTTTCAAAATGCCTTAAGTGATTTCAAGCATGCAATCAAGAGATGACCTCCATTAATTATGTTCCAAAGATAAAACATCAGATCCAGATACTGGTGTTACAAGGTATTAAAAACATCTCACAATTTTCCTGACTCTCTGGTTAATTAAGAGGTTGCACCTATCTAGCTTAATGTTTCAGAAATGACATATGATAGATCTATCTTATTACTTGGCTCATTATTACACATAAGCATAGTTATGGCAGAATTCTTTCTCATGGGACAGTACCTCCCCTTCAGGAAGTACACAGTAACATGGACTGGCTTACAGGAATTGGAGTTCTGTCCAAAAATTCTAAGTTTACTAGATAATTTACTGGTACCTGTATTACATATCTGCATTTACAATTAAAATAACCAGCATTGAGGATGTGGCTCAGTGGTAGAGCACTTGCCTAGCATCTCAAGGCTCTGGGTTTGATCCCCATCACAACAAAAAAACATAAAATAAATAAATACATTGATTTAATAAAATAGAAGAAAAACTGAAACTTTACACATTAAAATAATCAAGGAAGTTCAACTGTATCCTTGTAGAAGACTTTCTGTTAAAAATGTTCTAAAGGAATTATAGTGTAGATACTTCCCAAACCATAACTTTTCTCCCACATTTCAGTTTATTTCCAATGGCATACCAAAAAATTCCACCAGAATGGTCTATCACCATCCTGTAATTCCAGGATCACACACACACACACACACACACACACACACACACACACAATCTCACCCCACCTCCCTCTCAATTCCTCGCCAGGTAATCTTTCAGTCTTTTCAACCTTAAAACTTCTGTTTCCTTCTTTCTTATTTGTCTTATGACATTCTTCTAGTTATCTAGTTTTAAAAATCTCTTGACGCCTTTTACCTTTTGCCTACTCAACCATATTAGTATGAATGCAATGGACTGGACAAGAGTCAGTGAATGAATTTACTGATTTAAGGCAATAAAGAGATAGATTAAGGTGGCTGAACAAAAGGTAAGAAGACCAATGATTTTAATATAGAGTCACCAAATTTAGTGAAACGTATTCAGTTACTTGTTTTCCAGGGATTAAGGTGGAAGGAGCAGAGGTTCTAAGATTATGAGTTATAATTATGTCAAAAAGCAAGGAAACTAGGAAAGAAAAATATTATCTGAACATGATAATGTGCTGTTTTTAACATGTATCCAACTGTCCATCAGATAGGTTTGTGAAAGGAGTGAAGACTTTGAGATATCAATATGGATGTAACTCATATAAAGAGGCAACAAATAAAATGATAAAAGAAAATGACTTCACTGGTAAGGAACTGTTAACTGCAAAGAGGGTCAAATAAAACCCAAGAGAATTCTCAAAAATTATAAATGGTTGAAGGAAAAAAGAGGCAGCAACAAAGGCAAGGGGAGTCATCTGAACTGCATGACAACCATTGGGAATGAGCAACAGGAAAGAGGACATGAACATGGAAGGCAGTATTAATGGGTATTAAATGACATAGCACCCACAGAGAGTGGGCTGAGAAAAGGACATAGATTTAGCAATTGGAATGATTGTTAGCAACCACACAGCAACTAAAACTATTGTTAATTTTAGTACTGCAATGAGGAAAGAAAGTATGGGTGGATCTTAAAGAAATGAAGCAGATTATTTAGTTGGCTTACTCTAGGTGTCTAACTATAAATGAAGAGAGAAAAAAGAAATGACAATACTACAGAGAGCACTGAACAGATATCAGTTGAGGTGGAGGGCTCTGTATACGAATATATATAAGATAAATGACCAATGCAAAGTAAGGGGCATTTGCTCAGGAATTGAGAAAAGGAAATAGTTCATATTTAAAGTCTATAGTAATTTTAAATGGAAGGTGAGATTTTTGATAGTACATGAGCTGATGTTTGATTCTCCCATTTTTTGAAAGCTTAAAATTAAAAAGCTTAAAAAATCTTGGTATTTTTGTACCACTATTAAAATAATAATAATGTGAACACCATCTTTTGATATCCCAAAAGAACAAAAATGTATTTACTAGGCTTTGACATTATTATATCTACCATTGATAGACTGAAATAAATTTCATCCACAGAATAGAAAACTCAAAAGATGAGACTGAGAAAGTTACTGTTGATAAGTTAAAAAGAAGTAAATCTCAAGAAGGCAATTTCTTACTTTAAGAAATTTTTTTTTGTTACAAAGAAATAGTTTTTGGGAAACTCAATTTATATGTAATTATTTTTAAGTCTACATTCCCCTTTTGTTTCCTACATAAATTAAAGCAAACATTCAAAGAAAATAAATCTAAAAATTATCTTACCATAATATGGTGAATGGTATGAAGCCTGCCTTTAAAAAAAAAAACAGCTATAAATGGACACAATATCTTTATTTTTTAATGCGGTGCTGAGAATCAAAACCAGTGCCTATCACACGTTAGGTGAGTACTCTACCACTGAGCCACAACCGCAGCCTAAAGCCTGATTTTTAACACATATATTATTTCACAGCGTAAAAAAGAAAATATACTGGTACCTTGAGTAGTGAGTACTGACAGCTAGCTATGACCAGGCAGAACTGGAAGACCCAGATATCTCTGAAGAAGCCTTGTATGAGAAGAATGGATCCCAAAAAGGCCACAAGAATAGCCAGAATGACAGCTAACACATTTTCCAGGATCTCACGATTTCTGTAGACAGAAAAATTTATAACTAAGTATATCATCAACCATACGTCAAAAAGGGAAGACATCAAAGTGAAGCTTGCTGGGATGTCTTTTGGGTTTGATAAATTTTTTATCATACTGAAAAAGAAACTAGTTTTATGTGGACACAACACAAGTTTTTATATCCAAAACATACTATAGTGAATTGAAGAGTTCCAATTATAACACATACTATAATTTCAATTTCTATTTAAAAGAACTTTACTTTAAAAAATATTCTGGCGCTGGGGACGTAGTTCAATGGTAAAGCAGTTGCATAGTGGGTTCAATCACCAGCACAAAAAAAATTTTTTTTTAATTAAATTCTACTTTTCCACCAGATTTGTTATAAGACAGCTAACCAATTTGGAAGGCAAATAAAGCAGATATACAAAGAAACAAGTTTAAAAGGCAAAATTCAAAATAGTTTCTAGAAAATTAAAATTTTAAATATCTGTGATTTTATATGATAAACTTTGTAACCAAATTTTGATATCAAGTGGTTTCATTTTCCCCATCTCTCAGTCATCTGAAATAATCCAAAAACTCACTTACTAGAATTACTTAAATACAGGCTCTTACGTTATCTTGAGAATGAAGGTAGTGACAAAGACCATCAATTCTGCCTCTATCAAAGTTGCTCAGACAATTCTATACTTTAGCAAACTGACACTGTAAAAGAAACAATATGATGCCCAAGATATAACAAATAGCAAGGAAGGTGATCTTGATGCTATGCCAAAGGAGAAAACAAACAAAAAACCCCCCCAAAAAACACCAAAAACCTAAGAATCTATCTTATTACCTCTTGGGGATATTCTATTAGCAAAATGTTAAACCAATTCTTTAAGGAACATTAAATGAAATGAAAATATGCTCAGCACATTTGCTATATGAAGAAAGAAGGACACAAAACCATGATATACGCCCTGACACAGGCTCAAAAATGAAGAGTCAAGTGATCATAAACTGATACCTCTAAAACTGTGAGCCAAAACAAAATCTTTACTCTTTGTAAGTTGGTTAGCTTAGGTGCTTTCTCACAGCAACAGGAAGCTGAATAAATGATTTTTACATTTTATTCAATCAATTAGTCAAAGAGGACCTGAAATCAGCTAGAATTGCATGTCTGTCTATTTCTATCAGCTTCTGCTCTGAGTTTTGCTTACAGTTTGTTTGGGGTGCTAGGGAATGAACACAGAGTTTTCCATATGTTCAGCATACACTCTTTCACTGAGCGATAGTGCCAGTTCTTAGGTATTCTGAGGATATATTTTAGGTACAGAAACATTCAAGACTGTTAATTCCTCCAGGTTAACAGCCCCCTTCATTATGAAAGAATACATTTTATCTTTGGCAATATTCTTTATTCTGAAATCTACTTTGACATTACTATAGTCCCTTCAGCATTATTTTGTTAGTTTTAGCATGGTTCATCTTTTTTCTATCTTTTTTTTTACTTTTGGCCTAATTTTTGTTTTTATAAAAAATTTAAAGTACATTCCTTGTAGGTGACAAAGAGTTGAGTCTTGTTTTTTTAATCCAATCTGACAATTTTTAACTTGTTGACTATCATTTTGGTTTTTACTTATCCCATGTGTTATTTGATCCATTTTAGTTTTTTATTAGTTTTATTAACCCATTTTATCTTTTTTACATATTAATAACAACTTTTTATTATTTTAGTAGTTGCCTTAGAGTTACACATTTTATGAAATTCTACTTTCAAGTGATAACATACTACTTCATACACTGCATGAGAAACTTAAAGTCAGATGCTTTTATTTTTTTCTTCCTGGATTTTATGCTATTGCTGTCATGAATATTACACTTTTACATACACATGGACCATAAAATTCATTGTTATTAATCTTTTGAAATAACTGTCTCTTAAAGAGATTTCTCTCTTTAAGAAAAAAAAAAATCTTACATAATTTCCCAAGTAGTTACTTACCGTTTCAGTGATCATAGTTCCTCTGAGTCTGTATTTCCATCTGCTATCATTTTCCATTTGCCTGAAAGTCATTCTTTAATATTTTTTATAGTAGGGGTTTATTCATGAAGAATTCTCCCAATTCTTCCTAGTTTGAAAATGTCTTTATTTCTCTTTGGTTTTTAAGAGATATTTTTGCTGGGTATTAATTTCTAGGCTGACTTCTTTTCCTGATTTCAATGCTTTAAAAATGTTGCTCCACTGTCTTCTCACTTGCATTATTCCCCCAAATAAAATTGATGTCTTTAAGTGATGAATCTTCAGAAATAGAAGTTAGGAAAACTATGCTATTCACAATAGCATTCAAAAAAATAAAATACTTGGGAATCAATCTCACAAAAGAGGTGAAAGACCTCTACAATGAGAACTACAGAACACTAAAGAAAGAAATTAAAGAAAACCTTAGAAGATGGAAAGATCTCCTATGTTCTTGGATAGTCAGAATTAATATTGTCAAAATGGCCATACTACCTAAAGTGCTATACAGATTCAATGCAATTCCAATTAAAATCACAATGATGTATCTTACAGAAATAGAGCAAGCAATTATGAAATTCATCTGGAAGAATAAAAAACCCAGAATAGCTAAAGCAATCCTCAGTAGAAAGAGTGAAGCAGGGGGTATCGCAATACCAGATCTTCAACTCTACTACAAAGCAATAGTAACAAAAACGGCATGGTATTGGTACCAAAATAGACAGGTAGATCAATGGTACAGAATAGAGGACATGGACACAAACCCAAATAAATACAATTTTCTCATACTAGACAAAGGAGCCAAAAATATGCAATGGAGAAAAGATAACCTCTTCAACAAATGGTGCTGGGAGAATTGGAAAACCATATGCAACAGAATGAAATTAAACCCCTATCTCTCACCCTGCACAAAAATCAACTCAAAATGGATCAAGGACCTCGGAATCAGACTAGAGACCCTGCATCTTAGAGAAGAAAAAGTAGGTCCAAATCTTCAACTTGTTGGCTGAGGATCAGACTTCCTTAACAGGACTCCCATAGCACAAGAAATAAAAGCAAGAATCAACAACTGGGATAGATTCAAACTAAAAAGCTTTCTCTCAGCAAAGGAAACTATCAGTAATGTGAGGAGAGAGCCTACAGAGTGAGAGAATATCTTTGCCACTCATACTTCAGATAGAGCACTAATTTCCAGAATATATAAAGAACTCAAGAAACTCTACACTAAGAATACAAATAATCCAATCAACAAATGGTCTAAGGAAATGAACAGACACTTCACAGAAGATGATGTACAAGCAATCAATAGATATATGAAAAAATGTTCAACATCTCTAGTAATAAGAGAAATGCAAATCAAAACTACCCTAAGATTCCATCTCACCCCAATTAGAATGGCGATTATCAAGAATACAAGCAACAACAGGTGTTGGCGAGGATGTGGGGAAAAAGGTACACTCATACATTGCTGGTGGGGCTGCAAATTAGTGCAGCCACTCTGGAAAGCAGTATGGAGATTCCTCAGAAAGTTTGGAATGGAACCACCATTTGACCCAGCTATCCCACTCCTTGGCCTATACCCAAAGGACTTAAAATCAGCATACTACAGAGATATAGCCACATCAATGTTCATTGCTGCTCAATTCACGATAGCCAGATTGTGAAATCAACCTAGATGTCCTTTAATTGATGAATGGATAAAGAAACTGTGGCATATATATACAATGGAATATTACTCTGCCATAAAGAATGTTAAAATTATGGCATTTGCAGGCAAATGGATGAAATTGGAGAATATCAGGCTAAGTGAGATAAGCCAATATCAAAAAACTAAAGGACAAATGATCTCGCTGATAAGTGGATGAGGACATATAATGGGGAGTGGGAGGGATTAGCATTAGGGTTAGGGTTAGGTTTAGGGTTAAGGTTAAGAAGGGTGGCAAGAATGGAGGAAGGAAGGACTGTATAGAGGGAAAAGAGGGGTGGGAGAGGTGGGGGGGGAGGAAAAAATAACAGAATGAATCAAACAACATTACCCTATGTAAATTTATGATTACACAAATGGTATGCCTTGACTCCATGTACAGAGAAACAACATGTATCCCATTTGTTTACAATTAAAAAAAAAAAAAACTGATGTCTTCCTTATCCTCATTCCTCCATACAAAGAATGTTCTTTTTTTTTTCTTCCAGTTTTTAATATTTTAACACTGGTTTTCAGCAATTATGTGCCTTCATGTAGTTTTCTTCATGCTGCTGCTTCTTGTGGCCTGAGTTCCACTGAGCTTCTTAAATGTATGTTTACAGTTTTTCTCAAAATTGGCAAATTTTACACCATTATTTCGTCAAAAACTTTTGTCTCCTTGTGTCCTCTTGAAGTTCTCCCACAGCTTACTCCTATTTTTATATGTATGCTCTTTTCATTGGGGGATTGGAGTGGGAGGATTCTTTTTTCTGTTTCATTCTGGATAGTTTCTATTGCTATGTCTTCAAGTTCACTAACATTTTTGGCTACAATGTAAAACCTACCATTAATCACATGTAGTTTATTTTTTTAATCTCAATGTAAGACTCATCTCCATAAATCCGATTTGTGACTTCTTTTTTGTATCTTCCACATCTCAAATGTTTTTAACGAAAAGAATACAGCTAAAACATTTTAATGTCCTTGTCTGCTAATTCTAATATCTGTGCCAGTAATAGGCAGGTCTCAATTGGCTTATTATTCTCCTTATTTTAAGTCATGTTTTCTTACTTTGCACACCAGGTCATCTTTGGATGTCAGATGTGAAAACTTAACTTTCTGAGTGGTCAGTTTTGCTGGCTTTCTATAAATCTTCTTCTATTTGTCCTGCTACCCCCCCTTTAGGTCTTGCGCTTATAACTTATTAGGTGGGTCAAAAGTATTGGTTTCCCTGAGCTAATGGTTCCCCACTTTTTAAACAAGATCTTCCTGAAGAGATAGTTTTTTCACATACATGAACTTTATCAATACTCTGCTGAACCCACTATAGATCTGAGGGTCTCTCTCTGAACAGTTCTCTCTTCTCTGATGTGCTAGCCTATGGACTCCAGTTACCTTGTAACTGTATTTACCACTAAGACAGCAGTGCTAAGAAACAGAAACTTCCTCTTATTAACTTTTACACATATGATCACATTACCTATAACTTTAAAATCATCAGCACTTCATAAACCGTCTTTTAAATATCAGTTGTACAAGCTTATTGATAATAAAAATACATTTTTATAGAAGCCTATTAAAATTAAAAGGAAAGTTTTCAATGGACATAAGAGAGTCAGTGTTTGAAAGCCCTATTACCTTAAGTTTAATCTCAAAAGAAGAAAAGTAGAAAATGTTTTCCAACATGATAATCAGGTAAAAAAACCTCAATGGGTCATTAAGAACACTTTACTTAGAAATAAAATCTTTTCATATCTTTTACATCACACTATATTCTCACCTATCAAACAGCGCCAAAAGTGTGAGTCTATCAAAGTTAATGCCAATCCACAGCTGGGGCAGGATCCAAAAGCGGTAGTAGTGTTTCACCTTCTGGGCAGCTTCTTCTGTTGGACCATAAGTGGCTGCCAAGTCAGGACTTAGATCAATGTCCTGTTGCTCCAACAAATCTGTATCAATGGTCAATAGTCTATTCAACCGAATCTGTGGGAGAGAGAGCTAAAAGAAAGTCAGTGTTGAAAGGTTTAAAATATCCAATCTAATAATGACTCGAGAGTTACTCGCTCAGCTTGTAGATTATCTCAGCTCCTTAATACTCTACTCTAGTCCACTCCCTGTGAAAACTTTGATCATTAGCAACAGGAAGTGAACTAAAACAAAGAAAACTTATCAACAACCTTTTGGAAAGATTTTATTTTAAAAAGTGCTTGACATCTCTAGATTTTATGATGTATAATCAATGAATCCATCAAAATCACTTCAGTGAATCCTAAGTGGCTTCTTTGCTCCCTGTCACATTCATGCTCTTTTAAAATCATTAAGCTATGAACTTCCTTGTTAGGGGCAAATTTGAGCCCTTCAACTCTCATATCTTCCTACGGTCCTCTTATTATAACTATTATTACTTTCAAAGGAGACTGTACAGGAAATTGGTACACTACATTTCTTTTAGCTTTGGCTCATCTGTTCACCAACCAGTTTACCAGTTTTCCCATCCTCTGAAAGCATGAAATTTTATTGTCTCTGGCACAGCACTAGGCAGCATTTTGCTATCTCAAGTTTCCCATAATATTTAAAAGCGAAAAACAATAATATGATCGTCTTCTCATTACTGCTTTCCTGTAGAGTTACCAGGAATACATAATAGCAAGAAAGTAGGGACAGTGCTTTTCAAACATACAGAGTCAAGAAAACTTGCTTTCCTTATGTAACATAGTCATTTCTATCTCTACACACTGAGAGATACTTTCCCACATTTTTCTTATCATCTATGTGAGGGCTTCTCAACCTTGGTACTACAGACGTTTTGGGTCAGATTATGTTGTGGGGGCTTGGCCATCCACCATGAGATGTTTCATAGCATTCCTTTCCCCTGTTCACTAGATACCAATAGCATGCATGCCCCCAGCTGTGACAAGCAAAAGTTTCTGGACACTGCCAAATATTCACTGGTTGGAAACCACTGTTCTGTACTGATTTATAGCTACAGTCCTAAAACCTGATCACAGTTCACCTTCAAGAAGACACTAAAAATTAATCCTTTTGGCACTAAATTCATCTGTATGTTTATTTATGTGTTGCTTATAAGTATTTCATCCATAATGTCTTTTCCAACTTCATATATATCTATCTATATATATATATATATATCTTGATAGCAATTGTTATTTTAAAAAGAAATCCTAACTGTATCTCATATGGCATAATGTTTATACAACATTCATTACTAAGCATCCCACATACATAACTGTTATCCAAGTACCTAAGAGTTAAACCAACAGTTAAATAACTACATTAAATCATCTTTAAAGTGAAGCTGCCAAATGGTACAAATAAAAACGGCCCAATATACTTGATGTTGATTAGTAAATGGACAATTGCTGTTTCACAAATGTGGATAATTTTAAATTTCATGATGTATAGTTTTTCCTGTTTGTTTGTTTGTTTTAAATGAAAGGACTTATTTGAAGTCCTCTAGGAGCAGTAAAGATAATTTTGACATAGTTTTCAACAAAATTGACATTTTGTGACTTCATCAATTTTTCTGACTTTTATAATATCTATGTAAGTATATTTTTAAGATTTAGTCTAAAAAATGTCACGTTATAAAAATAAAGAAAAACCTACCACATCATGTGGATAAAATCGAACTGAGGTAGAACTGGATACATGAGAATCCGTGTCACTAAAATAAAATGAAAGAAACTTTAGGGAATAAATAGTTTGTCAAATAGTGGAAAGCAAAATAAATTCCTGAACAATTAGATGATATTTACATTATCTTCTCTTTTCCATGAAAACTTCAAAATACAAAATGGTGTGTTACTAGAGTTGTGAGTAAGAGCAGAGTCTGGGGTAGAGTGTCTATGTTCAAATCTCTTCTTCAGATGAGTGAGATCTTTGACAAGTTACCTAAGCTCTCTATTCCTCAGTTTTCTCATTCTTAACAAGACAATGGCACCTATGTCACAAGGTTCTTGTGAATGTGTTTAAATGAGATAATACAAAGAAAGCAATTAACAAATTTCCTGGAATCATTAAAGGCAAAATAAACTTAGGCATAGAATGTAACAGTTCAGTTGCCACAATTAAGTTTGGATTTCAAAATCTGAGGATTTAGTACACTTTTAGTGTAAGTAATTATTATTCTCTTGAATTACACTACATAAGATAATTAAGTATTTTCCATTCCCTCACCCCCCATATTTCCCACTGTTACAGAATCAGGTAACACTCCAATTAAATAATTTTTGACAGGGTCAAGTCAACATGCTGACATGAACAATCACAAGATCCTACTGCTTTAAGTGGTCCATCAAAACAAAAAATAAGTAAACTGTCCAAAGTTGTGTAACATTTAAATAGATGTGACCCATTATTAAGTGGAAGTTCTAAAATAATCAAATGACCCTAGCAAGGAAAGTGAACTAATTAGTCAGTAATGGATTTCAAAGCATGAATTTGAGTCAGATGAACAATAAAATTTTAGAAAACTGACTATAAATACACTCTAAAACTATAATTGATTGTAATAGGATCCAGATTTCTAATTTATTTCTTTCCTTCTAACTTTTTCATTACTTTACAATTAGGAGGAAAGAAAGGAAAATTAAATGTAATATATAACACAAACTTTAAGAAGTTCCTCCTGAAAACTAGTAATTAAATAAATAAATAAAACAAAATAAAAATTAATTACTTTAAAAAGCTTTTATTCAAACCCTTACTTGGAAATAAAATTCTAAAATTACATTAAAAAGAGAACTGAGGAGTCTAAAGTTAGGCATGCAAATATTTTTCTGATAAGCTTTTTTTCATCATGAAATATAGTTTTTAAAACAATGCTTTCTTTCTTCCATAGCAAAAATTCTTCAACCTTAATTCTTTGGAAAGAAAGACACTATGACAAATTATTAAAGTTAATATAAACATACTTTCAAAATAACTTTTATATCTAATACAATGATTACAGTTAATAAATGTACTGTATACTTGAAAATCACTGGGAGAAGAGATGAAGTAGCCTCACCACCACCCCCAAAAAACAAAAAACAAAAAAAAAATCCTAAGTATGTGATATAATGTATTTATCAGTTAGATTTGGCCATTTCAAGATTTCGAAACATCATATTGTACATAGTAAATGTACACCATTTTGTCAATTCAGAAAATTTTTTGAAAACAGTCTTTTTATCTCAAGGCTTAAAATCTTTAAACATGGCAAGTATGTGCAAGAACATACACATTCTTAATGTCTTCCCACGTACCAGATATTAGATGCTCTTCTTGCTGCTGGTTCAAAATTCACAAGTGACATATCACAGCCACCAGTCTCATAGAGTGTAGAAGAGAACTTACCTAGTAAATAAATGAATTTTTATAAAGTCATTATAATACTCAAAAAATTTCCATGATAGACTAAATTGTATACTTTTTTCACATTTAAAAAGTACTATAACTTTTTTTCCCATATATTTATAAAATGATCTGCATGTAATTCAGTATGGGGTGAACTGAGGAGGAATGCTAGACTGTATTCTAAAAATGCCAACATATAATCAGATATTAAGAGATGTAAATCATCTCTTTTTTCCTACCAGCATATTCTCAATTCAAGTGATCATTTGAATGAATTTAATGTTTAAAAGTAACCTGACCACTATTTGTAGGAGGTGAGTGGCCCTTTGTAAAGCTGCTTACATTTTGAGATAGTTCAAACTTTAATAAAATCTTTTGGTTTTGGTGTGGTACTGGGGATTAAATCCAGGAATGTTCTGCCTCTGATCTATACACCCCCCCCCCTTTTTTAAATTTTACTTTGAGACAGTGTCTCTGAGTTGTTGAGGCTGGCCTTGGCTGTGTGATCCTCTAGTCTCAGTCTCCCAAGTATCTGACTACAGGCCTGAGTCACCATGCCCTGCCTATTTATTTTCTTTTTTGTTTGTTTAAAGAAAAAATGAAATGTGTTAAAAGGAACTGAATGAGTTATAATAATGTTGGTATTAATTAAACTATTTACTGAATGTTTTAATTGTAAGATTCTACCATAAGAGTTCTATAAACAATTACTGTAGGAACAGTAATTGTTATAGCCAAAGATCACTACAAGAAGATAAAAATTTACAAATTAAATTGTTTGTAAATGAATATAGATTTAACAAAAACAGGTCTCAAGAGCTGAGCCCAATCTCTTTTCCCCACTGAAAGACCCTGTTATAGTGGTCTCTATACCTATCTCGTCTCTTAAATATGCTTTACCCTCTTTAAATAAATAAATAACAGTAACAACAAAGATCCAGCTGGCTTAAAAATCAACTTTATAGTATAACGTGGTTTCTGATAATGGAATTTACAAAATTCTGAACAATGCCTGAAGTGCATTCTTGAGGACCTATGGTGCTGTACCAATAATTATATTAAATAAATTAACATAAATTTCCAGGAAGGCAATGAAATGAAGTCTACAACTCTGCAACCATCTGGGCCTACTCCAGGCTGTTTTAGTATGTAGAAGGTTTTTGTTTCACTAGTTGGAATTACTAAGTTTATAAAACAAGGATTCAAAGGGCAATTTCAATTTGATGGCAGAGCTAAAAGTCAGATTTTTCCATGCCTACAATTGCAAACAATAAATAATAAGGCTTTCTAAAATTTTCCTAAGTTTTCAATTCTGAGGAGATAATAAATATCCAAATATTATTTCAAAGTTACCCTAAGTTGTATATTTGTTGATAAATTTTAAGTGTTTAGAAGAGTGGCATATGTAGGACACTGTGGTAAAATAGGTTAAGCACAATACTTGAAAAAATGACACTAAACGGACCCCAAAATGTACAAGGATTTACTGATCATTTCAACCTTTATTTTGTTCTTTAAACAGACTACACTCAGAAGAAATACCTTAATATAAGACTGAGTACTTTCTATGGGTCATGAGTAAGGATATGTAAAAATTTATTTTATTATGGTGCTTTTTATTGTAGTATTTTCTTGGCCAGAAAAATGTACAACCAAAAAAGCTTCCTATGAAATACTTAGTTCCTTTGTTATATTTTTTTAAAGGAGAATTATTCAGCATATGGATTACCTGACCTGATGTCTCTTCCCCTTTTAGTCAAGAGTCATTCAGAAACCAGATAAGTGAACAAAAATTAAATAATATAAACTGTCAATTTACCTACTTCTTAGAAGCATTACTGAAAGTTTCCCTGGAGTGATAGAGGGGGTTGCAGAAATTATTCATGAATAAAAATTAAGTAAAAAGGCTGGCTCAATTGAAATTTTAAATTGTAATCTTTTAATATTCCACTATATTCTAATTCATCATGGATAACCAAAGATTGTGCTATCATAATTAAACTTAATAGGAAAAAAACTTTAATAAAAATCAGATTGCAAAAAATCCATAAGAATCACAAACCTATGTTAATTGACTAAATTGCAGATCACCCAAGAGCAGGGAAGGCCTAGCTAACGTGTGTTAAGTTCGATAAGGGTGGAATGCATTCACTTATGTGTTGGATAAAAAAACTTATGTGTATTTTAGAAATCAGTTAATTCTGGATTCAATGGATACTGTTTAAACCATTGCAGTATATCCTGAGTATTTTAAGTTTTCCATAGGATTTATAGTAATAAGTACTGTTCTTAGTTTTAGGTATTCTTAAGTATTAAGAATAGTTTTTATATATAACTAAAATCAACTACTGGTAGTCTAATTTTCAAATCAAACAGTATAAGAATATTGTCATTTTACTACATGTTGTCTTTCATGTATAGACCCTTAGTATTAAACTTATATAAATAGTTGTATTTTACATAAATACAAATATAACAATGTCCCAAAAAGCTTTTCTAGACAGAAAGAAAAGTTGGAGAACTTCAGTGGTTTTATTACTACCTAAATCTACAACTCTGAACATTTCTATACAAACCAATGACCAAGGAGTCATAAATTTAAACAGAAGCATAAAACATGTCAAAGAAAAGGGAGGAAGGAGATGACTTTAGTGGAGGTGCATGATCTCAACTGTACTTATTTTCTTCCTTAAGAAGCTTATATCTGCCTACTCAACTTCAAGAACATGTTCAGATTGCTAATGGCACTTGTCAGAACATACTCAACAGTAACCAGGCTTCAGGGTATGATCCCAACTTAACTGCAAAAGAACAATTCCACATCCTCCTTTATCTTTGGGTATGATAACTGATAGCACTTCATAAGTACCAATTTTATTTAGAAGATAAACAAATTAGGAAAAAAATCATATTCAAAACTGTATAGCTAGTCAAGCATGGTGATGCATACCTGTAATCTCAGCAGCTTGGGAGGCTTACAAGTCCAAGGTCAGCCTCAGCAACTAAGCAAGGTCCTAAGCAATTTACTGAGACCCTGTCTCAAATAAAAAGGGCTGGGAATGTGGCTTAGTAGTTAAGTGACCCTGGATTCAAACTCTAGTACCAGAAACAAAACAAATTCAAACTCTAGTACCAAAAACAAAAAAAACCCAAAATGAGTAAGTCCAAGAATTGAGTGAAAAACTTAGTAATAACATTTTAAGGGGCTGGGGAGATAGCTCAGTTGGTAGAGTGCTGGGTTCGATCCCTAGCACTGCAAAAAAAATTTAATGTGCTAATATGATAATCTATCAAAGGCAGCTTCAAAAATAACTGAAACAGGGCTGGGGATGTAGCTCAGTTGGTAGAGTGCTTGCCTAGAAAGCCCAAGGCCCTGGGTTCAATCGCCAGCACCACAAAAAAAAAAAAAAAAAAAAAATATATATATATATATATAAATAATATATATATAAATATTGATACTGATTTATAAAGATTAAGACTATCTTAAATTCATGTTTTCTATCTTATCTGAAGTCAAACCTACAATCGTATTTAAACTTTAGATTAAAAATAAAATGTACCCTTATTATAACACTATTTTAATACTGTCTGGTACTAAGAAAAATACTTCAAATTAAATTTTATTTCTGATGCATATAAACTGGGAAGAAAGCAGAACATCAATGCAATATGCCCTTTTCATGTGAATTGTGATTGTAAACTAAAGTCATCTTATTATGATTCAATTCCCAGTTCATAATTAATTATATGTGATAGGGTGGCTCTGTTATGATTTAAGAAGAAAAAAAATAGATTTCTGACAAAATACACAAGATAGAAGCTGGAATTTCAGACTAACAAAAATTATATTGGCCATAAGACAACATCTCAAAAGAAAAAAAACCTAGAATGTTTTCATTTTTGAATATTACACAAATGAATGCCATTGTCTAGAAAACTTAAAAATTTTGATTATACACAAAATCATGTTTTTTTAACTAGAAGAATTTCAAAGTAACTACAGATCCATAGATCAGTAAGCAACAGGAAGATCAGTAAAATCAGATACTGACAATTGGCCTAAAACCAGATACTGACATTTGCCTAAAACCAGAAATGGCACAGAAGACAAATTCAAAATAAACACTGATAAAATACTGATAAAAGAAATGTGAACATAATGGAATTCTCTAACTTATCAATAAAAATCCTAAACACCTGACACAAAGATGAGCACACCAAGAATTTTAAGAACAGTAACCACCTAAGAAACTCCTACTACATTCTTGATGTAACTTTCACATTTCTAAAGATAACTATGTATAGTGAAAGGATGTGACTTCCAGAGGACGAATCATCTCTGGGGTTTTCCTAATCTTCCAGGTAACAACGAAGATGGCCTCTTCAATTTCTTTAATAAATCTTTTCTTTGACCTTTAACCCTTTCTGTTCATTCTGCGCTCTCAAAGTCTAATCCTGATACACAGTCTGACTTCTCACTTTCCCAGTATTACTTTTAGGGCAGAAGGATCTACAAGAATAAAAAGAGAAAATGTATAAAACAGTTTTTAGAAGACTACTGGAAGACCACACATAGCTATATCACTTAACAAACGATGCTTACACTTCTGAGAGTGATGGGTATCGTGTTCATGATGCTATGTCAATGAATATATTATACTTTGAAGAGAGAAAACCTTTAAGATCAGTTCTGATTTCTTGGACAGCACTCCTTATTACTAATGAGTGGTGACAGTCTCTGAGGTGACATCATGAGTTTTCAACCAGACAAAAATGACTCACTATATTGCTGCTTAAAAGCTAATGGACTTGTTTCTCCCCAAACCAGGGGTCAGCAAAACTTCTTTGAGGAGCCAGATAATAAACATTTTAGACTTTGTAGGTCAGATAATCTCTACCACAACAATTCAAGTCTGTCACTGTAACATAAAGCAGTGATAGACAACATATAACATGAACACACATTTATTTTATTTATGTAGTTGGTCAACCCCTGTCCTACCTAGACCAAGTGACTCAGGCTCTAAAATCTCCTTAATTCTTGTGGTCAATGGAAATCATCTTGTAATCTGAAGTTTCAATGTTTAGGACCAGTACAATACTGAGCTAGATTTTTAAAACAGGACAGTAGGGAAAAGGGGAGGTAAGAGAAGAGGCTGACTTAGCTTTAGGGAACTGATAAGAAAAGACATTATCCCTACTGCATGGTAATAGTAAAAGACATGAACACACAGATATGTTTCACTGAATGGCTATCCCATCGTCTGCTCTGACTTAACAGGCTATGCCTTAATTCACTGTTAAGACTCCACTCCCACTCCCTAATTCCCAAATCAAATGAGCCTTGCAAAAGTAAATGTACAACTTCAAACTCTAGTATGATTTTATCACCTACTCACACTTCATTTCAAAGGGATAATTACTTCTTATCTTGGGAAAATAATCTGTAACGGTAATATTGATGACATGATCAAACAAAAAGGCAAACCACCTAACAGGAGAAAATATTTGCAATTTGACAAAGAAGCTGAATCTATAATATCAAAAGAACACTGTATTATACCTCAACAGTAAGAAGACCAACATCCTAATTTTTAAAATGAGTAAAATATTTGGACACATCTCACAGAGGATATAAGCATGACCTATAAATATATAAAAAATGCCCTCATCCTTATTCAGAAGAGAAATGTAATTTAAACCACAATGATACCATCACTCATTCATTAGGGCTAAAACTATAAAGGCAACAACAGCAAATGTTGGCAAGGGCAGGAACAACTAAAACTTGCTGATGGTAATAAACAACTGTCTTCAAAAAAGGTTTAGACATTTTGTTTACAACGTCCCAAACTGGAAACACAAATGCCTATCAACAGGTGGGTGGATAAACAAATACATGTAACAACATAATAGGTCTCAAGATCATTATGTGTCATGAGAAACTCAACACAAAAAGCCACACATTCTATGACTATATTCATATCAACTGCTAGAAGAGGGAAAATTGTAAGAGACAGAGAGAAGATAAGTAGCCTACAGTTAGAGGCAGGGGAGATGTGGACTGCAGTGGGGGACCAAGAATCTTTCCAAGGTAAGGGAACTATTCTGCATCTTGATTGTGGTATTTCACAGGTGTACACAGCTGATAAAACACGCTGAATTGTACATGTTAAATGAATGAAATGTATATCCTCAAAACTGATTAAAAAAAGTAAGGGTATAAAAGACTAGTCAGGTGAGAGTCTGAGTGGATGGTGCATGAAACAGAATGCAGTTCAAGGATAATAATCAGGATTTGGGAGAATGCTATTGGCATTTGTTTTTTCTGGTATTTCATTTTAGAAGTACTACTCATCAGGAGATTCAAGGTGTAGAGAAAATGAAGTTCTCTACTCCCCAGGGACAGTTACTGTCAAGAGCATATTGTGTTATTCTGAACAATTTTTATATACTATCCCAAGAAAAATGAACTGTTTTCCTTACATTGTTCCACAATTTCCCTTGTTCTCATTACTAAATAACCCTTACTTTTTCCCCCTTGTTTTCATTACTAAAAACCCTTACTCCATAATATAGGCTCATCCAGTTCTGTATATTATATTATCAATTATTATGAGTTATAAATCACTATAGTATGTGTATCATTTCTTTAAGTAGTTCTCTAGAAGTGAATACTTACCATTTGTTTACAATTTTTCAAAATTAGGAAAAGTGCTACAATGTATATCCATGTGCATTTAAATCTGCAAATTTTGCAGGTTTGCAAAATTTGTGGATTAAAAGATATGGGCATTTTTGGTCCATAATTCCAACTTGCCCTACAAAAATATTCTGTCATTTAATTGCCTATTTCTCTAAACCCTTCCCAACAATGGACACTATACTTTCAACAGATGAAAAATAATCTTAGTCCTGCTTTTTAATTTCCAATTTTAAAAATTATGAGTAAGATTTAGTTTTTGACCCATGATTGTAGGCCTTTTGTATTTCTTTTCTTGGTACTATCAACTTTTCTAGTAGGTCATTGAATTGCAGCTAAGCTCATGTCCAGGTAGTTAGAGACCTTCCCAATCTCTCTTGCAGGTGGAAGTTACATTGTGACCATACACAGGCCAATGGGAAGTAGAAAAAAGTGAAAGGCACATTTTCCAAGTCAAGAATGAAAGAAAGCATTGGCAACATTCACAGTTTTTCCCCCAGTCCCCTTTCAGTTTGCTGGGAAATTTCAACAACCACAGCACTCTTAATCATCCCAGCCACAAATGGAAGATAACAAAAGTCAACCCATCTACAAGAAATGGCTCTCCCTAGATTGTTATGAGTGAAATACAAACTGTTTTTAATTTTAGCCACTGATGGGGGGGTCTCTCCATGTATGTATGTGTGTAATGGAGAACCTTATCTACATTCCAACAAATGCACATATTAATCAACTTTAATTTATAATCTTAAGAATGTTTAATGTTAGAAAGTAATCAAGTTTAATGCTTCAATGAATCCTTTAGAACATACTAGCAAGAGACAAGTCAGATATCTTAACCAGTCTTCTCTAAAATTCCTACAGCAATTCAGGTTTTCAAAACTATTTAAAATGATATTCTATAGTTTTCCTACAGGAACAATTATAAGCTTCTAAGCATTATCCAGGGATAAATATTGGGCAGATAAAATAAAAATTATCTAGGTTTATTTTTAACTTATATTTGTGGGGTAAAACAGACACTTCCAAACCCTACCAGTTAAAGTCTAAACTGGTATGAGCTTTCCACAAAGCAATTAACAAGAGCATACATCAAAACCCAGTTACATTTATTCTCCTTGACTGACAATTCCATTTCAACATATTTATTCTGAGGACTTAATCACAGCTATACATAAAGACTTACATAAAGGACTTTCAGCAAAATAGGAATTATCAGGAAAGATCTCAAAGACTAACGATGAGCTTAGTTATACTGGTTAAATAAATCATGATATAATAATATTTTATCAATATAACCAATTAGAAATGATCATTCATCTAATAAACGTTGTTAGGCATTGTTCTATTATTTTGCATGTTTTAACAGATATAATCCTCACAATAAACCTCAAAGTAAGCATTATTATTGTCCCCATTTGACAACTGAGGAAACTACGGCAGGGGAAAATATCACATACATGTATACATTACCAAAGATGAGAAGAAAAACTACAAAATACAGGAGGGACAGAAAATAACTTGTTCAGGTCAAATAGCTAATAAAAATGGGCAGAGCTTTGGATTTGAAGTCAGAAGTCTGGTTCTATAGAGTCCACTACACTGTCCTGTTTTTTATATAGATCCAAGTGACAAAATATTATATACCTATTTAAAAACAAGTGAAAGAAGGCACAAAACTCGTACAGTAGCACAATGTCACACAAAATGATTACAACTCTATTTTAGAAAGTTACATATATGTATACATTAAAAAGACTAGAAGAAAAAATTACAAAATATTAACAGTGGCTATCTGAGTGAATGATTATGATGACTTAATTTTCTTAATATATCTCTTGGTATTTGTAAACTTCTATTTCTGCTAGGATAGGGTTAAAAGCACTTCATAATTCTATCAAAAGGAAGTACAAGTGGAATATATCTCCTATAACTCTTCCTTCTAGATAAAATGAAGCATTTTTATTGTTTCAATAAAAATGAACAGTTTACTTTCATTTACATACCACAAGTTGCATTTCCTCCAAAAAAATATTTTTTAAATTTCAGTATCTTTATACTAAAAAACAAACAAATAAACACCAAGCTGGACACATATCTGTAATCACAGCAACATGGGAGGCTGAGGCAGGAAGAACAAGTTTAAGACCAGCCTGAGTAACTTAGCAAGGTCCTAATTAACTTAGCAAGATGCTGTCTCAAAATAAAAAATAAAAAGGGCTGGGAATGTGGCTCAGTGGTTAAATGACCTTGGGCTCAATCCCAAGTACAAGGAAAAAAGAAAACCAAAAATACGCAACTTAATAAAAAGGGCAACAAGGTGCTGTTAGATTTCCTAGGAGCCTTCTCCCTCAGATAACTACATTTTCAAGTTAATAAGCTCTGTAGGGGCTGGGGATATAGCTCAGTTGGTAGAGTGCTTGCCTACCTGGGTTCAATTCCCAGCACCATCACACACACACACACAAAAAAAGTTCTGTAGTAAAGCAGATTATTTCAAAGAATACCTGAACACTTTCTTTGTCCATCTTTTTGTATAGTAATGAAACAAAAGAGCTTCAGAAAAATCAATTCAAGTAAGCAACAATTTTTTTTTCCGTACCGAGAATTTTTAACCCAGGGGCACTTTTATTTTTTCCTTTTTTTCAGATAGGGCCTTCCTAAATTGATGAGGCTGTTCTCACCCTTGCAATCCTTCTGGCTCATCCTCCCAAGTTGCTGGGATTACAGGTGTGCACCACAGTGCCCAACTCATGGAACAATTTTTAAACACCTAAAATGTTAACCAAATTTTTAAGTCTATAATTAGAGAAACACTACTCATGATGCTTATATGTAATATGTTTTCATATATATAAAACTGCCTTGTGCTTATTTCTTATCTGTAATTTCACAGATACACAGGCCAATTTTTCTTTTCTATCTGATCTTATATAGAACATTCCCTTTGAGATGTTACGTACTGAGTGTTACTGAAGGTGTATTTCATCATTGCATCTACATATTAATCTTAATTTATAAGAGGAAGCTGAAATATTAACATAAAAACTGAGGCATGACTGCTAAATTTTATAGAAAAAGCTCAGCAAATATAAAATAGAATTTCAAGACTACCTGAATTCAGTCTCTTGTAGCATAATCTTGGGACTAAACACAATTTGTTTGACTTTGTATTATTTAGTTTAATTCACAAAGTAGTAATGAAACCAAATGCAAGAAACAAGTCTAATAAAAAATGATCAGAATAAAATGAAATCAAATTTTAAGATGTGATCTTTAAAAGAACAACATATTACACTGAAAGATTTAAGTCATCTTTTAGAAATTTCCTTTTAAAAACTGCTTTTGGGGCTGGTGTTGTGGCTCAGTGGTACAGCGCTTGCCTAGCATGTGTGAGGCATTGGCTTCAATTCTCATCACCATATATAAATAAATGAATAAAATAAAGGTCTATCAACACCAAAAAATTTTTTTTTAAAATTCTTTCTTCAAAGTCACTGTCATTCAAGCCATCACTTTCACTGAAGTCATTTTTTCTTCTTAACTTGGTTTTCATGGAAACAAAGTCTATAGGAAAGTTTTTCTTTTTTAAATAATGTCACTTACTTGGTTTCTAAAATTAAGTATGATTAATAATTATTCCTGCTAAATAGATTTGAATGTGTACATATGTATAGTATTAAATATAAATGTCTTATGTGTATATATATGTTTTCACATGTGAAAACTGTACATGTGAATTTTTTCAATAAAGCAGTTAAATTGGGAAGGCAGAAAGACTTTATAAATATTCCATACTTTTAAGGAACATCATAGCTAACTTCAACTTATTTGAATATTCAGTACTGAAATCCATTTATACAAAATTATCTTACTACTGGCAAGTAAAATTACATAAAAAATTAAACCATGCCACAGGAATATTCTAGTTTCTTTAGCAGTTCCTTTTAAGTCAGTTGCAGTTCATTTTCAGAATTTTGAGGGGACAACTTTATGTACTATGGAACAGATATTCACATTCCCTCATTGTTTTGTGCTAATTATTACTAAGCAGTCAATGTGGAAGCATTCAGTTATTACAGGCCAAGAACTAGCTATCAAAAGGCAGTTAACACAAAGGGCAAAACTCAAATTCCCAGAGACTATCCTGATTGTCTACCAGAAGAAGCTGAAGGTGCCTCCACTCAGGAGACTTTTATCTTCAGAATGGTCAGACAGTTCACATGTATGTATTTTCAATAATCAGCATATGACTTTAAAAATGAAGGTTTTTAATTAAGGTGTACTTCACTAATTTTTAAAAGAAAACTAAGAATTTTCATTGAGGAGAATCATCAACTGTTTTATGCTTGATCTGAAAAAAGTTGAAAAATCTGAAATGGATCAACATGAAGCCTTACACTTTAACCAATCTACCGCCATGAAGCCAAGGTACAATAAGCTGGCACCTGCCTTCATATTCATAAGTCTTCCATCAATCTGGACTCTGGGTTAACTGATCATGAATAAAGAGGTCATCACATGAGTGATAAACTGAATACCTGCAACTAAAAAGTATCATTTGCAATTAAATTAAGTAGCAAAACTGAAGTCCAATTCTCTCTCAAGCACTCTCAGAGATTCTTACCTCTCCAAATTACAAACTCAGAACCAAAAGTTTAAAATTAAAGTGTTTAGGGGCTGGGATTGTAGGTCAGTGGTACAGCGTTTGCCCCATATGTGTGAGGCACTGGGTTCAATTCTCAGCACCACATATAAACAAATGAATAAAATAAAGGCCAATCAATAGCTTAAATTTTTTTTTAAAGTGTTTTAATGGGTTGTCGTTTTATCTAAACTATCACTCACTCTAATGTTATAAATCTTAGATGACAATTTTCAAGTTTCTGTAGGATTTGTTAAAGATGATCATTTTCATCAATATGCACATTTACATGTCTATTAATATCTCTCTGTACTCAATGACTTTTACAAAATGGAAAAGGAGTCAATGGACAGACAGCATAAGAAGCTTTATTAAATCTAATTTTGTTACCTTATACCACATATCCTTTGAGCTAAAGCATCAACTAGATCGTCACAAGTGAAAAGCAGCTATAACATGAATAAACAAAATCGCAAGGAGTAAATGCTTTCAAGTGAGTATTTTTGAATAACAAGATTTTCTTCATTATATTTAATCATTAGTGATTAAATTTCATTACATGAAATCATTAATCTGCATTCTGAGCACAACAAACTTGGATCATACAGAGAAATAGAAATCAAATCTGTATAAAATTGTGCTCTTTAAGAAGGCATAAAGCAGATATTTGAATGGCTAGCTATTGGCAAGGTTTTAAACTGCATATCTCAGAATTAATTATTTAATAATTCATGTGTATATTTATCAATATATTAACAAGAAAAGAGATATACTTTACACAGTTATTATCTGATATTAGTATGAAGCCATGATATCCTCAGAATATTATATTTAGAACTATAATAAAACCCATTACAAGTGATGGACATGTTATAAAATATAGAATACCTTAAAGAGAGGCTATAGTAACAGATCTTTAGAAAACACTTCTGCCTTTCATATATGTAGCATATTCAAAGAATTCAAAGAAATTAAAGGGATTTTTTGGGGGGAGGGGCTAGAGATTGAACCCAGGGGCACTTTACCATTGAGCTACATCCTCAACCCTTCTTATTTTTTATTTTGAGAAAGGGTCTTGCTAATTTGCTGAGGCTGGCCTCAAAGTTGAGATCTTCCTGCCTCTACCTCCCAAGTGCTGGAATTACTGGTTTGCCCTGCCACACCCAGTCCAGACAATTAAAAAAATGAAATAAAAAAAACAAAAAAATCTTCTTACATGGTAAAAACGCCCAGGAAAAACAGAACTGTACAAATCATTTTAAGAGAATACTAAAGTATGAACTCATTAATTTATTAACTACCTATTAATAATGGACATGCTCAAAAGAAAATACAGAATAAGTAGAGAGAAATAGACAAGAAAAGAGTGAAAAAGTTAAATTTCCTTACATACTGGGCAAACGTGGTGCTCTTATGCATAGTTGCAAAATGAAGCTATCTCAAGAAAGAAGTGCAATCATCATCCATTATCTGCTGCATTAAAGTTTCGTAACCAAGATTACATAAGGCCTGCATACCAAGTTCATCGTGCAAACTGCTACCGCCTACAGCAGATGCATTGTCATGTGATGCTTCTAAGTGGACACTCCCATTTCTCACCAGCAAGGAGGCACTAGCACTGAGCACTGCAGCCTGGGAAGGGGGGCGGGACTGGACTTTGACCTGGGCTGTGGACTGCTGGCCTTGCTGACCATCTTGAAGGCTAGGAGAAAACATGGATTGGGGAGACATTACAGGGAAGAAAGAGAAAAGAGCTAGAATGAAATCAATATAGAAAACTGATTTCAAAAAGACACTTTACAACTTAACCTAAGAAAGAACCAACAACTCTATAAAATATAGATTACGCTGCTTAAATGTTCTGGTCCTGATCAGTTTGATTTGTAGTGATTAATGCACTAAACATTTAATATATATGTAAACTGGTCAATCTGCAACTTTCTTCAAGTCAAATAAATTCTAGTGTAAGGCGAACAGAAAGCAACAGAATTGTGAATACATTCACTGTATGTGTAAGTTAAATATACACTTTTATTTATAATCTCATAACAACTCTAAAATTTTCCTTGGAATATTCTGGAGTCTCAAACTTACAAAACAAAGTCTCTACGCACTTGAAAACCAAAGAATCTCTAACAAATGCAACCAAGACAACAATTTTGAATGAAAAAAAAAAAAAAAATCACAGAACTAGTGGAAGAGAACAGGAAAAACTGACTCAAACAAGTTAAATACAAATGACCATCAGTATAATGACAGAAGCAGAATAAATATAAAATATTATCTATAAAAAGCCTACATATTTCAGAAATAAGGTCACATGCTTATATATAAGGAGGCAGTTAATAATTATGTTCCCCTAACAAATTGTTATTTCCTTTTTTGGTGTCATTAACTAGGATCCATCGTTTTAGAAAAAATATTTTAGAAACCTGTAATTTCATGGGATACTCTAATCTTCTTATCTTTTCTAAATTTTACAAAGTTTTTTTTACAATATTTAGTATTTACTATAAAGTGATTAAATTATAAAAAAATTTTCTATTTAAACAAATTAAAACTGATGAAATTCATGAAAACATTTTTATTATAATTATATATTATTCTTAATGAAACACTGCTTATCCTTCAATTGAACACTGCTGTTAATTTGACTCTGAACAATCACAAGAGTCTGTTACTAAAATTACTTCTAGAACAAAATTATTAGACCTGTAGAACAAAAAGAATGCTACTCAGGATGGCCTTAGTTACTCTGTCATTTTTAATGAATACCAAGTTCTCTCTAATCCTTTAAATTCAACATAATATTATTTCTCTGATGCCTATAAAACAAACTCATCTGCTACAGATGGACCATGAAATAAAAGGCTAACTAAAAATATTACATATCTCTCTCTATAACACACACACACACACACACACACACACACACACACACAGAGATAGCTGAGTCTGACTATGGCAACAGAATATTCTAGAACTGCACTGTCTGACAGTAGGCAGGAACTATTTAAATTAATTAAAATTTGACTTTCTTAGTTACACACACCATATCTCAAGTGCTCAGTGACCACATAACATAGCTGGTAGCTACCAAAGTGGGCAGTAGTGAGTAATCAGTGTCTACCACATTGGACAGTGCAGGTTACAGAATATTTCTACCAGCACATGAAGTTATGTTAACTAGCAACATTCACGTTTCAGGCTTGTTTTAGCATCACTGCATAGTACATGTTCCAAGCAGAGTGTTAGAATGTACACAACATATAAGAAAAGTCACGTCTGCAAGATTTTGACTTATCAATCTTTACTATCATTCTTTAAGCCACAACTATAAAAGTATTTATTTAATAACTTGTTTGGACTAGAAACTTTATACATATAAATGAAGAGATGATCTAGAGATAAGTTTTTATCTTCCACACATATATAATGCATTTGATACTATTCCTCAAAAGCTATTTAAACTTATTCACAAACTTTACCAAATCAAACAAGTTTCACAAGAGAAAAATAGCAAGTAAAATAACTAAGTAGTTTAAGTACTGTGTCCTTTTAGATTCAAAACAGCCAAATTTTACAGAGATTGTACTCAATGAATTTTTCTAGTAATTTTTCATGTAGTCATAAGCAAAGGTGTTCCAGTCCAGTTAGATTAGATATTTGAGAATATCTGAATCCTCAATCCGGATATGTTTAACATATATCCAAATATACAAAATGTTTTCAAAATATTAGGCAGTGAATGAAAATGAACTCCAGAATAAAGAAGTGAAAGAAATGACAAAATCTATGATATGATAAATGTTGAATTTCTGAATACCAAAAGGTAATAATAAAATGTTTATTTCCCTTGAGTTCCTATTTTTAAGACCCTTCAACAAGAAAAAGACTGTCGTTTTGCAAAAACTGTCAAAATATAACCCTACTGGGTTGCACTTCATTTCAAACTAATAACTGGCATAAATGTATCTTTTTACAGTTCCAAATACATAATAAAACTGTCAGTTTGAAAACAGGTAACAACTAGTTTACAACATAGCAAAAGGAAAGGTAGATATTTAAGCGTATAATTATTGGCTACCACTAGCATTACTGGTACACAAGCATGCTAATTAACATTTCTAGTTTAAAAGAAGAATAGTTGGTCTCATTCTTTCTTCCTCTGCAGCACTGAAGTGGTACTTGGCACATCCTTCCTGTACTGTCCGTTACTTTTGTATGTGTTGCCTAAATGAAAATGTAAACTCTTTTTAAGAGTATGATTCTGTAATTTCTATCAATCTCCAGATTCCAGAGAAAAGAATGTCTTGAACATAGTACACAACAAATATTTGGTGGATTCATTTCTGAGCACAAAACCACCCTCATAAATATCCAATAATGGACTCTCAAGTATAACTGTGACTTTATTGTGCCTCTGGTCTTTCAATCTTATATTTTAAAAAGTAAATCTAAGAATACACTAAATCTATTTTTATCCTTCCCCAAAATGCACTTATGATTTCTTTCCATTCCAGCCCATTAACTAGGCTTCTGAAACATATGACATTAAAGTTGAGAAATATGGAACTCTTAATATTTGTCTTTTAAAATTTTATATTTAGCTCTACTAACTAGGAACAATTAGCAAGGATCTCTAAAACCTACCTAAAAGGCTAATTAAAAAAAAAAAAAACTATAAAAAAAAATTCTGGAGTTTATTCTAATAAGCCTTATTTTAAAAAATGCAAGTTCTCTTTGAGAGGAAATTCATGATTCACTCCCCAACCATGTAAACATAGATTTTACCATATTGCTTTTTGGATGGCTCATTAAACTATCCATTGAAGTTTAAAATAAGTTATTGTAGTCTCCCTTTATATAAAGTTCTGTTTTTCCGTGGTTATCAACAACAATCTGAAGAAAATGGAAAATTCCAGAAATAAACAATTCTTCAAGTTATAAATCTTTTATAATAACATGTAATATGCAGTTATCATTCCTAGTTTATTATATTATTGTTAATTTCTTTCTTTCTTCTTTCTCTCTTTTCTCTCTCTCTCTCTTTCTTTCTTTTTCTTTGGTGGTACTGGGGGTTAAATCCAAGAGTACTCTATCACCCAACATCCCCAGTCCTTTGTTTTAAATTTTAATACAGGATCTCACTAAGTTGCTGAGGGTAGCCTTGAATTTGCAATCCTCCTGTATCAGCCTCCAGCATCACTCAGATTAGTCATGTAACACTGTACCCAGTTTGGTGTTCATTTCTTACTGTGTTAAGAAACTTTATCATAAATATGTTTGTTTTGTTGGTATACACAGGGTTTAGTACCATCTGATGTTTTAGGCATCCACTGGAGGAACATTTTCCCTATAGATAAGATTAGAGTAGCAAATTTTACTAGTATTTATATGGTAGTTGTAATGAAAGTATTGCAACATATATTCTATCCCTTTTTGGCAAATAAGTTTTCTAACTTTGAAATAACTATGCTGCCCTATATTTAGTTAAAGATGAGTTTATTATTTGAGAGCTCACATCTAAAAAATACCAATACACTTTATCTTAATGATTTTATAATTACAAAAAATGATTTTGGTAAGTTGGTATTTTTCTTAATTCCTCACAGTTAAATTTTTTTTCACTTTACTCATGAGGAAGTCGGCCTATTTAGGATATATGCAATCTCTGTACTGAAAATACCCTGGAACGTTAAACAAAAACTACATATTGACTACTAGAACACTACCTTCCAAAAATTCTAGTATGATCTCTTTAGAAGTAAGTTCTATGCCATATCCTAGATGTAATGTATTTAAAGTCATGGGGGAAAAAATGGGAAAATCCTATGTGGCTGTTTGGAGTTGGAATGGTAACTCTTTAATATTCCACCAGGCACAGGAAAAAACTGATCTGTCTACATTTGTCTGATGCATTTCAGCACATTCATTTGTGGCAAAGAATGAAAGGATTTTTAAAGACTTACAGAAAGTTAATCAAATGTTTAAGAAATAGAAACATGGTAGAAGTAAGAAGGCAAAGAAGTGGTCGATGGAAAGTATTATATAAGGGGCAAAAAGAAAGATTAAGAAAGTTTTTTTTTTTTGTTTTTTTTTAATTAAGAAATGCTCACCTCTTTCTGCACATTGGGGCTCTGCCCCAAATTCACTAGCAGAAGAAAAAGTTCCCTCAGGAACCAAAGGAGGTAAAAGGAAACAGAAGCAGAGGGCACACAAAAAGCAAAGGTTTCTAGAACAAATATTCTTTTAAATTGGTTGCCTTCCCACTTCTATATTTAAATGTTGGTTTAATCCATATAACTTTTTATAAATTTACCTACTGTTAAAGGAATTAGGATCATGACCTATGAAAGATGAAGTTTCTTACTCTAACAGAAAATACAGAAAAATAATCAAATCTTAAATCTCAGGGGACTTTACAAAATGAAATATTTTAAAGAAACAGGATTTTGCTACTCTAAAAACAAAATTTTAAAAGGGGAAGGGAAGGGCTTATCTCTTCTAACCTATCATGCACTCGACAGAAGTTACTTCATCCAATGTTCTTCCTTCTGAACTTTAAGTTGTGAAAAGAAAATAATTTGTAAAATGGTGCTTTGGGTCAGAGCTTAATAAAAGCATATAAACATATGTATGTATGTTCATATTTGTCTTTTTAAAATAAACTAAAGCATAGCCTTTTGAATAGATTATTACACCCCCCCTCCCAGTACTGGGAATTGAATCCAGGAGTGCTTTACCACTAAGCTACATTCCAACCCTTTACATTTTTTAGTTTGAGACAGGGTCTCCCTAAGTTGCTGAGTCTGACTTCAAACTTGAGATCCTCCTGCTTTGGCCTCCCAAGCTGCTGGGATTATAGATGTGTACCAAAGTGCCCAGCACATTGTTAAATCTCTAATTCAAGACATGAATTCATTAGATTGGAGGCAATTAAGAATAAAACACTTACTGAAATTTTAATGGAAAATTATCCTAATATTATAAATGGATGTATTCTTATTTAGAAATATTAAAATAAAATGTTTCATTTCATATAGGGTGAGAAATTAAACATGAATATGCATTGAAATAAAGCTATCCAATTGACCATACTTTACATAAATATTTTGGTTGTTATTAGGTCGTAGTGATTGTGAAATAAAAAACACCCAATTTTACACAATATAAAATAAATTTTAGTGAGATGAAACAAACTGACTTAAACTGAGGTCAGTTATCTATTATTTCTCAACAAGTTCATCATTAGGTCCCACAATTTTTCTTATTAAACACTATCAAGATGTTGGGAAAAGATGTTGCATTAATAATATAAATTTGAAATACAAAAAAAAGAGGAAAAACTAATTTAAGACCTACTATTTATATTTCTAAAAGTGATTTTGCAATTTAAACTTGACAAAACCAATTTGATCATTTAAAAAAAAAAAACAGTGCAACATCGAGCATGCATAATACAACAGGCTCATGGTCACATGCACAGAAAGTCTAAGAGGTGAAACGTATAGAAGAGAAACAAAAGAAAAGCAAAGCTCTTCAAGTGCTTTCTTGGTTCCAACAAAACAGGTTAGAAGATCTGTTTCATGCATGCTAAACTTGGTGGAATTTTAAAATACCATACCTTAGGGGTGATCCGATGAGCAAGGTAGGAGGGGTAGGGTTACTCCCTGCATTGTGCCGGCGCCGAACTGCCTGGCGCCTAAATGTGCTGCGTTCACGACGAAATGACACTGCCTCCTCGCTGGCCTGTGCTGCTGTATCAAGACAGACTTAGGTCAAATAGGAGCCTAGGTCAGAGAAGTAAATAGCAGCTGACCCTATCTTTCCCTTGATTTCCCGCTTCAAGAGTAAAGAGAATCTGTCCACTTACTCTGAACTTTCCATATATACAGTGTAGCATATTCAGGCAGTAAACAAAAAGTATGTATCATTTATCTAAAGTTAATGTTTTGAAAAATGTTTTGATCTATTATCTGACCTTACCATTCTCTTCAACTTCAATTCCTATTGTGAGATCTCTACTGCTTTAAATCTTTTCCTGAAAGTCTCATTTATTTTTGTCCCTGTTCCTCTATTCACCCTTTAATTCAGTTTTTTTAGTGTTTGTTGTTTCTACTAATGGGAATGGGCATTAGTATTTATTCTCATGAGAATAATAAAAGCAGCCAAGAATAAGAGATGTTCCTTGACTTATGATAGGGTTACATTACAAAAAACCCATCATAAATTTAAAATACCATGGGTCAAAAATGCATTTAATACATCTAACCTACCAAACATCACAGTTTAGCAAACAGTATACTGTAGAGTACTGACAGGTTGCTTTGCCTTGTGATCATGTGGCTGACTGGGAGCTGTGGTTTGTTGCTGCTATCCAATGTGAAAGAGAATATCACATATTGCTAGTCCAGAAATTGATTGAAATTCTAAATCTGAAGTATGATTCTACTGAATGCATATCATTTTTGCACAACTGTAAAGTTAAACAGTTATAAACTGAACCATTGTCAAGTTGGGGACCCTCTGTACTTCACTGAAGACACCAAGAAGTAAGGCAGTGAGCTTGCCTCACAATATAATGTGAAACCAATGCCTGGGAGACTGTGCAGCTAGTTTGTTAAATATTCAAGATAAAATGAATACATCTGGACTGTGAAGTACTCTGTTACTATCAAACTTTATTTAAAATCTCTATGACCCTGGCCCTAGTCCCCTCAACATAAGGAAGCAAATATCAGCAAAATGCCAAATATAGAAACTCATAACTTAATCTAGAAGTAATAAAGTGCAAACTAAACCAAGCATGCAACAATGGCATAGGAGAAAAATATAAATTTTACAAAACCATATTAATTCACCAATTAGGGTCTTTAAAAACAAAATATAAAATGATTTTTCTCCATTTCGGTATAAAATAACTGGTGTTCCCTAGTAATCTAAATATTTGGGGAATCATTTTGATTTTGTGACCAAATCACATATGGTCAATTAAAAAAAAAAAAAGATGCTGTTTAAATTTGGTCATCTTGAGCTGTACCTTCCAATACAGTAGCTACTAGCCATACGTGGCCATTTAAACTCGAAGTGACTTAAGTTAAAAATTCAGTTCCTCACATTTGTGAATCATACTTTAAAGAAGTTTTCAGTAGTGTCATGTAGCTAGTGGCTACCAATATTAGACAATGCAGACAGAACATTCCCCTCTTCATAGAAAGCTGCATCCAACAGTGCTGATCTAGAGAGGCAAGGTTGCCATTTTGTCATCACAATCTATAAAGCACATCGCATACTTCGCCAATTCCTGACATCCAGGACCTCCATGAAATGAAAATGCAATCCACATCATTTACAAAGAAGAAAACATGTTGGCAGGACAGTCACTAGATGAAGGATGAAACAAAAAGCAAAGAAGAAAGCAAGCCAGTTGAGGGAAGAAATGAAAAATTAGATGAGCAATTAGTACACCTACTAATGGTTCTCAGCTACCAGTGAGGTTACGTCAGGTAACAGAATTTTGAAGATTTCTCTACAGTTTCTCTACAATAATTATGCTATTACTTATAAGTCATTATTTATAACTATTATGCTCAATTTATAGGTCAATCTAACTTTATTATGAAACTTTCAATACTCCATTCTGTTTCAACCAAAATAACCAAGTAAACTTACCCAGACACAATTTATAGGAGATAATTTAATAGGAGACAATATTCTTTACCATCTTCCTTCTACTAAAAACTTAATGAATGGTGTAATCTTAAATCAAAGATGGTTATTCCTTAGTACAGGGGAAAAAACAAAATCAAAAAATTACAAGTGCTTATGTTTAGTCAAAAAGTTCTTTGGTATTTTCAGAAACCTTTTTTTTTTTTTGCCTTTAACACACCATTCATATTTTATCTGTGAAATAGCTATAACATAACATCATTTATTCCTTAATGGTCTTGAAAACACATCAAGATGAAAGTTCAGGCATTCATTGAACAATGTTACCAAAGAGCAGTTATAATCCTAAACTACCCTTTGTACCATTAAGGATGTAAATACCTATTGTTAGAAAAACTTTGAGAATGTTTATTGTGGCAACTGCTTTAACAATAGCTAAGACTACACATTTAACAGAAAATGCCCACTATCATTTACATTCACAAATAAATATGACTACACCATGTCCCCTGGAAATGTACTACTACTTATACAAAACATCTCTGTTAGAAATGGAGGGGGGGGTTAAGGTGATCTTTAAAAACATTAAAATAATTTGTTATAATCATACAAGATACAGCCAAACTTGATGAAAATTTCCTTATACAAGTCAACTGTAAAAAAACACTTTTTGAACCATTTTACTTTTTAGGAGAAAGAAAATGAGTTTTAATGTTTTTGTTTTTGTTTTTGTAATCTTTCAACAAGGGCACCAAGGGGAAGGGAGAAATTACTGATTTTTGAAGTTGACATTTTGAAACTGCATAAAACCCAAGTATCTTCTGGCAAAGAAGGATGAAGTTAATTAGTTGACTATAAGACCATAAAACACAAATGATGAAAAACTGACGCTTTAGGTACAATTAAACTTTATGTCTGTGTACAAAAGGGAAAAAATTCACATTCAAAATGATTCACAAACCATGGAAGATAAGATAGAGCATATAGTTGTTATATATATAATTTCAAAAAATATTGTTCTAAATTGCAACATTCTGACATTCTAATCATTTATTTGTGTCAAAATTACTACAAAAGACCAAATTTATGACCATCACTAAGAGGGATCTTCAGATAGTTCAGTTTCTTATTTTTCAGTATGACTGATACAATCGCTCAATAAGGTTTAAGCCCACGAGCAATTTATGGTCAAGGTACAAATATCCTCAGATATTCTGACAGCAGAGGTTTGATCCCTGCTGAAGAACACAAAGGAAGTAAAATACATATCCCACACTTCCTACTTCAAGTGTTACTTCCCAGTTATCCCAATCAATTATGGAAAATTCTACATGTTCCATGATGAATTATTTTAGTGTAACTATTTATTTTTATATAGGGATATTAAAACAAAAGACTATCAGATGGCTTTACTCTATGAATGGCTATAGAAAAATATTAAAGGCAGGATGCATAAAACAGTGAAACTGGTGAGGAAGAAAAAAAGAGATGTCCAAATTCTATCTCAAAAACTGGAAGGTTTTGACTAAAAATATGGAGAGATAAAGACGATTTATCTAAAACCACATCAATCACATAGTTGACTGATTATTGAAAGGATTCATAGGTTGGAAGTTACTTTCTGATGGAGATATAATGCCATCCCTAGCTTCCTGAGAGAGCTCAACTGCTGTTAATAAGTTAGAAATTTAGAAGAAACTACTCAAGAAAACTTTTTGGTGGGAAGTGTTGATTACGGGGAAAAAAAGGAATACATCTGGGACAACCATGGGGAAAAATGTATGCGTGAATCTCAAATAGATCAGAAAAAAGTGCTACTGAGAAATTAAGTTTTTAAGAAAAATGGTCAGAGTATGAAACAAGTTATACATCTCAGAAAAATAAAAGACTTTTGCAAACATTCTGGAATACACTGAAATATTCTTCAAAGTGTAAACAATCTTACGTAGGAATGAAAATACATATAAAGAAACAAACTTCCAATGGTTTTACCAAAAAATTTCTAAAATAAATGTTTTAGTCTAGACATGAAATCCATTTTATCTAAACATGTTTTCCCTTTATTATTTTCCATGCCCGTCAAGAACAATGTTAAGGTCAACATGCAAAGATTTTGTTCTGATAAATAAATGCGGAAACACCATTTTCTGGGAGGCTGAAGAACAATCAGAATCTACTGCACAACGTTTAAGCATTGATTCTGAATTAAAGTAATTCCCATCTGCACAAACAGTTTAAAAAAATTCTTTGCTTTCTGACAAGTCACCAAACAACAACAAACAACAACAAAATTATGAGCTGTATTTTAAGTTAAAGACAATTTGCATATCCTCACTAATATTTTCCACAATCCCAGCAGCAACACAGATGGGTAGAGTTGGGGAGACAAAATGCTTTCTAGAAACTAAATGATACTTTGGAGTCTACTAACACAAGCAGCGAACAGTTCCAAAAAGATATAGTAGCACAAAGATTACTTACTTTCATAAATAATTCCTAATCCTTCTTAATCCTTTGTGAATGGAATAAAAGATTATCAAACTTCTTTTAGAAAAGTGCATTCAAATACAATTTTCCATTTATTTTCTCAGAGATTCACCTAACAATGGGTTGCTAGGGAAGAATATATATTTAAAATGATATATTTGAAAAGGGAAACTTACTGAAATGATGAGCATTTTTAGATTACATAATGAATGTATAATTGATAAAGTGCTTCCACACTTCTAAGCCCATCGAAGTCTGCTAGTTAACTGTGAGACAGGCCTAGAGTTATGATTCTTATTTTTAAATTAAGGAAACTGAGGCATGAACTTAATGGCTTGTCTAGAGTATTCAGTCATTAATTAGAGGTGATATTAAAAAGTAACTGATTTATTTTCAAACAGAAATTTCAGTTCTGCCAGAAAGAAAAAATATTGGAAGGTTTATTTCCATATATAAACACTTAACTTTCTCAATAAAATACCTCTTTTCTTGATACTACTGTAAGGGAAGATTGTTTTTCCAAAGCTGATTCACTTCATTTAATGAGCATACTTCTAAGCTTTTTATGTCTAAGCTTTGAATAGCCTGAATAATCTTAATGAATCAGGGTCAACCACTCATACAAATACAGAACTGTACTGCAATACAATATTAAGTAGATACTATGACGTCCTTGGAGACTATTAAAATAAAAGATGGTTTGTCCCTATATTGACTGACCATACTCTCTTGTGCCTGGCTTTGCTCTGTATATTTACAGCTCCTCCTTTACAGCAGACTGTGAATATTTTCTGCTGTCCTTACTTCAGCCTCTATCCATCCCCTCTACTAACTTGCTTCTTCTAACATGGCATGTGGACCAAGAAATCAGAAAACCAAGTTTATTAGTCTTTAGAGCCTTATTTACTTAGTGAAGTATAAAAGCTTTAATTCACATTTTCTTGTCTTTTCAGTGGTATTTGTCTTTTCCTTCCAATGTCCAGTGCTATTTGAACAGGAAGAAAAAAAAAAAAAACTGCAATTTACATGTATAGTACAAACCCTCAGAAATTTGTTTATTTAGAAGACTTGACTTTTCTGTGAATAGGTCTCTTAAAAGATTATCTTTGAGCCAGGCATGGTGGTACACACACGATAACAGCCTATAATCCTAGCTACTTGGAAGGTTGAAGCAGGAGGACCAAAAATTCAAAGCCAACTTCAGCAACTTAGTGAGACTGTCTCAAAATAAATTTAAAAAGGATGGGGACATAGCTCAGTGGTAGAGCATGTGCCTAGTGTGTGTAAGGCCTTGAGTTCAATTCCCAGTATGGAAGTGGGGGGTGGGAAGAGATTATCTTTGGCTCAAAACACAATGTTATTAAAGGATTACTTACAAAGTAATCTAAACATTCTATTTAAAATAATTTTCTCAGAGAAATACAGGTTAAGAAATTAAGAAAAATGTACAACGAATAATTAGTAAACACAAACTACTCTGGCTATTATTTACAATCTGACACCTGATAGAGAAAATATGCTAATAGTATTGAATCATGTAGAAAATAAATTTAATAGCCCAAAACAAAATGATTTTAATTAAAAGGAGACCAGCAGGGTAGGGGAAAGGAATCAAGGGGGTAAAGGACAGACAATAGGGTAGAAGAAGGGAATCAGAAGGAACGAGGAAGAAAGGGAAAGGGGAGATACTGGGGATTTAAGCAGAGCAAATCATGTTATGAACATGTATGAATTTGTCACAATGAGTTTCACTATTATGTATAATGATAATGCACCAATAAAAATTTTAAAAGAAAAAAATGATTTTATTAAAATACAAACTAGAAAACAGAGGACTTTTTCTAGCATATATAATTGTGTACATTTTTGTTCTTAAAACATCGTCATAAATTAGAGATATGCCTTATAATTAAAATATTAAGTATAAAAAGAGGTCAACAGAAAATCTCTTAGTCTGAACTTAAAACTTTTTTCCTAAGTAACCACAGATGATTATTTGTAACATCTGATTTTCACCAAAGTACTTTATTAATGATAAGATGTTCTATAAAAACAAACATCTTTTATAACTAAACATTAAAAAATAGGTTATATGGCACACTGCTACCAAAGTAAGGTTAAACTCATAAAACTAGATGCCAATAAAAAAATAATTTTTTCTGTTGGTATTATGTAAAGAATTAGAAATTCGGATAATATTTTTATTCTAACTATTGTCAAGTTTCACACAATAGCACAATTAGAACCATCTCTCATTTATTTCTGTATGTTATTGTTTTCTTCTACTTTATTTATACCATTGAATTAATAGGACAGCAAAAATATCCTGCCTGCTTAATAACAATAACAGCAGCAACATTTTCTGTGTACCAGACTGCCTAAGCATTTTAGTACATGTTTTAGTACATGTTAATCTTCACAACTACCCTATGAAATAGGTATGACCATCATTTCATTTTAAGAGGAAGAAGCTGAGGGTTGAAGTAGGTAAGTAGTTTTTCCATGAGCGCTCCTATACTAAAAGATGTCACTAAACTAGATTAATTCCTATTTTAAATATTTTATTTTAGTACTTTAAAAAGCATTTCCTAAATTCTATCCCTTTTCAACCCACACCACCAACCTTAAAAATAAAACAAAAATAAATAATTGGAGAACTCACCAATACCTCCAAATTCACTGAAATAAAATCTATTTAAGGTTTTATCTAAGGCATATAAAGAGTTAAGCACCAAAGAAATTAAAGGGATACGAATAGGCAAAGAAGAACTCAAACTATCCCTATTTGCTGATGATATGATTATATACTTAGAGGAACCAGGAAACTCCACCAGAAAACTTTTAGATCTCATAAGTGAATTCAGTAAGTAGCGGGATATAAGATCAATGCACATAAATCTAAGGCATTTCTATACATGAGCGATGAATCTTCAGAAAGAGAAATTAGGAAAACTACCCCATTCACAATAGCTTCGAAAAAAATTAAATACTTGGGAATCAATCTCACAAAAGAGGTGAAAGACCTCTACCATGAGAACTACAGAACACTAAAGAAAGAAATTAAAGAAAACCTTAGAAGATGGAAAGATCTCCCATGTTCTTGGATAGGAAGAATTAATATTGTCAAAATGGCCATACTACCAAAAGTGCTATACAGATTCAATGCAATTCCAATTAAAATCCCAATGATGTACCTTACAGAAATAGAGCAAGAAATTATGAAATTCATCTGGAAGAATAAAAAACCCAGAATAGCTAAAGCAATCCTTGGCAGAAAGAGTGAAGCAGGGGGTATCGCAATACCAGATCTTCAACTCTACTACAAAGCAATAGTAACAAAACAGCATGGTATTGGTACCAAAATAGAAAGGTGGATCAATGGTACAGAATAGAGGACACGGACACAAACCCAAATAAATACAATTTTCTCATACTAGACAAAGGGGCCAAAAATATGCAATGGAGAAAAGATAGCCTCTTCAACAAATGGTGCTGGGAGAATTGGAAATCTATATGCAACAGAATGAAACTAAACCCCTATCTCTCATCCTGCACAAAAATCAACTCACAATGGATCAAGAACCTCAGAATCAGACCAGAGACCTTGCATCTTATAGAAGAAAAAAATAGGTCCAGAGCTTCAACATGTCGGCTTAGGACCAGACTTCCTCAACAGGACTCCCATAGCACAAGAAATAAAAGCAAGAATCAATAACTGGGATAGATTCAAACTAAAAAGCTTTCTCTCAGCAAAGGAAACTATCAGCAATGCGAAGAAAGAGCCTACAGAGTGGGAGAAAATCTTTGCCAATCATACTTCAGATAGAGCGCTAATCTCCAGAATCTATAAAGAACTCAAAAACTCTACACCAAGAATGCAAATAATCCAATCGACAAATGGGCTAAGGAAATGAACAGACACTTCACAGAAGAAGATCTACAAGCAATCAACAAACATATGGAAAAATGTTCAACATCTCTAGTAATAAGAGAAATGCAAATCAAAACCACCCTAAGATTCCATCTCACCCCAGTTAGAATGGCGATTATCAAGAATACAAGCAACAACAGGTGTTGGCGAGGATGTGGGGAGAAAGGTACACTCATACATTGCTGGTGGGGCTGCAAATGAGTGCAGCCACTCTGGAAAGCAGTATGGAGACTCCTTAGAAAACTTGGAATGGAACCACCATTTGACCCAGCTATCCCACTCCTTGGCTTATACCCAAAGGACTTAAAATCAGCATATTACAGAGATACAGCCACATCAATGTTCATAGCTGCTCAGTTCACAATAGCCAGATTGTGGAACCAACCTAGATGTCCTTCAATTGATGAATGGATAAAGAAAATGTGGTGTATATATATACAATGGACTATTACTCTGCCATAAAGAATGATAAAATTATGGCATTTGCAGGCAAATGGATGAAACTGGAGAATATCATGCTAAGTGAGATAAGCCAATCTCAAAAAACCAAAGGAAGAATGATATCGCTAATAAGTAGATGAGGACACATAATGGGGGGTGGGAAGAGTTAGTGTTAGGGTTAGAGTTAAGTTTAGGGAGGAGGGCAAGAATGGAGGAAGGAAGGACTGTATAGAGGGAAAAGAGGGGTGGGAGGGGTGGGGGGAAGGGAAAAAAATAACAGAATGAATCAAACATTACCCTATGTAAATTTATGATTACACAAATGGTATGCCTTTACGCCATGTACAAACAGAGAAACAACATGTATCCCATTTGTGTACAATAATTAAAAAAAAAAAAAGAGTTAAGCAGTAACATTTTGTTGACATGCTCAGAAATACAGTATGCCAGAAAAACTAGATAGCCCAAAAACATTTCTCCTAAATTGACAGACAATACTATAACAAATATTTATATAAAAAAATAGCCTTAACATGTTTGAGATGCTATATAATTTTTTAAAACTTTTTATTTTTATTCTTTTTAGTTATACATGACAATAGAGGAGATTCTACATAATTTTAAATAATGAGAATAAAAACAAATTCCCTCCCACTATTTCTAAGCTTCCAAAATGTCCAAATAAATGAACCTCCAACAAAACCCATATATTTAGTTGTGATGAAAACCAACTGAACATAAATCCCCAACACATTTAAGTAATTTTGTTTTGCTTACACAATGAAGCTCAAAAATAGTTCCTCCTTCAGCAAAAAATGATTTTTAATAGTTCACATACTGTTACACTTCTTCTACCAAAGTAGGAATAAAAACTTTTAATTCATTATTTGTTTCTCATTAACATTTAATGGGATCTTTAAAAAAGAATATAAACAAAGCAATCAGAAGCTGGAATCTGGAAAAATGAGAGCTTTTAATGAGCCAAAGAACTGTATCAAGAAGTAAACAGCACCTTTCATGTATCTCTTCCTTAAAAAAAGAGAACCATATTACCTGTGAAAAGGAAATGACAGTTTAAAAATAAATGCACAGACTTACTATAGGTCTTGCACATATTTTCAGTGTTTACATTTCAATAATACTTAGAATAACAGTATTTTACATTATAATATGTTCAAATTTTATTTTGATAGCAACTGTAAGAATAAAGCAGGTTTACTCGTAATTTTTTGTAACAACTTTAAGGATTAAGCTATTTTATAACTTAATGTCTTCTTAAAAAATGACTCCAGGAAACATAATTACTACATTGATATCAAATGGTTAAAACCATTTCAGATACAATCCATTCCCAAAATTTAGGTTTGATAGACTACTTTCTTCCTGAGGCACTTCACAATCCATTAGAAATTAATCTTTGTTAGAAATTTTACCAAAGACAGGAAAGAGGTGGGAGGTTAGAGAGAGAGAGAGAGAGAGAAATATTTACCACAATGTGGACTTGTAAAATACTCCGGATGAAATTAAAATTCTTTGACATAAAAAGTACTGTCACATGTTTGGGAATGTCTGTACCAACAAAAAAATCCAGCTTAACTTTTCTTTTTTCTTTCTTTTTTTTTTTTTTGGTACCAGGGATTAAACCCAGGAGCACTTAACCACTGAGCCACATTCCCAGCCTTTTTTATGTATCCTTTTGAGTCAGGGTCTCACTAAATTGCTGATTATTGGCTCTGAACTTGTGATCCTCCTGTCTCAGCCTCCTGAGTTGCTGGGATTACAGATGTGTGCCACCATGCCTGGCTCAGTTTACATTTAACAAGAGACTGAACACTACTACATCAATAGACTCAAATTTAAAACTAAAGATAAAGCAAAATAAAGGTAATAGTGTAGAATCTTAAAAAGCTAAGATGCTAATAAAAGAAGAACTAATTCTTCTAGTTCTATTCAAAAAGCAAATTTCTAATAATCAGAACATACTAAACTATTCTAGTTAGGAGGAAATAGAAACAACTACATAAAACAACTAAAATAAAGAGGCCAACACACAAGGACAGAGTACAAAAATTACCTACGTATCCAATTTTGTACAATTCCCCATAAACCTGAAATAAATAAGCTATTATCTTAACCAAAACACTATCACTGTCTTGGGGGCATCGCACATCCATTAATGAATACCAAATGCTAATATAATCTAAAAATTGAAGGTTATTTAAGAAAAATGTTAGTTATAGGAAAAAAATTTTTCTCTTAGTGTCTCAAACTTGAATTAAACATGAAATAAAATCAAATGAACAGACAAAAGACAGCCACAGTTTTTAAAGTATATAACCAAAGCTAAGGTAATATTTGGAGAAATTTCATATGATAAGCAGAGTAATCTAATTCTGGAAGTTCAGTGGCATGTACTATATAAGAGATGAAAAGTAGTTTACTATGCTAATGTAATTCTTATTTGTCGTTGCTACTGCTTTACGTGGAAAGGGGTCTAATATCTGTTATTTCTGGCAAAATATTAACATATGGCAACTAGCTTAGACAAGCAGAGGCCTTCAAGAACAAACTGACAAACCCAATATGTTTTTTGGTATACATTCCAAAACCTTTTATAAGACAATAATCTCCTTCATTTAAGAAAGCTTGTTTTACAGCACAGTAGAAGGGGAATATTAACAGAAGACACATTTTAATAAGCATTACTGTCATCAATAGCATCTAATTTGTGTGACTCTTGGGATGTCGCTTCTTGTACTTTACTTACCTCCACTGACTGCATCTTGCTCATCCCCTTCAGGAAATGCAACCTGGCTTGGCAAACTATTCCTAGATCGAGTGACTGTCTCTAGCTGGGAAGCCCGACCCAATAAAGACAGCTCATCCAGCACCTCTCCCTCTTTGGCCTCAAGATCTGATTTTGAAGTGGTTAAGGGCTTTATACTTTCAGGTGCCATTAGCCTGTTTGAGTCATTCAAACATGCTACTGTGCCACTGTCCAAGCTTAATACCCTAGCACGAGTCTTGGCACTATTTGTGCTGGAAGTCCGTCGTGTGGCCCGCTTTTTGCCAGTTCCTTCAGGACCCAGATGAGCTCTGTGTGAGTGTTCTGGGTCTGTGCCCCTTTCCTTATGAAGGTGTTTGGTCTTTAGAGCACTATATCTGCCCTCAGGAGATTGGCACGAATGAGAAGTAGTGCTGGAAGAGCTGTCACTGCTGAAGTGGTGAGCAGAATGGACGCTTGATGCTCTACTCAAGTCACTTTGATCACTGGAGTCCTCATCATGACAAAATATAGCACTATGTGGTTTGGTTCCAGAAACACCTCGAAAGGAAACATAGTCCCTGTGTCGACTTGAATCAAAACTGCTGGCTCGTTTCTTCCCTGTCCGTCTCCTGCCTGACTTGTGGGCAGAGGCTGTCCGGTGGATTAAGCTAGAGGATTTGGGTCGTACATCCCCTTCCTTCTGCTTTCCACCAGCATCTTTACAAACTTTTGAATCCACCAAAATGGCAGACTTCTCATTCTGCTCTTCTTTGTTTTCAGCAGTTTTCTCAGGTGGTGGGTCCTCTGGTGCAATGAGCTCATTCGCATGGGGGTTTTTATTGGCTTCTTCAGATGCAGAGGTGCTGAGCCCTCTCTGGTTGGGCATCTCCTCAGGGGCCTGAGAATCCTGGGCCTCAGGAGCCCCACCCTTCGTGCTCACTTCCAGGGCAGTCTTGTCACTGTTAGTCCTTTTGTCACTGGCACAGCAACTCTTCTCTGAGTCAGCACAGCACTCTTTTTTCTTAGCACTTTTCTTTCCCACGTTAGGAGACTCTTCCTGTTCTGACAAGATGCTTTCTATGTGAGTGGAGCTGGTCTGCTCACTTTTATAGCTGCTGACGGTGCTGTTAGTATCACGGTCTGTGCCACTGCAGTAGCTCTCTGTGGACCCGCTACTCCGTGTGCTCAGGCTCCTCAGACTGTCCATGCTTTTGTCTGCATTCAGTGCTTTGCTCTTCCCACTTTTTGTTGGTGGCTGAGAATTACTGTTTTTCAGATCACCAGCAAGCTGAAATTCCCCAGGTAGACAAGCATTTTCCACCAAGGATTCTTTGGATCCAGAATGAGGCTTTAAAGATTCTAACTCACTAACTGGATCTAACCCACGTCTTTGCTGATAAAGAGGGAAGTCATTCAGTGAAGTGTCAGGAAAAGCCACAGCAGAGCTGGAAGTCCGTGGTACACCTCGGGGCCGGTGATCTTTCCGGTAAGAGTGTGAATGTAAAGGTACAAGAGAGGCTACTTCTGTATCACAGGCACTGGACAGAGACTGATCAATGTGGTGGTGGTGGCTATGACTTGGCAGACTCACTTTGTCACTGAAGTCCCTTGGCAAGTCCTGTCCACAAGAGGACAAGGAAGGTTGAATGGAGATGAAGGAGTCATTGGAGACTAGACGGAAGAGCTTCCGATCAGTTGCCAAATCTGTTTCAAACACATATTTGGAAATGTTAACACAGATGTATGATATGCTTCTGTACTGTTTAACAATGGAAAGAATTCAAAGCACACAGTAAATCAAGTATAAACAATTTCTCAAGCAGTTCACTGAATAACAGTTGACCAGTCATTCCAAAGAGCTGGTTTTTATTTCACAGCTACACAAAGAAAGCTTTCAACTAATGAAATGAACTGAACTTTCAAATCTGAGTTCTCCACCTGGCCTCGGAAAAGGTTCTATAGACTATCAATAATAAAATAAGAAGCAACAAAGGATTATATTTAAAATGGACCCGGATTTCTCTGCAACCTCTAACTTACCAATCAGGTAACCTTGGGTTACTCTTTTGAGCCTGCTTCTTCATCTATAAAATATGATGTCAACCTCACTGAGAAGTAGTAGGCAAGGAATATTGAATTCTTCGCATATGCTTGGCTTGAATAGTGTTACAATTAATGGTAGCTACCATTATTTTACCTAACACAATACTAAACTCCTTCTGAAAAACTCATATCAATATTTTACAAATTAACAAAAACCTAGAATACTAAAAAACAAAAAATCACAGGGCTTACCAAATACGACAGAACAATGCAGGTATCATACTGTTCATAATGGTTTAAAAAAATAACAATAATTACAGGACAAAATATTGCACTTTCTCTTGCATCATTCATACAGCAATCCAAAATTCCTCATGAAAAAAAAATATATCCTCCTATATGTAAGTCCATTCCTTTAATCCATCATTTAGGGTAGTGATAAGTGACTTGAAGTACCATATATAATATGTAAATAAATATAAGTAACCTACCTACATTGTAATTTATCTTGGTATATAGCTTGGCAACTGATCTGCACAAAGCTGATCTTTTTACTATACATTTTGACAGAAAAGATGCTTGAACCTGCTTTTAGTTCAATAAAAAGCAGCATTATCTTATTTGTCCTAACTGCATACACAAGTATAATAATAAATTCTATAGTGAGTCTGATTCTTCTCAGTAGAATCTTAATGATTAAAGTAGACATTTCTCCTTAGGACTAAAATAAAATGAGTTCTAGAAATGTTTATGTACCTTTAAAAAAAAATCTACATCTAAATCTGATCTAAATAATTAAAAACTTCAATAGCCTCTAGAATGTACCACATAAATTATAATTTATAAATGCCCTATCATGCTTTATTCTGTTTTAAAGTTTTCAAGATAAGTAAAACCCAAGTTCTTTATCATTTGCCCAAAAGAGTTGTTACTATTCCTCTCTAAATTTCAAAATGTAAAAGCTAGCATCCTATTTATTTTGTAGCATTAAATTATAATTTGTTACTATGAGATAAATCTCAATATCTCTCTCATCAGTAATTATCAAGGATATAAATTTTATAGAACAAAAATTTATCTACCCTGAGCAAGTAGTTGAAAACTCTTTTAAGACATTAATGAAGTAGAAATTTAAATATTTTCACATTACAGTCAAATTTTAATGTATGTATTTTTTTCAGTAATGCTAAACAAAGGTATCATTAAAGGTTTAACTCTGTCCAGAGGAATTTTTTAGGTGTTAATAGGGGGATTGACATTTAGCCATAAAAATGAATTAAGTCCTAATACATACAACAAAACAGTATATGAAAGAAACCAGACACAAAAAGCCATGCTTTATACAATTCCATTTATATGAAATGTTCAGAACGGGAAAATACATAGAGATAGAAAGACAACTGGTGACTATCAGAGGCTGGCTGAAGAAGGGATGACAGTATAATGGGTGCAGCCTTCTTTTTATGGTAATGAAAATGTTCAGGAATTAAGATAGTGGTGAATATACTAAAAACCATTAAATTGGACATTATAAAAGGTGAATTTTATGGCATGCAAGTTATGTCATAATAAAAAAATAAAAAAATTAGTTACATACCAAAAATATTAACAAAAGTTTCTCAGTGGCAGATATACTAATTTTCTAACATAAATCATATTTTCCTCCCCTCTTCTAGATCATTCCCCATCAACTGTACAAACATACTATTATTTCTCTTACAAAATCCAAATCTTTCCTTTATCCTTACTTCCTCTTACAGCTACCAACTTAGGTATCTGCCCCCCCCTTACAAAAATTCCTTGAGAGTATTTTATAGTCACTTTTTCAATCTTCTTCTCTGATTCTATTAATTAATCCCTCTCCATTAAAACTATGCCGTTCAATGGGCTGGGGTTGTCACTCAGTGGTAGAGGATTTGCTTAACGTGTGAGGCACTGGGTTCAATCCACATTAAAATAAATAAAGATTTAATTTTTAAAAATATGTTTTTTGGGCTAGGGAGATAGATCAACTGGTAGAGTGCTTGCCTCGCAAGCACAAGGCCCTGAGTTCGATCCTCAGCACCGCAAAAAAAAAAAAAAAAAAAATATGTCTTTCAAGGTCACCAATACCTTGTACACTGTTAAACTCAATGGGCAAGTCTCAGTCTACATGTCCCTTGATCTGTCAGCAACATTTAGCAAACCTGATCAATCCATTCTTGAAACGCTGGGACATAAGTCTCAGTTTTCCTTCTATTTCACTAGTTGTTCCTTCTCTGTCTCCTGGACTTCTTAAAGTGAGCAACTCAAAACTCAGTACTTAAAATTTTTCGTTTATCTGTCTATAATCCCTCTTGTGTAGATCTCAGACAGTTTTTTGGCTCCACAGTAAACATTCAGAAATGCCTAGAACAAGTTCCTCTATCTTCTACTCAACCCTAGTACATTTATGGGATGGTCTGAAGATCGGATCTTAGACAGGGATGACATGAGTGAGGCTAAATGGGGACACTGTAATGAAGTCCTTAGAACTGAAGAAAAAAGACGATACACACCCACATCATTAGGTTTTTCCTGAAAATCCTAAATAATGTTGACAAAAAGAGTGCCAATTAATTAATTAACTGTTAAGCAACTAAAAGTTACTGCCCTATAAATTCAAGCTAGCCACCAAGACAACCACAAGTCCAAATAATAATCAAGCCAGAATGAAAAATTGCCACTAGGTGGTGCCAAAACACAGTCACAACGAAGGACGAATTGGATCAGGAAGACAATCCACCTAAACTCTAAGCTAGCTAAACCATGACCTGTGCCCTGGACTGGTACAATAATATGATAACTGAGCTCTCTGCTTCAGCTTTTGCCCCTTTTAATATATTCTCAACATAGAAGCCACAGTGATTCTGTTAAAACATAATATAACCCTTTAGTAGTTCATCATCTCACTGAGAATTAAAACGAACATCTTTAAAATGACTTCACAGACACTACAGAAGTTGGCCCTTTACTGATTTTGCAGCAGTCATATTATTTCTTAAACCTGCCCAGTCATTCCTACTTTACAGTTTTTGCACTTGTTATTACCTCTACATGAAAGGATCCCCAATCCTCTAGATGCCCTGAAAGCACACTCCTTCAGGTCTTTGTACTAGGTGAGTCTTCCCTCAATCACTCTACTAAAATTACAACTTCTTAAGCCCCTATCACTCCTCATCCTCTGCCTACTACATATGTACTGACATATATATATGACTACATGTTAATAGGATGGAAGTCACACAAGGGTAGAAATTTTTGTCTGTTCACTGGTTTATTGCCAGTACTTAAAAACAGTGTCAGGAAAAAAATGAGTACTCAATAATATTTGTTAAGTGGAAAAATGTTACACAATAAAAGCAAGTTATAAAATTAAATGAAAGTAGTATCACAGAGTGGTTAAAAGAGTGATTCAAAACTAGATTTAATTTATAGGAGTGCCACTTTGTAGCTGTGTGACTTTGGGCAAGTTTATTTTAACTTCTAACCCATAATATGCTTACTTGTAAAGTAAAAATAACAGCAGTATCAATTTCAAATGCTCATAGTGAATATTAAACTGGGTAAATACATGTCAAGTGCTTAGAAGATGACCTAAATCCCGAGTTGACAAACTAAGGACCATGGAACCAAATCTGGTCACATTTGTAAAGAAGTCTTAGTGTAGCACAGCCATGCCCACTTGTTTATAGATTGTTTATGGTTCTTTTCATTCTATCATGGCAAAGCTGAGGTCATTGGGTAACAAGAGAGAATGCACAGCCTACAAAGCTATCTGGCTCTTTTCAGAATAAGTTTGCTGATACCTAACCTGGACAACTATGTGCTCAATAAAGGTTAGATATCATTGTCTATGTTAACATGTAGCTAGTTGACGGATAGATGGCAACCTCAAGTAGCCGGACTATAAAAATCTTGCTTGTACATGGGTACTTTCCATATACAAAACAAGATAATGTGAGAAATGATGCTTAAAAGCAGTGGTGCCAACCCTTCTAAGATTATCACCTAGTGTTAAGACATTCTTCCAATGGCTATATATTATAGAAAAGGATACTATAACTCTCAAAACAACTGATTCATCTTTTTTTTTCTTTTTTTTCTGATTCATCTTTAAAAAATAAAGCAAAACAAAACAAAAAAAAAGGTTTCCATACGATATAGTATGTTTACAGGTCTTTATTTTAATTTCAAAAAAGCTAAGAGTTACAGTAATAAATTTCCAAATACCAATAAAAAAATACTTGTGAGAAATGGACTTGAGTAAGATATCAAATTAATGGACATGTCATAATTTAGTGATTGATGTGCAACCTCATAAGCAACCTTCATGATTAAGAATAGAAAATCTTTCAGCCAATCTATTCACCAAATGTCATCACCACAGCTAAGAGAATAATAGTTTACAACAGGGTAAAAACAGGAAGACAGATATCTCATTCAATTCTGGTTCCTTGTTTCTATACAACCTTTGAAAATCTCCACTTAAAAATGGAAATGACTTATCTGTCCTTTCATGTTTGAAAATCAAAACTCAAACATGAAAATATCTTAGTCAAAAACAAACTCTATAAAGTCCTAAATATTTACTTATAATGGAGTTGAGTAAGAAGGAAAAAAAGCACATGTAACCAAACTTTCTATTAATAATCTGCTATAGGAAAGTACTGTGTTAGAGACAAAGTTTCTCAGAAAATCCAAGAGCAAGTTATTTCTCTTTATAATTCATAATTGTTTCTGCAGTCAGGTAAGAGATGAAGCAGCTGGCATTTAGAGATCATACTGAAATAGAAAATGGTAGTTTTACATACTGTTATTACTTAGTTCAGCTCAATGCTCTAACCAACTAAAGAATAGCATGATTCTTAACTCTCATCTCATACTTACTCTGGGACACATGTTTATAAAATTTCTCTCTTCATATTTATTTGTCAGAACATGTATAATTGAATTCAGTGAGGGAAAAGTACTTATAATGCTGTATTATTATTCTCTCAGTAAATCATATTGTTTAATGTTTCCTAAAAATAACCATATTACATTATTACAAACTAGCAAAATGTAAATAACGTATTCCACAAATTCACCCTGGTCACTACAATGTGTATCACTGTGTGACTTAAGGTTCTTACCTTGTTCTTCACTTCCTTCCTTACAAAGACTAGAGCTCTGGCCCAGACTTAAACTGATATCATCAGAAGTCTTAGCAGTGTCTGTATCTCCTATAAAGTTAAGAAAAACACATGAGGACACTGTATTAAAGTAAAGGCTAAATGTGACATGACCAAGAAAGGACATCAGGAGTATGGTAGATACCTATCAACTAAAGCAGCTTCTGTATATCAAAGGTTCCAATAATGGAAGATGAACTAACTGAAATATCATGGACTATCAGAGCACATAATTATTCTCAGAGAACTAAAAAAAACAATAATGTGGAAAGCTTCATAATGTTAGCTAGTAAAACTATTTCTTCAAAAAATAAGTAGATTTTAGCTGGGCATGGTGGTACATGCCTGTAAACCCACCAGCTCAGGAGATTGAGGCAGGGGGATGGAGAGTTCAAAGCCAGCTTCAGCAACTTAGGGAGCCCCTCAGCAATTTAGTGAGACATTGTCTCTAAATAAAAACACAAAAAAGGGCTGGGGATGTGGCTCAGTGGTTAAGTACCCCTAGGTTCAATCCCTGGTAACCCTCCCCCCCCCCCCAAAAAAAAAGATTTTAAGAACAAATTATGTTGGAAAAATTTGAAATAACATAAATTTCCTTCCTTGGAAAAATAAGTAAACTAAAAAACTGTAAGACAAAAATAATGTGAATTTATCTTAAGTATTTGTATAGAATATCTGCAGTCGTATTTAAATTTTTCACATTGAATAAATTTTCCATGATCCTCACCTAAACATGTGAAAGTATGTATTTGCTATTAGCAAGGAAGCTTCTTACATATTAAAAACTTATAATTTGTGTAATATAATACAAATAAATGGTCATTATGTTGGAATTTAGATGATGAAAAGAGAACAATTTAAATCAAGCAATGTTTTAAAATTTTTTTTCATACTGTACATAGGGTAATAATGTCTGTCTCATTCTACAGTCCTTCCCATCCCCTCCCACCCCACCTCTCCCTTCATACCTCTTTGCATAATCCAAAGTTTTAAATCAAGCGATCTTTAACAAAATAAATAATTTTAGCTCTAAGGTCAAAAATGACATTTGACTGTGGAGTACTATTATCTTTATTACAAACAAAAAAGAAATGGAAAGTCAGAGGCAATGTTCAAGTTAGATCATGTCTACCTTTAATAGTTGCTGCTGTTCCAAGACGAGAGGAACCAGATCCAATCTGAAAACACAATATAAGGTAAATAAAACTAAATAAAATGCTAGCAGTATGTCATTACAATATGACATATTATAATGTATTGCATGTAATGTAATGTATTGCAATATGTCAATACAAACTAACAAGATTATCAAACAAAATTATATTACCTAAACATGCTGTCACTTTTTATTAATATTAAAATATACCTATTAGGTAAGTTCTGTCACAGCCACACAACCTGTTTCTGTGGCACATGCCGTGTTACCTTGCAGGTGTGCCAAGATCTTGAATCCCTTCTGCAAGCTCACAATTGATGAAGTTCCCAAGGCCATATGCCTCCAATCTTAAGCAATTTGTATCACAGTTATTATCAATTTTTATGTTACATCATGACATGCTAGTATTATAATAAACAAAACCAGGCACTGAATCTACCTGGAATAAATTTAGATTTCTTAGGGCACATAAAGGGAAGGGTTGGGGGGACAAAATACATTAACATATGCTACAAAGAGCAACATAAATCTTACTGCCCGACTGTTAGTGTATCTATTTGTAATTTCCTTAGTTCCAGACAAGTACTTGTTTGTAGATGGTTGGAACATTTAAAAAGAATAAAAATCTAAAGCATGTATCCACAAAAAGTGAATTTTTAGCACAAAGTATACTTAGAAAACTAAAATGTGATTGCTGAGATTTCAAAGTACCTAAATTTCACAGCCATTATTTATTATACTACCATAAAAATCATATACACAAATAACACAAATTGTACAAACATAGTAGGAAACCAAATATAACAACAGTACAGATAATTAAATCAACAAGTCTTAGCAAATCTTCCTGTCACCCGTTTTCAAGGGATTCAAAGAAAACTGTTAAGAGCATTGTAAAATAAAATTCAAAAGAACACATAAACTTATATATTTTAACTAGTCTGACCTGTTATTGGTTCAATTTAACAGTAGTACACACCACAAAAAATATGCTCAAAACATGGGTTAATATTGTTTTTGAAGGAGCAGGAAGAATTTTCTTGATCTGGATGGCCACTGAATGTGCAGAGATGTAAAACCACACTGAGCTGTACGGTTCAAGAGGTATACTATGCTATAGAGCTATGCCAGTGAAAAAGTAATACAAACAGGAACATAGAGATGAAAATACTAATAAACTCTGGAAGTAGTCAATAAAAAACAGGCTTGGTAATATTTTTAAACTGTTTTTTAACTTGATTCTCCTAGTGTTTCAGAATTTCTGCTTTCAATTAACCATTAAAGGCACTGTAATTGGCCAGGGGAAAAAAAGTCCAAAAAGTACTGCAAAACAAAGTTTCATTCTTACCACACTTGATAGACAAGTTACAGAAATAACATGTCATTCACTAGAATTATAAACATATAACTTCCTAAACAGAAATTTAAAAATAAATAAGAGCCAGATACAGTGGTATATGCCTACTATCCCAGCAGCTCGGGAGGCTGAGGCAGGAGAATCCCAAGTGTAAAGACAGCCTCAGCAATTTAGCAAAGCCCTAAGCAACTTAGTGAGACCCTGCCCAAAAATAATAAAAAGAGCCACGGATGTGTTTCAGTGATTAAGCATCACTGGGTTCAATCCCTGGTACCAGAAAAATAAAAAAGCAAACAAAAACTCTATTTTTTTGCACACCCTTCTAGGAATTTAAACGTTAAAAACACAAAATCTTTTTTTTTTTTTTTTTGGAGATAGGATCCTACTACATTGTCCTGGCTCTCCTTGAATTCACCATCCTCCTGTCCCAACCTCCCAAGTAGCAACAGGCATGTGCCACCCACACTTGATTCTCAAAAACCTTTTGGAATATGGGCTTTTGTCATTTGCTCATAACCTCACAGGGTTCCCCTTCTCCTCCTTTACCAAGTTCCCCACTTTAATCAGATGTCAGGGATTCATCTTTTCATCTTTGAGCAGTGGCCCCAGTCCCTGTCTAGAGGGAGATACATGACCTAGTTCTGGTAAATGGATGAAGGGAAGAGTCTGCTGGAGGGCTTCAGGAATAGATTCTTTTAAGTGTAAGAGGACCAAGGAGAATCTCTCTTTCCCACTTCCTGAACCATGTCTTGATTGAAGCTGTTGTGTATACTGCAGCACTGGGAAAAGGCCTAGAAAACTGTGGAAATGCCAATCCAGAGCCTCAGCATTACTGAGATGTTGAACAAATGCCACACAAACACCTCTAGATTTAGAAGACAAACACAAACTCCTACTTTTCTAAGTTAGTATTAGTTGGGAATTCTATTATTTGCTGACAAAAGTACTCTTAATAGATACCATGGTAATGATATTTTATTCTTCATGCTTTTCTATATTAGTTAAGCTGCCCTCAAACAGCAAAGAATCATGACTGAAATAACAGGTGATCAAGAATATAAACTACAGTAGTATATCCAAATGCAATTCATCCCCCAAAGGGTCACTTTAGAAAAACTCAATGGCATTAACATTCATGATACATTCAGTAAAGAGAAGGGAGTTCAAAATAGCAAGCATGTTGGAACTCCATTTTGTTTTTAAAAGTTTTTTTTTTTATTATACACAATATCATGAATGATTTTAATTTTCTTGTGTATCCTCATTTGTTAAATTTCCTAAGAATGAAAAGAAAACAAATTGAGAAAAACAGCATCTTCCTATACTTGCGGGTAAAGTTTTTTATTTAAGTGATTTGCATAAATTAAAACATTGCAGTGTTTCTTCCCTGTTGCAAGTGCTATAGGAGAGGTCCAGGAAGGATTATGGATTTCAGACAAAAGCCTACTTCTTATAACTGGAGAGTGTTTCAGGCAAGGCCACCTCCCCCAGGAAGCCCTGCCTCTCTCTCTCTAACTGAAATTAATAAATTTTCCTTGGAAGTCATTCCTTTTTTCTGCACCATTCTGATGGCAATTATTTCTCTGTCAAAGGACTTGTACTTAATACCTTGGCAATATATATCATATTTATAACTTTAGTTATAGATCTCAATCTCTTTGAGGGGTAAGACCTGATTCTCACTCACACCAAATAAAAAGCTTTGAATACTCTCAGGCAACAAAATATTTGAAGAAAAACAAGTGACAAAACAAAAGAGGGAGGTAAGGAGAGAAATAAAGGGGAAAATTTAAGAAGGCAAAAGAAATGGAAGGCAGAAAATGGAAGGCAGCAAACTAGAGGTAGCAAAAAAGCAAGAATGATAACTGACTAAAGATACAGCCACTATATCCAAAGAGCTCACTAACTGGTACAGAAGACATTTACATAAATTACTATGACAATGTGTAACAAATACTACAGAATAAAACATGTGCAAGAAACAGTATGTCCGTAATTGGAGTATCTCCAACAATATACAAAATGCATGACTCTATTTCACTTCAGCTTATCTAAAGGGTAACAACAATTACATCCACCCTATTTTTCATTATAATACAAAATGAAACTGCTAAAACCCAAGTAGCACAACAGCCTCCAATATTTGCCATTTTAATTTAAAAGTCACTATTTTAAGGAGAACCTAAGGCTGTGTGTTATGCACACACGTGCTTTAATTATATTCAAGAGGGGACTCCTTCCCTAAAGGAAGTATGACAAGTTCCAAAAGAAATGAGGCCAAGGACAGAGTATCCAAAGGTGGTTGGCAACTGCTGTGCCCTTTCACCTGCCCTACTGCAAAAATTAACAAAGATGTGGCTTTCCAAAACTCTGTTGGAAAAATGTAGAATAATTTCCTGGGATAATCTGACATTACTTTACTTTGCCAAGTAAGAAGAAAGGCTAGGGTTAATTAAGATTATGAAACATGTAGCCATCTTAAGGATTAAGTCATTTTATTCTATAAAAAGCAACTGAGGAAAGCAAAAAGCCAACAAAAAATAGGCTCAAGGATAGTAACACTATTTTTCAAAAAAGCACTGTAAAACTTGAAACTTAAAAAGTACCAAATTAGTATGTGTAGCACAGTCCTTTTTTATAATATTCTTTTTTTTCTAATGCCCATATCTCCCATTTCATCAGCCTGTATGGAAAGACAAATTTAAGGACTTTTTTTTTTTCTTTACACTCAGTCACAACTAAAACTGCTACCAAAATTCACTCACTTGAATTTTAAATCATAAACAGAGGCAAAACTTCTAGCAAAACAGAAAATAAGACTATTCAAGATTTGGAGGGGCGGGTAGGAGGATCAGAGATTGAACCCAGGGGTGCTTAACCACTGAGTCATATCTCCAGCCCCTTTTTATATTTTATTTAGAGACAGGGTCTCACTGAGTTGCTTAGGGCCTCACTAAGTTGCTAAGGCTTTCTTTGAACTTTTGATTCCTCCTGCCTCAGCCTCCTGAGCCACTATGATTATAGGCGTTCGCCACTGTGACCAGCCTATTCAAGATTCTGATTCACAGAATATGGTGTTTTCATAATATTGTTCTCAGATAGTCTATTTACTTGTTTGTTAAATGAGAAGCCAAGTCTAACCCTACCTCTATGGTTTTATTATCTATACACATAATTAGTAATCATTAATTGAAAATCAATAGTGCATAGGCAGTATACTACACAGTGAAAAAAAGGAAAACATACTCTGTAGAGGCTTATAAACTGCCACATATCATCACATGCCAAAAAACTAAGTGCTGTTTAAGTAATAAAAAATGCTCTATCTACCAGACAAAGGGCCAACACCATAGGTCTTTGAAAAACTTAAGGAATGTGACCTAGTTACAAAGAGTTGGAGTTAGGCCAGAAAAGAAGATCTACATCTCCCTTCAGGACAGAAAGTGAGAGGGAGGAAAAGTGGCTTCAGTCCTCAAATTGTATATGAAACAACAGGAACACTGGAGTGAGAATCAGGAAGTGAGGGCTAGTTTAGACCCTGACAAAAATCAGCTGTTCCTTCTACATAATGAAAGGGCTGACGCAATGACCACTAAACCCCACAATTACAAAATGTTCTATTATGAGAAGTTTCTCCCCAAGTTTACTTCACTCCAGTTAGTGATGTCATCTGCTGAAAAGGCAAGCAGGAATGACTGGGATTTGGCTTGAGTAGGACATGTTTAGGATGAGCAAGAGAACTACAGGAGCATAGCCAAGGTTAGACAGAATGAGAGTACAACAGGCTGCCACCAAGGTATGAGAAAACCCTTCAGCAGAAACATTTTACAACTGCCACAAGCAGATCTGTATTCTACCTCTAGTTCTATCTTAACATACCAAAACATTGAGATTTGGGAGTGAGTTCTTTCCTTCTTTTTTTATGCTAAAACTAAGGATAACCACAGACAACTGGAAGGAAGGAAGTTACATGGAGCAAGCTAGAAACTAAATTTCCTAAGGCATTTTCCACAACACAATCAAAACTACATGTAAGGACTGGGTTTGTGGCTCAGTGGTACAGCACTCGCCTAGCATGTGTGAGGCACTGGGTTGGATTCTCAGCACCATATAAAATAAAGAAAGAAAGAAACTGTGTCCATCTATAGTTAAAAATATTTTTTAAAAAAACTACAAGTACTTATCCAGGTGAAAAGTTAATTCAAAATAAGAACATAAATACGTTATTAATAAATAATAAAAAATAATTAGAAAGATAAATATCAACTATTATAGACATGAGAATAACTAAGACTATCATCAGAAGGAGGGGAAAAAAGGCAAAATAATACAGCACAGGTTCCTACCTGGTTGCTTGGATCTAGACCAGCATAAGAATTTCTTGAGCTGCAACCAACTGGAGGTGTGGCTTCCCGAATAAACTCAGACATTTCAATCCCTCCACCAGGATCACTATGCAGGAAAAATTAGAAAAAGAGAATAACTATTATTATTCTGACACCAATTATTTCCTTTTCATTTATTTAAGTCAGATATTTTTCTGTAAAACTATGAGGTTCTGAGTTTTAAAAGACAGGAAAAAAAAAAAGTAAAGAATGATCACCTTTCATTTATAATTCTAAAAACAGGAACTATTTAATAACCATATCACTATTTGAAAATATTTTAAATTCTCTTACCCAAGCAGTCTATATCCAATCCAACATTAGAAACTGGCCTTAATTGCAATAATAGCATACTAAATATTTTATGATATGTGTCATAAAACCACTCTAGCAAAGAAATGATTGCCTGTTGTTTTCCAAGAACAAAGAGAAATTATCAATTGTAAATATGGAAAGTAATCAGATATCACATTAGCTGATGTCTCCAAGTGAGAAGTCTCACTAAGCTACATGACACAATGATGAACGAACAAGAGTCATCTTGGTTAAGCGATCTCTAGCTGCATTTTTGAAGTACAGAACTTAACTGGGATACTGACTGTTTTAAGAATTGGAAACTAAGATTTTAGATTTGTATATGTTGAGTTAGAAGGCACAAGTCAAAAAAATAAAATAGTGTGCAGTAATAAGCATTAGAAAGTACAAAGGGAAAAACATAGTAGGATCAAAAAGCTGGGGCAGCTCATCTAGAGTACTTAAAGAAAATGGAATTCAGAATTAGAAAAGAAAAAAAAAATCACACCAAATTTCAAAAGTTTTAGAAACATTAATTTCCTCAGGACCACAACTCTTAGAACAACTCATAATCCTATTTTTTACCCAAATTTTTTTTTTCTTAACTCATTCTACCTTGCATAAATAGAGTATCAGTAAATTTCTGTAGCTATTATTATCAGGATAAAATTTATAGGATATAGGCTGGACATTACGGGGGATATAAACTATCTCATTGCCCAGCATCTAATTCAACCTCCTGGTACACATAAAAAGAAACCCCAAATTCTTCTGGTAAACCAACCAATTCCAAACTCCTAGGGTTCTGACTAATGTTGATCCTGCCACCTCATGTTTAGGGTACACTCTACTGGCTAAAGTCAATCAACATATCCCAGTCTTCTGATCACTGAGATTAGTTCTAGAATGAACATATAATCCAGCTGAGGCTAGTATGAATCCAGTCAGAAGTATTCCATTGTTGAGAGAGAAAACTCTACACCCACAAGTCTTGATGCTGAGACTTAAAGCCTGGAGCTGCTGCAGCCATCTTACAACCATAAAAGGTAGAATCTATATAAGAAGCTAAGGGCAAAGAACAGAGTCTCCCTAAAAAAGAAGCAATGTCATGGCATGGCTGTTTGAAACTCTGCATTCTGACATATCTAAAGACATCCCTCGTATACAGATTTTTCAGTAACATGAGCCATAAATTCCCTTAAACCTATTTGGGTGAAGTATTCTGTTGCAATCAAAAAATATAAGAAAGGAGAATTTGCTTGCAAGCACATCTTTCATTAAAGTATTTATCACTATAGCAGTATGAATTATACTGTTTTTATTATTAAATATCTCATAACTATAATGTCCCTGTTTGCTTAAGGGGTTCCTAACTCTAGGCCATTGACTACAGTTACTAGCTGACATCCACTAGGGAAAACCAGTTTTCTAACCTGCTATCCATTTATAAAAATAAAACATATTAGAATCTGGTTACAAAGTTCATGGCCAATTCAGTGCAAAAATATTCATGTATTGTAAGAAAAGTGGAATACGTTCAAGTCTGTTAGCTGTTTGGTATTAACTCATACCAGTTATACAGAACTACACTGGGAAATTGTTTTGAACTGGACAAAACTTAAAGGTGTAACCGAGGCAGCTGTCACCACACTGAGTTAGTGATGAAAGAACCAGCAATGTTACTGTTATTTCTGCAGGAATGCTTCCTCTAAGTCAGACCCACAGAAACCAGAAAATAGAAGTCACAGTAAAGACCAAAGAACAAAATATTCAATGCCACAGAAAGGACAGAGAGTCCTCATCTTGCCTTGTTTCAGCTTCAGTGATGTATAACTGACACGCCATATAATTCACTAATTTATATTGTATAATTTAGGGTTTATAGTATCTTCATAAAGTTATGAGACCATCACCACAGTTAACTTTAGAACTTTCTGTAATTTTATCACCACAAAAACAAACTCCTTTTGTTATTATTCCTTAACTCTTTCCATCCTCCCCAGCACTAAACAACCACTAATCGACTTTCTGTCTCTATAGATGTGCCCATTCTGGATTTCCTCATATCAGTGGAATTACACAGTATATAATCTTTCAGGACTGGTTTAGGTTGTTAAGGCATATAAACATGTTTCAAGGTTCATTCACATTGTAGCATATATCAGCACTTTGTTCCTTTTAATGTCAAAGTAACACTCCTCTGTATGAATAGACCATATTTTGTTTATCCAGTCACAGGTTGGACAGTCCTGTCCACTTTCATGCATCACTTCTGAGAGCAAATCCAAGTGATTACAATGCAAAGTTACTATTAATAACAAACAAAATCAAGTACTTACTAGGTGCTTAATATATCCCAGTCACAGGAGATCCTGCTTTATTTGTACTTTCTGATAAAATCTTTCCTAAAATCCAGATTTAAGTACTATTATCTTCATTTTATAGATGAAAAAACTGAACACTAAAGAAGTAAAATTTGCCTCTGGTATCAGGAGTGAACAACATAAACTGGGTCACTGGCATATGGGGTTCAAATAACACTCAGCACTCTATAATGTGTTAATATATCTGTATTCCTTCCTTTCCTTTTTTGCCCTGCCTTCTTCCACATACCTGAATATAGTTACTTATAACCAATACTGACAGACTAAGATAAGGTTTCAACAGCAGTTCTGTGAAACTCTAAGCCCATGCTCTTTCTAAGAAACCACGCTGCCCTTCAACACGGAGGCACTACAAGTTCTCTCTCAAGTTCCAAAATGAAAGGTAACACCATTATCTAGAACAGATGGGATAGAGATCTTAACCTCAGCACTATTTAGACATACTGAGGACACATAGTCCTTGACTGCTGAGGACTAAACTGTGCATTGTAGGATGGCTAGCAGCATCCCTGGCCTACACCCTACAGATGCTAACAGCATCCACCAGTAGTAACAACTGAAAATGTCTCCGGACATTGTCAAAAGTCTTCTGAAGGGTAAAATCACCCCCAAGTCAGAAACAATGATCTAGAACTAACATTAGTCATGGGTCAACTTCACTGGGAAGACAGAAGGTATGGGGTATGAAAGGAACAAAAATGATTAAGGGAAAAAATATACAGCTCTTTTATTTTTTGAAAATCCTTCAGCAAAATTTCTATGCTCCACTCTTCTCTACAAATTCAGAAATAGAATTTTTAGTCACACTATAGATGTTCTGAATATAGCTAAACACATAAAATGACTGAGTAAGAGTTTTCCTTTATTAGCAAGACTTGCAGGTTTTTAGAAATGGAGATTTCAGCACATACCTGGAAAGTATGGTAGTTTACAATTCTCACAGAAGCAAAGTGGTCTACTGCAGTAAGCAATACACCAAATTCAGGGAATCTCTACCTTTATGCCTTAATTTCCCCATCTGTTAAAAAAAAAAAAACCAGGTACAGGGAAAGGCAGAAAAGTAGAAGGGGTCTATTCTGAATTACAGAGGAGATTTGACAAACTAATTTGTTCATTATTAGTATCACATTAACTGCTATGTTCAGACTCTGATCAGAAACTTCACAGTACCATTACAGTACTAAATTTACAAATCTAATCTAGATTATAATGATGCATTAAAACTATAAATAGATAAAAACAAAGTCCCTAAACAGAATAAATCTCCCTCAGAAAATTCAGTCTAAAATTCAGCTTCATAAATTTAAATGGATCTTTGGTTTACAAAGCATCTTTATATTACAGTCAATACTGCCATGAGAACAAATAAAATATGGTCTGTTTCCAAAATATTTGTATTCAAATTCTTAAATTCAATTGCTGACATTCCTCTTCTAAAGCATTAAAAATATAACAGAAACATTGAAGTCTCTGACTCTTTCACCAAGATAAAGACTTAAGCATTTTTGAATTACTGTACCACATAAGAGAAGCCAAAGCAAACGTAAAGCTCACAAAGTCCTACTATATTCATTCACTGACAGAACAGACAACGGCTGTACTGTACCAAGCACAGTGACAGGCTCTAAATATAAAAATACACACTTTCCTGCACTAGGTTCAATCCTCAGCACCAAATTTAAAAAAAATAAATAAACGTAACAGAGTTATAAAAAATATACATTAAAAAAATATTACAGCTAGGCCTGGTGGCACCCCCTGTAAATCCCAGTGGCTCCAGAGGCTAACACGGGAGAATCAAGAGTTCAACGCCAGCCTCAGCAAAAGTGAGGCGCTAAGCAACTCAGTGAGACCCTGTCTAAATAAAATACAAAATAGGACTGGGGTTGTGGCCTCAGTGCTCAAATGCCCCTGAGTTCAACCCCCAGTACCCCGCCCCCAGCCAAAGAAATTACAGCCAAGATCTTACCTTAATAGTGAAGCTTATAAACATCCTATTTAAGAGTAGGAAAAAAGTAAGAATATATAACAATACTATTTCTGTTTTATCAGATGCTAGAAGCTATAGCCAACCAAAACCTTGATACAAAAAGTATAAGGACTAGAAAGGAAAAAAATAAGAGTCATCATTTACAGAAAATCAAGAAAATAACCTACAAAATATCATCATTAATAAGAAAGTGAAGAAGGTTGCTGGATACAAATTAAACCATTACATTTAAGGGAGAAAAAACAGAAAATGCAATTTAAAGAAAATTAAATAGAAGGAAAAAACTATAGAGTAATAATTAATTTGTGTTTAATGAAGAAAATGACAAACTTTACTAAAGAGAATTTTAAAAGACAAATTGAAAGATTCAATATAGTAAAGATAGAAATATTTGGCAAATAAATCTCTATTTTCAAAGCTATTCCAATAAAAATACCAAGTTCTTACAGACATTTCCCGGTATAAACTCTAACATTTGTATCAAAGAGCAGAGCCAAAAATAGCCAAGTCACTCCTGAAAAAGAACGAGGTAAAATAATTGCCCCACCAGTCATCAAGTAACATACTATAAAGCTACAGTAATTAGAACAGTGTGGTAAAGACAAAGGCAAAGACAACTAGGTCAACCAAACAGAAAAGAGCCTAGAAACGCACCACCAACACCCAACTACTTTCTGCTTTTCTGTGTGAAAATAACTAATAATCATGAAGTCAAATAGTCTATGTCTCCTACATTGTTAGGTGCTATGACAGTCTGTATTATCATATTTCAGAAGGATTATATATTTTCTCTTTATATGTGGAAACTCAGTTTATGACAGCAAATACTTCAGGTTTCTAAGGAAAAGACGGCCCTCTTAGCAAACACCAGGTAAATTAACCATTCATAAAGAAAAAGTAAGTCTTAATTCCTATGTGATACTACAGACTAAAATAATTTCAAAGAGATCTGAAATGTGAAAATAAAAGAAACATGAAACTTTAAAAAGACAATACAGAAGAATATCTTTTCATATCTCTGTGTAGGAAATAATTTCCTAAAACACAAAAATGCTCTTTTTAAAAATGATAAATTATATTTATTAAATTTAAAGAATTATGATAATCAAAAGAAAGCAAAATTAAGAGATGTCTGTAATGTACATAACTAATAAAGGAGAAGCATAAACATTTTAAAAATTTCTACATATCGATAAGAAAAAGACAGCTCCAAAGAAAAATGAAACAAGACCTACATGGGCACTGGAAAGAAGAGAAAACCTAAGTGGAACCTATATATAAAATAAGATGCTCAACCTTATTAGTAATCAGAAAGGTTGACTGGGTTTGAACCCAACACCAAATAAAAAGGGAAAAAATAAATAAACTAAATAAACAAAATAAAAGTATTGTGTCCGGGGCTGGGGAGATAGCTCAGTCGGTAGAGTGCTTGCCTTGCAAGCACAAGGCCCTGGGTTCGATCCCCAGCACCCAAAAAAAAAAAAAAAAAAAAAAAGTATTGTGTCCATCTACAACTAAAAATATTTAAAAAAAAAAAGTTTACACTCACCTGAATGGCACATAGTAAAAGTTTGCCAATATCAAATACTGATGAGAATGTGGAACAATAAGGACTTTCACATATTACTGGTGAGTATAAATTGGTAAAAATCCTTTTGGTAAACAGCTTGGAATTACTTAATAAAATTAAACAAGAAAATGCTCTATGAATTGCCTTATGTAAAGTAGATACACACAAGTATACCAGAAGTCATGTACAATAATGTGTTATCAGAGCAAAAATTGGAAATAATCTGAATGACTATCAACAGAAGAATGGACAAAGACTGTAGTCTATTCCCACAGCAGGAGGCTACATAGCAGTGAGTATGAATAAACCATAGGTACAAACCTTAACATGGGTGAGTCAATAACATAAAATATACCATACCAAAAAAGTCTCACAGAGAAATACACATAGTAAGTCTCTTAAAGATGTCCTAAAGCAGACAAAATAAATAATACATATGTTTAGGGATAGCTACAAAGATTGTATTACAGTAAGGGAAAGCAAGGGAATTATTCACCCAAAAGTCATGATTATGGTCCCTCCTAAGAGAACAGTGGAATGAAATGGGAAAGGAATGCATGGAGCTTCTATGGTGTTTGTACACTGCCCCATTTCTTACACTATGCAGTGGGCAATTAGTTTCATTTAACTATTTTTCTTTAAATCATAGACACACACACACACACACACATACAAACACACATATATAGACACATATACATTCTTTGGAATACATATATTTCACAATAAATGCTTTTAAACTAAAAGAAAACAGAAAAGCAACTCATTAACAGAAGCAATTAAATACACATATACACACATACATAAAATTCAGAGATAACTGGAACAATTATGCAGAGAAAAGCTTAAGTAACTTCTCTAGTATCTTACAATTAGGAATGACTCAAGCCTTAGCTGACAAGTACAGAGTCTACTCTGTTTGCTTATCTACTATCTTTTTTGAAACAATGTCCCCAATTTTGGCTCAAGTCATCTCCTGTCTCGGCCTCCTACTATAGGTATATACCACCAAACCCAGCTCTCATCAAAATTCTAATGGTATTTTTTGGAGAAAGGGGACACAGGAGGACATCTTACAAAAAAGTTAAATATACACATAATATTGAAAAGGAAAAATATTACAAAGGAATTCACATTTTTAAATATTGAGCATATTATAAAACTACTATGATAAAAAAAATGGGATAAGCAACAACAAAATATTCAATGAAAAATAGGGCAGAAAATAAAGCCCAGAAACTGATAAAAAGTATAGCTGGCCCAACACATCTGCAAGTTCTGCATCTACAAATTTAACCAAATGCAGACTGAAAATATTCAGAAAAAAAATTGTGTTAATAAATATGTATAGGTTTGTCTTGTTGTTAGTCCCTAAAGAAAACAATGCAGCAATTATTTACACTGTATTAGGTGCTATAACATAGAGATGATTTCTTAAAGTACATGGGAGAACATGCATTGGTTCTACGTATCATCTTATAAGGAAAAGACTTAAGTATCTGTGGACAGGTAGTAGAACCACCTCTCAGCAGATACCAAAGGATTGCTATGTATGTATGTATGTACATTACAAAAATGCATTTAAAATTACTGGGAAAAAATGAATCACTTTGAATTCTCTGAAAGAGAAATGAGGAAAACTACCCCGTTCACAAAATAAAATAAAATAAAATACTAGGGAAACAATCTAACAAAAGAGGTGAAAGACCTCTACAATGAAAACTACAGAACACTAAAGAAAGAAATTAAAGAAAATCTTAGAAAATGGAAAGATCTCCCATGTTCTTGAATAGACAGAATTAATAGCCAAAATGGCCATACTACCAAAAGTGCTATACAGATTCAATGCAATTCCAATTAAAATCCCAAAGAAATACCTCATAGAAAGAGAAAGCAATCATGAAACTCATTTGGAAAAATAAAAGACCCAGAACAGTCAAAGCAATCCTTAGCAGGAAGAGTGAAACAAGAGGTATCAAAATACCAGACCATAAACTACACTACAGAGCAATAGTAACAAAAACTGCATGATAATGGCACCAAAATAGGCAAGTAAACCAATGGTACAGAATAGAAGACACAGAGACAAACCCGCGTAAACACAGTTATCTCATACTAGACAAAGGGGCCAAAAACATACAAAGGAAAAAAGACAGCCTCTTCAACAAATAATGCTGGGAAAACTGGAAATTCACATGCAGCAAAATGAAATTAAACCCCTATCTCTCACCCTGTACAAAACTCAACTCAAAATGGATCAAGGACCGAGGAATTAGACCAGAGATTCTACACCAAATAGAAGAAAAAGTAGGCCCAAATCTTCATCACGTCAGCTTAGGACCAAACTTCCTTAACAATACTCCCAAAGTGCAAGAAATAAAAACAAGAATCAATAATGGGATGGATTCAAACTAAAAAGCTTTTTCTCAGCAAAGGAAACAATCAATAATGTGAAGAGAGCCTACAGAGTAGGAGAAAATCTTTATCAAATGCACTTCAGATAGAGCACTAATCTCCAGAATCTATAAAGAACTCAAAAAACTTAACACCAAAAATACAAATGACCCAGTCAATAAATGGGCTAAGGAACTAGGCAGACACTTCACAGAAGATATACAATTGATCAACAAATACATGAGAAAATGTTCAGCATCTCTATAGAGAAATGCAAATCAAAACTGCCCTAAGATTTCATCTCATTCCAATAAGAATGGCTATTATCAAGAATACAAGCAGTAACAGTGTTGGCAAGGATGTGGGGAAAAAGGCACACTCATATATTGCTGATGGGATTGCAAATTGGTGCAGTCACTCTAGAAAGCAGTATGGAGATTCCTTAGAAAACTTGGAAAGGAACCACCATTTCACCCAGCTATCCCACTCCTTGGCCTACATCCAAAGGACTTAAAATAAGTATACTACAGTGACACAGCCACATCAATGTTTATAGCAGCTCAATTCACAATAGCTAGATTGTGGAACCAACCTAGATGGCCTTCAATAGATGAATGGATACAGAAACTGTGGTATTTATACACAATGGAATACACTAGTTAGCCATAAAGAAGAATAAAATTATGTATCTGCAGGTAAATGGATGGAGTTGGAGAATATCATGCTAAGGGAGGTAAACCAATCCCAAAAAACCAAAGACCAATGTTTTCTCTGGTAAGTGGATGCTGATACGTAACTGGGGGGTGAGGGGAAGGAAGAATGGAGGTACTTTGATTGTGTGGAGGAAAATGAGTGGGGGAGAGGGGGCAGAGGGTAGGAAAGGTGATGGAATGAAACAGACATCATTCCCCTAGGTATGATTACATAAATGATGACACTTTACATCATGTACAACCAGAAAAATGAAAAGTTGTACTCCATTTGTGTACAATGAATCAAAAGGCCTACTGCTGTCATGTATAACTAAATAGAACAATAAAAAAATTATCACAATAAAAAACTGCTCACTTAATGAATTAATTATTTAATGAATGGGATAAATAAATCTAAATTAGGATGTTTTCAAATCCATCACAATTCAAGAGTAAAAAAGTAAAATGATAATAATAATGAAAGTAGATGTAATGAATATTTATATAATTTCAGGAAGAAAAATATCTTACAGGACTTATATCAAAGGCAGAAATAAATAGAGAATTAACATAAAAATAATATGTGGCATACAAACAAAAAATATGATATAAACTGAGTAAAAATATTTGGCACATAGGATAAAGAGTTAAAATCCATCATAAACCTATATCTTCTCCAAACCAACATATAAAAAAAAAATTACCAATAGAAACATATACAAGCCCCCCAAAAAATATAAATGACAATAACATAAGAAAAATACTATTTTGCTAGTAATCCAAAAGCAGAAATTTTAAACAATGAGGTATTCATCACTGTTTTATAAACATACTAACCAAGTGTTGTCAAAGATTTAAAAGAGAAAGTGAGGTTCTCAAACTGCTGATCATGGTAGTTAAACGGCAAATCTTTGGAATTTGGCAATATATATCAAAAAACTTAGAAACGTATGTAGCCTTTCCAATAATTATACCTCTGATAAATTATGGTACAACATTTAATTACTTAAAATTTAAGGATCACAGCGATCCAACATTGAAAATTAAATTTGAAACTAACTGAAATAACTAAAATAGGATAGTTAAATTATGATATAGCCAAAGTAATACTATGCACCAGTAAAAATAATACCACAGAAAAATTGTTTTCATTACTTCAACTATTAGCTGAGGAATAATCAGTGCTAGAAATTGATTTAATACCTGGAAATACAAACGTTTAAGAGTCCCTGACTTCAAGAAGTCTATAAATACAAATAGATGTTTAAGTCAATTAATTTCAGGTAGTGATTAAGGCAATGAATAAAATCATTACAAGAGTAAAATACCTGCACAACGAACAAATGGGGCAATCATATAAGGGATGAGGAAAAATTTAACTTTCAAGAGATAAAGTCTTTCAATGCACTGGAAAACATAAAGTAATACTATATGCCTTCACAGGAATATCCACCTTTCATTATATTATTTATACCTTAATACCTGAAATAGTTCATTATTATGCTGGGTGAAAACATGGCATAGTGGCTAAAAGTGTGAACTCCAGAACTTGAGTGCTTGAATTATTTGATCTTTCTCACTTTGGTTTCCACAGCTATAAGTTAAGAATCACAACAGCATCTACCTCACAGAATTAGAGGACTGAATGAGTTTAATATGTGTCAGATGTTCACATAGGAACTGTTCGTTTTTAAGCATTACATAAGAATACCTATTATTTCTATAAGAACACAAGAAACTTTTGACTATAAACAAAATAGAGCCCTCTGTCAAAAAGAGAAAGCTGGTAGAGCCAAAGAAATACGTTACAGTGTGGTTGTGAGCAACAGGGGAAATACTTTAGCTGGGAAAGGAAGGGAAAGGAAAGGAAGGGAAAGTTTCCAATAGATGTTACATCTATTTAGACTTCAACACTAAAAAGTTAGTCTTCTGAAGACTGAGGAAAGAACAGCTAAATTTCAAAGGTTAAAGATTCAAGCTGGGGCTAGAGCTCAGTGTTAGAGCACTTCCCTGGCATCTGCAAGGCCCGAGTTCAATCCCCAGCACTGCAAAATAAGGAGAAAAAGAAGAATATAACATTGAAATAAATTTACAATAAAGTGAAACGTGCAGATGTCAAAAACATTACAATTTGCTCATAATAAACATACATCACATCTTATTTATACATGTAAGTTTTTCAAATGATGAGATTTATAAGCCATGCTTTGTTATTTCTTCAGGCTGTGTTACCTTGGTTTTGGATGTTGGTATGAGTAACTATATGTGGTAACCTATTTTTCAAACTTCTTCAGAAATGAGGCTGATGATACTGATTTAATACCCCAAACATGCCAGTTAGCTTTACTGTATTTTAATATTACAAAGTGCCCTTGTCATCGAATCCTTAGTGGTAAGATCTAATACTGTCTTCAAGCCATATAAAGAGAACAGGCACAACACAGTAATTACATCATTACACACACACCACAATTTATGTCATTACAAACTGAGGGATATGGGTTTCCTTACCTAGGTCCATTGCTGTCTTTTCTCCTGGTTGAACAGTTGCCTTGTTCAGCTTTAGTTCGCTGATCTGTGAACTCATTTGCACGTCTATCTACAATTTCTCCGGCATCCAGTGCTCTATGTAGTCGATAGTTGACCATCTTCAGAACAATGAAAACAGCAGCTACCACAGGACAATAAACTGCTACTATAATCATGGAAGAAGGAAGGGCCTTTAAGAGAAAGGAAATAAAGATACATTTTAGAATGTCTTACATTTTACTCAGAGAAATCTGTATCTAAAATAATAAACACACATTTATATACATTTTACTCAGAGAAATCTGTATCTAAAATAATAAACACACATTTACATACAAAGCAATTAAGTTACTAGCTCTAAGTTGCAAAAGTGTAAGACTCCAGTGCCCAATACAGAAGCCATCAGCTACATGTGGCTACTGAGCACCTGAAATGTGGTTTAGTTTGAATTGATGTACAGTAAGAATACAATAACAATGGATTTCAAAGACAGTAGGAAAAAAGAATGTAAAATATCTTAATTCTTACACTGAGCTCCTGTTGAATTAACAGTATACTGGGTTAAGTAAAACATTATTGAAATTAATTTCACCTGTGTCTTTTTACTATAGCTACTAGACAATTTAAAATTTCTTATGTGGTTCACATTACAGTTCTACTAGACAATGCTGATACACAGTCCATGGCAAAATGCTTTTAATACAACCAGAGAGCTAAGGAATCCCATTATATGTGAGTAAGTCAGGGTTGTGGTCCAAATACAATCCCTGTTTACATGCTCTGTGTAACTTCTTTTTTAGGATATGGTCTCTTTGTGTTCCAGAAACTGGAAAGTAAACTGTCATGACAATGACCTTAGAACTCTGGTGTAAAACCAGATAAGACATGGGAGATATGCAATATCAAATTTATTTTAAAATATGTAAATGCTTAAAATATTCAAACATTGCCTGCCTGCCAACATAAAAAATAAATAAAAGAATTCAGAAAATAATCAAGCAATAAATAAACTGAAACAAATCAGTCACGTATACTGGGTGTAGGGATTGTAGACCTTCATATTTGAGGATTATGTGGAACCTGAATACCAGGACAGCAGGCTCAGAAACCACCCCACTCAGCAGGCCTCAGAATCGCTGCTGGCAGAAAGCATAAAACTAGGTTCAACTTATCCCCACTTTCATGAGAAAAAAAATCACCCTTGATGTCTATAGCTCCAGATCCTATATTTTCATAAGAGTCAACCTCAGTCATCTGATAACATGATCCCAAAAAGGCTTGGAAAGGTGAACCTCAAACTGTCAAGATGGTAAAATTGAAAAGGTCTTGATGAACCTGGCAGATTTATAATACAGATAGGATAAGAAAATTTTTAAGTTATTTGAGAAGGAAAAGAGTGTGGGTTGAAATTAGGAGGAAAAAGAGATTAAATACCAGATTTAGAAGAAGTAAGTACTTAGAAAATTTTGTCAGATAGTTTAAGTACTTAAAAATAAATGCTCAATTATTCATTTAATTTAAGTTAAAGGGATCTTAAGCTAGAAAAAAACAAATTTCTTAAAATGATTGTTAAAATGTTATAGTTGTTCAATTTAAAGCTTTAACAAAACTAAAGCACCCTGGAATGATCTTTTCTGGGCAAAATGGCCATCCTCAAACACACACACATACACGTACTGTCTGATACACACAAAAATATTTACCACTTAGAGAATTCATAAAACTGGTTTTCATCTGAAATGTACTCATACAACTAGAATTCTTGAAAATCCAGGAAACTGAGATCTACTATTTGAATGACTTAGCCAAGATTACCAATCTTAATAACTTAGGTTATGTGCCTATTTTACTATTCATTATATAGCACAATGCTGATACCATTTTCAAATAGAAAGTGCCAATGAAAAATAAGTCAAGAGTTTCATCCTAATTCACCATCATTCATATTAGTAAAAACAATTGATTATATTAATTAAGTAGATAGAAAGGAAACAAGTCCAACATTATTAACCAATGTTAAACAAACACAATGAAAACATTAGCAGTCCCTCCAGATGGGAAAAGATAAAACTGAGTATTTAACATTGAATAGTTAGTCTTTGGTATTTCCCTCTACAAAAAAAAAAAAAAAAAAAAAAAGGTAAAGATTATGAATGTGTAAAACAGATTTAAATAAACTCTCTTCCCACTGGGATTGCTAAGAATACTGGATAACTGAGTGCCAACAAACACTGAAATGTAAGAATTTATCAATGAAGAACAGAGTTTCTTTCTTAAGAACACTGCACAATGAAAAAACTAAAAATGAAATATCCTTTTTCTTTCCCAAAATGAAATTTAAGTGACCATTACATACTGGGAACCAACATCAAATGAATAACATTTGTATTTTGTACTCAAATTACAAAAGCTGCCCATTTATTATGCACTATATAGTTTGGATGTGCAAGCTCTATCAGTGGTTAACTCCAAAGTTCCCAGGTAACAGAGGACTGCTGTACTCAAATAGTTTCACTCTTCCCTCAGGGAGTAAGAGTGCACAGACATACAGGCTGCTGAGTGACTTTGCTTAAACCTGCTTTCTAGTCCACCTGCATTACCACCTTGACCTCTCAGCTGACCCTGGGGCAGCTGACAATATTAGCACCACATCTTAACAGATTATCAACCTCCCTGTAATTACAATTCACTAATATTACAGGAAAATTGTAAATGGTATCTGCTTTAGAGGATGTTTCATTAGTCCCCTAAAATCAAACCCCCCAAAAATAGAAACTAGCTAGTTCACCTATTCTCCAGTTTTATGCATTATAAACATACTGACGATGCAAGTTATGTTCTATAACAAGCAATACTTTAGAAAGTACTAATATTTCCAAAAGAACACTTATCATCTTCTTAGGTTATATGATTGTGAATTTTATCTTTGAACTAATGTTGATGCAACCAAGCACATTAACAGTTCCTGGGTAATAAAAGCTAATCTGTTTTATCATCAAATACAAGTCTATCTATAGGCATAAACCTGTACTGCTTGTACAGAAAGACTGGCTATCCTCCTTTCCTAGGATACTACCAGCAGTGGACAGTAGAGATGGAAAGCAGCAGAGCAGCTGGTGTAATTCTGATGGACAAACAAGGCCCTCATTAAATAACTATAAAGGTCAAAGCACTGGAAGCACAAGATAAAGACTTGCAGAGTCATCCCAGGCTTCAAACAGCTTTCCTATACATTTTAAACATGTATATATCATAAGCATCAGAACATAAAAGATAAAGCATACAAGCTAGATATTTTTAAATTCTATGACATAATTAGCTATCTTCTTGATTTTGAGATTTGTGTGTAGCAATTTATTGTGTAGCAATACTCAGCTGTTCAAACCACTAGTCAGAAATCAGTGATCTAAAACTTAAAAGGATAACAGAATGGCAGGCGTTACATTTACAATTGAGACCAAGGCTGTGAAAATAAAGCAAAAAATCTAAAACCGATATCTTAAAATGTCCGTTATTAATGCAAAGCACTTTTTATGTTTATTTTGGGGGTTTCCACTATTGCAACTCCCTCATTATTTAAGGCAATGTTTATAAAACATTTTGGCATTACATACTCAGTAAGCATTCAAGAAAATGTGAACTATGTATTTTAAATAAAATTATCATATTTTAACTTCTTAAACTGGCAGATGAATTAAAGACTTTATTTCAAAAGCAAAACTTTCATAAAACTTTAAAAGAATGTCTTTATGACCTTTTCAGATAGAAGATTTATTGAGCATAACTCTCAAAAGTACATACTAGAAAAGGACTATGAATTAAAACTAAGAACTTCTTAAACAAAAATTAAAAGAATTTACAAATAGAAAGCCTGCACTACAGAATGTTCTCAACAAAATATTCCATGAGGATAAATGAAAAACAACAATGGAGGTCAGCAAAGGGAGGAACTACCTTAGAGAAAAACCGCTCAAAGGAGAAAGCAAGCCAACTTAAAAACCAAAAATAAGCCTAATGACTAGAAATACAAATCATATCTCAATAATAACCCTAAACGTTAATGGCCTAAACTCATCAATCAAAAGACATAGACTGGCAGAATGGATTAAAAAGAAAGACCCAACAATATGCTGCCTGCAAGAGACTCATCTCATAGAAAAAGACATCCACAGACTAAAGGTGAAAGGATGGGAAAAAACCTACCACGCACATGGACTCAGTAAAAAAGCGGGGGTTTCCATCCTTATATCAGATAAAGTGAACTTCAAGCCAAAGTTAGTTAGAAGGGATAAAGAAGGACATTTCATACTGCTTAAGGGAACCATAAATCAGGAAGACATAACGATAGTAAATATTTATGCCCCAAACAATGGTGCATCCCTGTACATCAAACAAATGCTTCTCAATTTCAGGAATCACATAGACCACAACACAATAATTATGGGTGACTTTAATGCACCGCTGTAGCCACTAGATAGATCTTCCAAACAAAATCCAACCAAAGAAACCATAGAACTCAATAACACAATTAATAACCTAGACTTAATAGACATATATAGAATATTCCATCCATCAACGAGTGGATTCACTTTCTTCTCAGCAGCACATGGAACCTTCTCGAAAATAGACCATATGTTATGCCACAAAGCAGCCCTTAGGAAATGCAAAAAAATAGATACTGCCTTGTGTTCTATCAGATCATAATGGACTGAGAGGAGAAATCAATGACAAAATAAAAAACAAATTACTCCAACACCTGGAGACTAAATAATATGCTATTGAATGAAACATGAATAACAAAAAACATCAGGGAGGAGATTAAAAAATTCTTAGAGGTCAATGAGAACGACAATACAACATATCAAAATCTCTGGGACACTATGAAAGCGGTATTAAGAGGAAAATTCATTGCATGGAGCGCATTCCAGAAAAGAATGAAAAGTCAACAACTAAATGACCTAACATTACAACTCAAAGCCCTAGAAAAAGAAGAACAGAATAACAGCAAAAGTAGTAGAAGACAGGAAATAATTAAAATCAGAGCTGAAATCAATGAAATTGAAACAAAAGAAACTATTCAAAAAATTGACAAAACAAAAAGTTGGTTCTTTGAGAAAGCAAACAAAATAGACAAACCCTTAGCCACACTAACAAAGAGAAGGAGAAAGAAGACTCAAATTACTAAAATACATGATGCAAAAGGAAATATCACGACAGACACCACTGAGATTCAGAACATAATGAGAAGCTACTTTGAAAATCTGTATTCCAACAAAATAGAAACTACCGAAGACATTGACAAATTTCTAGAGACATATGCTCCTCCTAAACTGAACCAGGAGGACATACACAATTTAAACAGATCAATATCAAGCAATGAAATAGAAGAAGCCATTAAAAATCTACCATCCAAGAAAAGCTCAGGACCAGACGGATTCTCAGCCGAGTTCGACAAGACCTTCAAAGAACTCATTCCAATACTTCTCAAAATATTCCAGGAAATAGAAAAGGAGGGTACCCTACCGAACTCATTCTATGAAGCTAATATCACCCTCATACCCAAACCAGGAACACATCAAGGAAAGAAAATTTTAGACCAATATCCTTGATGAATATAGATGCAAAGATCCTTAACAAAATATTGGCAAACCGTATCCAAAAACATATTAAGAAAATCGTGCACCACGATCAAGTGGGGTTCATCCCTGGAATGCAAGGATGGTTCAACATTCGTAAATCAATAAACGTAATCATCATGTCAATAGACTTAAGGATAAGAATCATATGATTATTTCAATTGACGCAGAAAAAGCGTTCGACAAAATACAACACCCCTTCATGCTCAAAATACTAGAAAAAATAGGGATAGTAGGAACATACCTGAACATTGTAAAGGCTATTTATGCTAAGTCCATGGCCAACATCATTCTTAACGGAGAAAAACTGAAACCATTCCCTTTAAAAATGGGAACGAGACAGGGATGTCCTCTTTCACCATTTCTATTCAACATTGTCCTCGAAACTCTAGCCAGAGCAATTACGCAGACCAAAGAAATTAAAGGGATATGAATAGGAAAAGAAGAACTTAAGCTCTCACTATTTGCGGATGACATGATTCTGTATTTAGAGGATCCAAAAAACTCCTCCAGAAAACTTCTCGACCTCATCAATGAATTCAGCAAAATAGCAGGCTATAAAATCAACATGCATAAATCTAAAGCATTTTTATACACAATTGACGAAACAGCTGAAAGGGAAATGAGGAAAACAATCCCATTTGCAATAGCCTCAAAAAAAAAAATAAAATAAAATACTCGGGAATCAATCTAACCAAAGTTCATTTCTCTACAATGAAAACTACAAAACACTGAAGAAAGAAATTAAGGAAGACCCTAGAAGATGGAAAGATCTCCCATGTTCTTGGATAGGAAGAATTAATATTGTCAAAATGGCCATACTACCAAAAGTGCTATACAGATTCAATGCAATTCCAATTAAAATCCCAATGATGTACCTTACAGAAATAGAGCAAGAAATTATGAAATTCATCTGGAAGAATAAAAAGCCCAGAATAGCTAAAGCAATCCTTAGCAGGAAGAATGAAATAGGGGGTATCACAATACCAGAACTTCAACTATACTAAAAAAGCAATAGTAACAAAAACAGCATGGTATTGGCACCAAAATAGACAGGTAGATAAATGGTACAGAATAGAGGACACGGACACAAACCCAAATAAATACAATTTTCTCATACTAGACAAAGGGGCCAAAAATATGCAATGGAGAAAAGATAGCCTCTTCAACAAATGGTGCTGGGAAAACTGGAAATCCATATGCAACAGAATGAAACTAAACCCCTATCTCTCATCCTGCACAAAAATCAACTCACAATGGATCAAGAACCTCAGAATCAGACCAGAGACCCTGCATCTTAGAGAAGAAAAAAGTAGGTCCAAATCTTCAACTTGTTGGCTTAGGATCAGACTTCCTTAACAGGACTCCCATAGCACAAGAAATAAAAGCAAGAATCAATAACTGGGATAGATTCAAACTAAATAGCTTTCTCTCAGCAAAGGAAACTATCAGCAATGCAAAGAGAGAGCCTACAGAGTGGGAGAATATCTTTGCCACTCATACTTCAGATAAAGCACTAATTTCCAGAATATATAAAGAACTCAAAAAACTACACCAAGAATACAAATAACCCAATCAACAAATGGGCTAAGGATATGAACAGACACTTCACAGAAGATCTACAAGCAATCAACAAACATGTAAAAAAATGTTCACCATTTTTAGTAATAAGAGAAATGCAAATCAAAACTACACTAAGATTCCATCTCACTCCAATTAGAATGGCTATTATCAAGAATACAAGCCACAATAGGTGTTGGAGAGGATGTGGGGGAAAAGGTACACTCATACATTGCTGGTGGGTCTGCAAATTAGTGCAGCTACTCTGGAAAGCAGTGTGGAGATTCCTTAGAAAACTTGGAATGGACCTACCATTTGACCCAGCTATCCCACTCCTCGGCCTATACCCAAAGGACTTAAAATCAGCATACTACAGAGATACAGCCACATCAATGTTCATTGCTGCTGCTCAATTCACAATAGCCAGATTGTGGAACCAACCTAGATGCCCTTCAACTGATGAATGGATAAAGAAAACTGTGAGATATATATATATATATATATATATATATATATATATGCACAATGGAATATTACTCAGCTATATAGAATAATAAAATTATGGCATTTGCAGGCAAATAGATGAAATTGGAGAACATCATGTTAAGTGAGATAAGCCAATCTCAAAAACCCAAAAGACAAATGACCCCAGTACCGCAAAAAAATGATCTCACTGATAAGCGGATGATGACACATAATGGGGGGTGGGAGCGGGGGCAAGAATGGAGGAAGGAGGGACTGTATAGAGGGAAAAGAGAGGTGGGAGGGATGGGGGGAAGGAAAAAAATAACGGAATGAATCAAACATCATTACTCTATGTAAATGTATGAATATGCAAATGGTATGCTGTTACTCCATGTACAAACAGAAACAACATGTATCCCGATATTGTAAATATGTATCTGCATGTGCATTTATGCATATACATGAGAAATATAAAGAACTCCTCCAAAAAAATTACAATGAAGAAAACTAACAAGAAAAAGAACAAAAAACAGACTTTACCTAGAAAGGGAAATATAAAGGCCAATTAATACAACACAAGAAGCCAGGGGATGTGGTTCAGTGATAGAGTGCTTATCTAGCATGCTCAAGGTCCTGGACTGATGCAAAGAAAAACAAAACCACACACACACACACACACACACACACACACACAAAGCCAGATGGAGTGGCTTATGCCCAGTTATTTGGGAGACACGTAGGATTACAAGTTTGAGGCCAGCAAGACCCTTTCTCAAAAAAAAAAAAAAAAAAGAATAAATAAAAGGGCTGGGGATGAAGTTTAGTGGCAGGGCACCCCTGGGTTCAAACCCCAGTACTGGCAGTGGGAGGGTAGGAGGACCAGGACCACACACATAAAAAAGGTGTTCAACTTCACCAGGAAAAGAGAATTTAAACTCACAACAATATACCTTGCAACATTCATCTCTATGGACAAATATTAGGAAATCTGATAAAATTAAGTATAGAGAACCAGAACTCTGTGAACTGCTAAAATATAAACTGATAAATACAAAGTCCAAGACAACAATTCCTCCTGTAAGCATAAAATTGAGAAAGTGTAGAACATGCATACTAGGAAACCTTTACAAAAAATGAAGGGAGTCCTCAATTGAAAAATTTGTGGAAAAATGGAAATTGGAAACTATTTTCCAATGGAACTTCATATAGCGGTGAAAACTACAGCTACCTGCAGCAACATAGGTACACTGCACAAATACAACACATGCCAAAGATAAAATTATGTTTTACTGTATTTTCTTGAGTTTTTAGGTAGTATTTCTTTACAATTAGAAAAAAAACTAAAAGTTTAATAGTAATACAAAGGTTTTCATAAAAACATTAGCTTTTATTTAACAAAAATCTATGTTCATTTGAATAACAGGTTTAGTAACAGATTGCTTCACATCAAGTAGTCTCTTACCTTCCTCCTTAATTGCAAGCAGCTAAAAAAAATCCAACTCTCAATTACACTTTGTATAGTGAGAAATATTTACAGCAGTCAGACAGTGCTAGATATTCAGATCAAATACAAAGTCAGAAAGCCTCCTTATTGAAAACTGGGTTACATCCTTTTAATAAGATCACTCCTCCTGGGCTGGGGCTGTTGCTCAGTGGCAGAGCACTTGCCTAGCACTTGTGAAGCACTGGGTTCCATCCGTAGGACCACATAAAAATAAACAAAGGCATGTTGTTCATCTGCGACTATTAAAAAAATTTTTTTAAACCATTACTTCTAAAAGTTGGATGGATAGAAGTGCTAATTAAAACCACAAATCAAAACCACATCCCATTTAATAGGATGGCTACTATTGAAAAAACAAAGCAGTGGCAAGGATGTCAACAAATTGATGGGACCTTTATGCACTGCTAGTGAGAACATAAAACGGAGTGGCTCCTATAAAAATACTACGCCAGTTCCTCAAAAAGTTAAAAACAGAATTACCATATGATCTAACAATCCCACTACTGCATATACATTAAAAAAAAAAAAAGCGTCATCTCTAAGAGATATTTGCCCACCCATGTACTTAACAACATTGTTTACATTTGGGTAGAAGAAACCCAAATGTTCATCAATGAATGAATAAACAAACTGTATACTCATATAAGGGAATATTATTCAGCCTTGAAAAGGAAGGAAATTTGTCATATGCTACAACATGGATTAACTTGAAAACATATGCTAAGTGAAATAAGATGGCCACAAAAAGATAATATACTTGATAAGTCCATTTATATGAAATATTTAAAGCAATCAAAGTCACAGAAACAAAATAGAAGGTGGTTGCCAGGAGCTGGCAAGAGCAGGGGTGGTGAAGGAAAAAAAGGAATTGTTTTTTAATGGGTATGGAGTTTCAATTTTGCAAGACAAAGAAATTCTGGTGATCTATTGTGCAACAATATACTATATTTAATACCACTGGATGGTACAACAGTTTCTCCTTATCCAAAGGGGAGATACATTTCAAAGACACCAGTGGATAGATGCCTCAAACTGTGGATAGTACCAGATCCTCTGTGTTCTCTTACACATACATAGGTATGACAAATTTTAATTTAAAATTAGACATGGTATGGATTTTTAGATTTTAGCAACCTCAGCATATGATCTTTCTTCCCTTAATTCAAGAAGTTTCACCTTTTTACTTAGAGGAAGCATTTTACAACAGCATATATTTGGTCTGTCTTAACTGCCAACACCACTATTCTGGAACATTAGGCCAATTAAGTAAAAAATTCAAGTTACTTGAACACACTGCAATACTGTGGAACTGATAACCAAGAAGGCAAGTAAGTGACTAAGGTATAGGTAGTGTATATAGTGTGGATATGCTGGACATAGGGATGACACATGTCCTAAGCAAGAAGGCACCAACGCAGAATGGTGCTCTATTTAAAACTTATTTCTGGAACTTTCCATTTAATATTTTCAGATAGCAGGTGACCAGAGATAACAGATCGTAGAAAGAAAAACCAAAGATGGGGGGGACTACTGTACACTTAAAAACGGCTCAAATATTTTTTTAAAAGATAAAACTACTAACATATAAAAATGGCTAAATGGTAAATTTTATGTGTTTTTCAATACAATTTTTTTTTTAAGCTGAATAGTTTATCTTCCCTCCAGTGAGGAAAGAAAATGAAATGCGGAGAAACAAGTTGGGAAACTGAATCACTTACAACACAATTTAATTCTGACAGTGTATCCCAACAAAAAATTGGGATATTTTAATTCAGGGAATGACAGGTTCCAGGTATTCAAGATACCAAATACATTCTGATGAGATCCTTGAAGAAACCATTTGGAATCACAAAAATGTTCAAATTAGAATTATCATAGTCATAAGGTAACTTTATCTTTTAGTTCATTTCAAAAAGTCAAGTCCCCACTATCGTTAGCACTCTGCATAGTAGAAACAGATGATATGATGCTCATTTCCTTGTGCAGTCAAGTAAAGACAAATAAATGATCACTATCTATGCTTTGTTTTGGATTCATAATTTTCCCTATTTCCACTGACTCAACATCTGGAAATATACTGCTGCTACAGACAATTTCCTTAACATACTTATAGGTATTCTCCAACCATTAAACTGGTCTAGATGCATCTTGTACAGTCTAGGTTACAAAGTAATTTACCACTAAATATAACACTTAGTATCAACTAACATCTAATACTTACTATATGCTATACTTATTTCTAAGTGCTTGATGTATAGTCTTATTTAACCATCACAATCACCTAATGAAGCTGGTTCTATCAGTCTCCCCATTATAAAGATGAAGAAGATAAGACACAAAGAGTTAAGTGAAGTTGGTCTCAAAAGGAGCTATTCAGTAGTTTGGTTCCAGAGTCATGAGTCAGCAAACTAATTTTGTTGTTGGTGCTGACAGATAATAACTGCACATCTTTATGGGGTATAGTGTGATGTTTTGATACATTTTTACACCGTGTATTTATCAACTCAAGATATTCAAGGTTATCCATCATCTCAAACATTTATCATTTCTTTCCAACAAAATATTAAAAATTCTCCCCTCTAGCTACCTTGGGCTAGATGATGCATGCTGGAAACTATAATCACCCTCTGTGTAATGAAACACCCCCATTTATTCCTCCTATGTGGCTGTGACTCTGTACCCATCAGCAAACTTTTTTCATGTAAGGCCCAACAAGAAACATTTCACAATTTGCAGATGTTCTGTTGTAACTATTCAACTCCGCTATTATAGGGTAAAAACCATACAAAATATGTAAACAAATGAGTATGGTGTGTTCCAATAAAACTTTATTTATAGACAATAAAATTTGAACTTTACATAATTTTCACACACCACAAAATCTTATTCTTCATTTTTCTTTCAACCACTAAAAAAATGTAAAAATCATTCTTGGCTCCATAGATCAGATAAAAACTGCATGGGACATGGTTTGCTCCCCTATGCTTTAAATGAAAATTTCTTTTCTTTCCTAACCAATAAAAGATCAGCACCAATCACTTCTCCTTCATATATGTCAAGTCAAACCTATAACCTCCAAAAACACCAGTTTCATCTAACTGTGAAAAAGTAGCTGCTAGCAAATACAGACCAGTAATTGCTCCTTTGCAATCTATACCCATGAGCTGGGTGCAGTAGAGCATGCCTGTAGTCCCTGTAACTCAGGAGGCAGAGGCAAATTTAAGGCAGCCTCTGCAACTTAAGACCCTAGGAGCCACTGGGTTCAGTCCCCAGTCCTTGGGGATGGGGGGTGGAGGTATGCATACCCCTGAAATCAAGGTATATTCAACAGGGTATTTAAATAACAAAATTCAAAAAACAACTTATCTTGCTGTTTCTTCAAGCAAAATAAATTAATTTTTTAAAGTAGTTCTAAAGTCTTTCAACAAGAGCACATATAGTATACTTACTTTTTACTACATGAAGTTATAATTCTATATACTGTTTTTGGATATCTTCCTATTTAATGAGAAAATGTATCAATTTGCACTAGAAAAAGTTGGTTTGGTATTACTGTAGAAAACTGGTTCCAAAGAAAGCACTAGAAAAAATGATGAAAACTTCAACAGCTTTATATCATTATTTGACAGTTTCATAATAGATAACTAAGGATTAGGAGCAATAAGGAACAATTTTTTAAAAGATAAACAAACACAAAGACTGAGTCTTATCTCTTTTAAATAGTGGTTTAACTATAACAGAACCACAAAAAATTAAAAAACAAATCATTTAGGTCAGCCTTTCCAAATAATACAAAGAAATATCCAAAAGTCCATATTTCTTTATATCTTAAAATTAGAGGGTTTTATTTAACATGTTCAACTATAAATTTACAACTAATAAATATAACTGTTGCTCCTTAAGGATATACATACTTAATTGCCTTTTACCTTATTGTGATATCTAGTTCCTAGAAAAACTTTTTTTTTTTTTTTTTTTTTTGCAGTGCTGGGGATTGAACCCAGGACCTTGTGCTTGCAAGGCAAGCAACTCTACCAACTGAGTTATATCCCCAGCCCTAGAAAAACTATTGGTAGTTTTGTTACCACATTCAAAACACCAAATTCATCCGGATTATTCTTTTTAAGTCTATGTTTCTCTCTTTGAGTTCTTAGTATTTGTTGCTAAGGCAAGAAAATGATGATTCCAGTGAGCTGCAACAGAATCACTGGCAAGTGTGGAAGGAAAAACCTGAAATTTTTCTTAAAATTCTGTCTGCTTTGATCTCACACAGAAATGAAGTAAAACTTAAATATTAAAAAAAATAGCAAGCAGGAAAAAAAAATTAGCAGAATTTAAAAACAGTATGCTCTATGACCTAGTCAAAACTACAGACAGTAATTCTATCCTAAATTGTAGGTTCCATTCATCAATATCAGGACTGTTCTAAGGCTTTTTTTCAGAAGATGAAAACTGAACAGTTTAATAATAGGAGAGCTTCCTTCTTTCCACTGTCTGCCCAAAATTCAGTCAGTCCTATGGCTGTTTTCACTGGGTACAAATGACTAATGGGAAAAAGAATTGAGCATTTTTTTGTTAAGCTTTACAGAGATAGCTAACTGGGAGTTTGGGGGACATATCTCCACTTACTCATTCTGATGCAAAAATTCCTTTTGGTTTATTTACAAGAAGAATGAATGGAAAGGTTAATTCTGATAATGTGTGGAATTCAGTTCTAGAGCTATATCACCTTATGCTTCTGATGAATGGAAAGAATATTGAAGAGAAGGGAGGAAAAAGGGCTTAGTAAATAGTATTGCCCATAAACTTAGAAAATGACAGTTAATGAAAAATGAGGGGAGAGGGTAGATCTGAAAGAAAATGAATGTTTTTAGTAAGCCTTCCAGTTTTCACACACAAGTTAACCCCAAAGGACTTAGCAAAGGCCCTTATCAACAGCCATAGCTCTAGGGATTTAGCCTTCTTGTCTCCTTAGGGGGTTGAGGTAAAGCATTCTAGTTGTTTCCTTTTAGAGAATGAGGCTATAAAGAAAAAGGAGAGACATTTCTTACATGTCGAGATTCAAGCATATCTTCCCATAGGGAAAATAAAAACAAAAAAATACAATATTCTATAAACCCAACTACATAATAGGTCAAATTAATTCTGGAAGGCCAGCTAGAATACATTTTCCCTAAAGGAAACTGGTTTATAAGTGAGCTACTGGACCTCAAACCTACCTATATTTCTCCAATTTTGAATTTTATCTACATAGTAAACATTTTAATACAAACAGAATCATGGACAATGCTTGATACTATCTTTTATGTGTTGTATTTGCATTTTATATTTGCCACCCTATAATATACACCTGTATTTACATTTTTAGCAGCAGAATAATTTTCTTTACAATAAAATTTATGTCTATCACTCAGCTAAAAGGGATCAGAGTAATACAGTACATACAACTCATCATCAAGTAACATATTAAGTTACTACACTAGGACCTAGAGAAAGTGAAAATCAGTGTCTTCACAGTAAAATGTTATATAAAATATACTTAAATATATTATTTACTACTCTTATTTCTCAAAACAATTTCCATTTGTTCACAAATATCTTTAGCAACAGAGCTTTCTTCATTACAAAAGCCACTAGGAGTTATCTAACATGAGATTACATCAACATCATTTCAGTATAAGACACTTTGTGAATTAATTCTATTTGTCACAAAAAATCCTTTGCACTTCACTAGGTCGATTCTTTCCATTCATTCCACAAATATATATTCCTATCTCCATAATCTGCTTAACTTAATCTTTAATAATTATCATGACATACAATGTTAGAACATTGTATATAATTGTATATATATATTTTTTTTTTTAAATCAAGCCATGTTGTTGCAAATACTCAAAATGAAAAAAATGGAAGAAAAAAGTAACTGAGCAAACTGCAAGACTTTGTAATGTAATGACTCAAGAAATATGATCATTCTTTGCTGAAGAGTACTTCTGGGTGGTAGGGACTTAGCCTTAAAAATCAAATATATATAGTCAGCACTCCCTATCTGTGGATTCTGCATCTGTTGGTTCAACCAACTGCAGACTAAAGATACTTGGAGGAAAAAATTGTCTATATTGATCATGTATAGACCACTCATCATTAATCCATAAATAATACAGTACAACTATGTAGCATTATACTGCATTAGGTATTATAGTAATCTAGAGATGATTTAAAGACTACAGAAGGATGCGTGCAGGTTATATGCAAATACGACACCATTTTATATAAAGAACTTGAACATACCTGATTTTGGTATGGGAGGGATCCTGGAACCAATCCCATAAGGATGCCAAGGAACAACTGTATAGTAATATCATACACTAGATATAAAATTCTATGAAATGAGCAAAATGGAGGAAAAAAGATAGAATGTACTTTAACAGCACAGCTCTGCTCCAGTTTCCAAAATCATCTTTAAATGACTGTAGAGACCAAAAGGGAGATATTAAACAATTTTCATATGATTCCAAAAAGTCTCCAAATGATCTGTTTAGAAAAACTTGTCAAACATAGCACATTTTAGAATTTTTCAAAAATGAAGCTAAGAGGGTAGGTCTCTAACTGCAATAAACCCAACAATCTAAACTTTATAATGGAATTGAATTACAAAAATCCTTTACAAAACCAACCCATTTTGCCAGGCATAGTGGTACATGCCTGTTAATCCCAGTGGTTAGGGAGGCTGAGGCAAGATGATTTTAAGTTCAAAGTCAGCCTCAGCAAAAGCAAGGCGCTAAGCAACTCAGACTGACCCTGTCTCTAAATAAGATACAAAAAACAGGGCTGGGGATGTGGCTCAGTGGTTGAGTGTCCCTGAGTTCAATCCTCAGTACCCCCAAAAAATAAAAAATAAAAATAAAATAAAATAAATAAAACAAAGAAAGAAAAGGTCTGGGGATGTAGCTCAGTGGCTAAGTGCCCCTGGGTTCAATCCCTGGTACAAAAGAAGAAAAAGAAAGAAAAGAAAAGCATGCATCCTATCCTATGTGTTGAAATGTTTCTAATGATATTAAGATACCTATTCCCAAGCCATCAAACAGCAGCAATCCTAAAGTGTACTAGAATAACTGATATGTCTGGGAATTATTACTGGTTATTCAAATATGTCAGAAAAGCAAATAAAAATAGAAAGGTAGAAGTATTTATATAGCTAAAAAAAGGAATCTGATACAGACTTATTATTCAATACTATCCAGATGGTATCATACAGAGACTAGACTACTTCTTTACCAAAAAATTCCTGAATTGAAATCTGAAAGAATTATTATATAAAAACATAACTTGAGAGGCACCAACATTTCAATTTATATATGGGTTTTCTGAATAAACCTAACCATTCTGGAAAGAGGGTGGGGAATCCTATGCTAGGCAATGTCTTAACTAATATCTCCTTTTATAAATTAGTTACATTTTGGCATATAGTTCACTCTTTTGGTATATAAATCACTCTTATTAGTTCAATCAGTCTAAGTAAAAAATTTACACCTAAGTAAATTCATAAGACTGAATTTCCAAATGGCATATGAGAACCAGAAGCTATCTCAGAAAGTCCAACTTAAACAGTTTGACCTATTTATTTCATTTGCTTCTCACATATTCTATTCAAGCAATTTTTCAGGACTCAGAATGAGCGAAATTAGGCATTCACTAACAAGTTCTGTTAATATGGCTGCAATTCTGAAGGATGGCAGTGAGGTTATCCTGTTACTATATGTCACAAAATGCCCATTCAGAATATGTTTAATGAGATTACTTTATAGGTAAATATATATAAAATAATGAGGGGCTGGGGTTATGACTCAGATAGAGGCTTGCCTAGCACATGTGAGGCCCTGGGTTTGATCCTCAGCACCACATAAAAATAAATAAATAAAATAAAGGTTAAAAAAAAAAAAAAAAGAATGCTTTAAAAAAAATGAGCATTTTCTTGCTCTTATGTAAAAGCATAACTATACTCTTATAGATGCAGTACACTATACAAGCACAAAATAGCTCAAATTTAAGTCTTAAAAATCAAAATCATTTAATTCAATAACAAAAGTATTATATGTAAAGAATCAAAACTATGAGTATCAAGTAGAAATAATTATTTCAAAATAAAACATTGACAAAAATTAATTATACAGTTACTATTCAATTGTATTCTATTCACCAAGATTCAGTGGAATAAACTGCAAGTTGAAATACAAAATAACAATTTGTAAATTAAAAGGACAATATTAGCTCTCTTAGGAATATTAACCAGAACCCATACACCATTTCCATCACATTTGCCCTGAGTTCATTCAATTTGTTTGAAACAGAATGATGGTACTACATGCTACATAATCTACTTATAACTTTAAAAGAAAGTGCTATAATTGGAAAATGTATCACTCACTAGATTTAAGGTAAATTAAATGTGAATGGTATCCAATAAACAAAAAGAAAGAAGATTATGGAATATCACACTGCCACCATTTCCTAGCATTCCACTAGTATTCCAATCAGACAACTCGAGAAGCTTAACGAATCAGAGCTTTATTAATTCAGTGTACATTTACTGATCACCCACCAAGTCTCAGTCACCCTTCTATGGAATGGTAATACATCGATAAATAAGAACTTTTTTTTCCTTGAGCCCTCAGAAGAATGACTAACATGCTGTTTAATCAAGTGCCAACTGTTTAAATGGATTATCTCACAACACCCCTTTGAAGAAAGTTATTATCTCCATTTTACAGATGACAAAACTTAAGTTATAAAGCCATCTGCCCACAGCTGGTAAGTGCCAAAAATAGGATTTTATATTCATTCTGACATTAGAGCCTGAGTTTTTAAGCACTACTAGATGGTCTCCCTCCAAGGCAGTGTTCTCAACCTTTTTTCAGTACTGACCTCCTGAGGAGCATTTTTAGACCTTTATTTTCTATTGCGTCCCCCATTCCCGTTGAAACTTTAATACCATAGATACACTAGATATTTGTATTACTGTATTACATCTCTATACGCAGAAAATAAGATTTTTTTTCACATACACACTCAAAAACTAATTTTTGTCAGCTTGAGTGTCATACCACACCCACTGAAAATGCATGCTCTAGGGTAGTTTCTCAGCCTTGGCACTGTTGACACTTTGGGCCAAACCTTTTATTTGGGATGCTATCCTGTGTATCATGGGATGTTTACACCATCCTTGTACTTTACCTAATGGAAGCCAAAAGCACTGTCAATTCAAAGTTAAAATCTCCCCCTCCCCCCAAAAAAGGTCTCCATCCCTTGAAACATGCAGCAAGGTGCTTCCATTTACATGCTTACAAGTAGGGCAGTTCCAGATTTTGTTCGTAATAAACTGGAATGGGCACACTATAAATAGAATGTAAATACTGCATCTCCATAGCTGATATGACAGCAGCAATGGCAAGGAGGAGATACTATCTGATATAAACACAAAAGAAAAGAATCCCACACTAGACCAGTAAGTGAAAGGACATTAAATTTTAATACAATCCATTTATAATGTGTGCCACAGAACAAGGGTAACCCCCACCCCAAATGATCTGTGAGACAAATTACCTCATTGCAAGTAGATGCAAGAACCACAACTAAATCCCTGGGAGAAAAGTACACTTTATAAATGGGCTTCCACTATATTCAATAATATGCTAGCCAAGGAGGGGAGCCAGATTAAGGTTATAATTAGATGGTGATGGGAAGGATAGCTCTGAGAGTACTAGATTCAGAACACACATTGAAAATGATCAGGGGACACTTAGTTCACCACAAATCAATCACAAGTAGGCTTTCAGGAGCACATTAATCAGAAAGAAGTATCTTGTATGACTGTGTAGGGGATAGTGGTAGAAGGTGACCATGGTAGGAGTTCTAAGGTAAGAGAAAAAAAAGAGTCAGTCTGTGTAACACTGAGCCAGTGATTAACTTCCAGGAGCCTCCGTTTCCTCATCTGTATATTGGAAATAATAGAATCTTCATTTCACAAGACTATGAGGACTAAATGAGAAAAGAAGGGATGGATATATAAATGCAAAACAAATATTTGATTTTTTAATAATGTTTAAGCAACAACATAGTAAAAAAAAAAGATCTCTGAGTACATATGATTCAGAGGAACTAACAATGAACTACTAAAAGCATGAGTTACTTAAGATTTGTGGAACCTCTGAGTACACAGAGGTAAATATTAGTCTAGCCAATGATCAGAAGTCAATGGAAAATGGACAAAGAAATAAGAAAAGAAAAATCAATGAAGAAAAAAATCTATATTTCATGCAAAAATCATAGAATTAAAACAAAAATAAGGAATAAGGCAAGACTGTCCATTTATATAACATTTAACATGGATGTATAAACTACCATGCAAAGCGATTACATGAGAAAAAATATAAATATCACAAAGAAGTAAAAATTGTTATTTACAATATAATTGTGTATCTGAAAATTCTTTTAAAATCAACAGAGAATGGGGGCTGGGGATATAGCTCAGTTGGTTGAGTGCTTGCCTAGCATGCACAAAGTCCTCAATCCCCAGCACCATCAAAAAAATTAAAAAATTAAAAAATAACATAAAATCAACAGAGAAATTATTAGAACAAATAAGATCTAATTGTATAAGGTTGGTTGTAAAATTAATAAACTAAAATCAGTAGTTCTAGATGGGATCCTGGAACAGAAAAAAAAGAACATTAAGTAAAAATTTTACGAACCTGAATGAGGTATGAACTTTACATAAATAATACTGTAAGAATTCTGACTCACTGGTTGTATCAAATGCACCTAAGTCACCTAAGATGTTAACAACAGGAGAAATTGGGTGCAGGGTACGTGAGATCCCTCTGTACTATGTTGGCAACTTCTCTGTAAATCTAAAAGCAGTCTAAAATTAAAAGTTTATTTTAAAATATAAGTTTTCTTATAAGTAATAGCCAATTAGAAAGTGATAAAAATGGTTTTATTTACCCTAATATTAGAAACTAAAATCTAAGACTAATCCTAAGGAAAAATGTACAGAATTACCATGAAGAGAAGTTTTTTAAAAAATGTTGTAAAGGACAAAAAGACTTGAATAAATGGAGAGAACACCTTAACTCAATATTATAGAGATGTCAAACATCCTTCCCCCAACATAATGCCTCTACAAATTTAGTACCATTTCAATAAAAAACTCAATAGCATCTCTAGGAAACTTAAAATGGACATGTAAGCATGCAAGAATAGCCAGAAAGTAATAAAAAGAAAGAACAATATGAAACAGATTATAACTATGAAAAATGTAGATATAGCTATAGACATATATATATATCTAAAACTAGAGTCACTAAAAATACATGGAATTCATGTAAGAACAGACATGCTGATGGAAGAGAAAACCCAAAATATCTCAATAGAAATTTAGATTATGGAAAGGGTAGCATTTAAACCACAGAGAAAAAGAAGGAATTTTTTAATCAATTAGTTTGACTGGGACAAATGCTTTAAAAAGGAAAAAAAAAAAAAAGTTTTTAAACTAGCCCAGTCAGGCAACTTGGCCTACATCTATAATCCTAGCAGCTCTAGAGGCTGAGGCAGGAGGATTTCAAGTTCAAAGTCAGCCTCAGCAAAAGCGAGGTACTAAGCAACTCAATGAGACTCTTTCTCTAAATAAAATACAAAAGAGGGCTGGGGATGTGGTTCAGTGGTTGAGTGCTCCTGAGTTCAATCCCCAGTAAGCCCCACCCCACCCAAAAATACCCAGCCCAGCCATACTGTCTATAGCCAAAAAACAAATTGCAATTGGGATAAACTATAAAACTATCAGATGCTTACAATTATATCACAAAGAACTAATCCTCTTTAACATAAAAAACTTCCTAAATACCAGTAAGAAACAACCTAGTAGAAAACTCAATAAAACATATGAACCATTCACAGCAACATGAAATAAAACTAATCATTAAGCTTCTGAAAAGTTGCTCAACCTTACTCATCATAGGAAAAATGCAAATTAAAACCACTCTAAGGTAACTATTCACAGCGGTTTCCTGTGGGATGGAGTGCAGGAGTAGAAAATGGAAGGATGATAGGCAGGTAACAGAAGAGCAACCTTTCACCCCATTTTAGAGTTGTGCTTTTTAAATTTTAATCATACAATTTATCACCAAATCTTAAAATATTTGAATAAAATAAATTTTTACCAACTTTAATAGGTAAAGTCTTTATATCATGATGAAAACTGGCAAATATGACTACTAAATATTTTAAATTAATAAACTCAAAAAAATCTTATAAAGTTAAAAGACAAATTAAGAGCCAAACATTAACACAGGATAGCACTAACCTTATATATACAAAGGGTACTCACAAATCATTCAGACAACACCACTTCTGAAAAAACACAAAGGATATAAAAAGTAGTTAAATGAAAAAAAAAAGATATGTGTACTAATCAAATGAAGGGATACCCTAAGAATTCATGATTAAAGAAGCAAATTAAAACATGTCATTTTATACTAACACACTGAAAAATGTTCATAACAACCAATACTAGGTAAGAACAAAAGGATCTCATATACTAGTGAGAATATAAAAGGGTAGGACTTTTTTTGAGGTGTCATACAGCAACATCTAGTTTAATTTTAAATGTGCATAGCTTCTGACCTGGTAGTTTCTTTCCCAGAAATTTATTAGAAGAATTCCCATAAGCAGTGATAAGAGCACGTGCTTATTAGGAAGATTCTAGATTCAATCCAGAGCACACATGGGCGTGCATGCACACACACACACACACACAAATCCCACAAGTAAAATAACATATATATAAATGTTCACCACTATATCACCACAGCATTGTTTGCATTAGACCAAAAAAAAAAAAAAAAAAAAAAAAAAAACAACCTAGCAAACTAAACATCCCCCAAATCCCCCAATAGGGAACAATCTAAGTTATAACACATTAATACAATGGATTACTATACATATGGTTCAAAAAAAATTAGGAAGAGCTGTATGTCCTTCACTGGAACCTACAATACAATATAATCCCACTGGATACATGTGTATGTGTGCATATCTTTAATACCAAAAAACAACAATCATTATCTCTGAGGGGTGCAAACTGGTTGGGTAGAGCAGGATAGACAAAAAAAACAGAGGACTTTTATTTGGATCAACTATATCTGACTACCGTCAGGAACAGTTTCTACAGGTAGTATTTTCATGACAAAAATCTAATAAAAGATTTTTTTATCAAAGGATGAATTGCTGAAGCATATTGGGTAAAAAGCACTATAAAAGTGATTATTATCAGTACCATAAAAGTCTGCTATAGCCAGAATCAAAGTTATTCAGTGATTTATTCACTGCTGGGAAAAGCAGGTAAGTTTAAATGAACAACCTAAGCAGAAAATAACATTTGCAGACATTCACAAATAAAAGAGTAAGACCTTCTAGAATAGTGACTGTGAATTTGGGTGTCCATCAGAATCACCTATGGACTTTTTCTGTTGCTACGGTTGAGGGCAGTTGTTTTCAGATATCCCCCAGATATCGATATGCTGGGGTAAAGCAGAATAGGACTCCAAGCAAACTAATTCCTATGTATAGATGGTTGTTTTATTGTTTTGTTTGAAAGAAACAAAATGATTTTTCTGTCTTTTTGAATCACCAGTACAGAAGACTGTCATGTACTACAGGTCAGCAATTCTCAAATGGAATATAATGACATAAACTAGTAAGGTAGTTTAAAAAAAAAAAAAAAAAACTCCTAGCCAGGTATGGTAGCACACACCTGTAATCCTTGGGAGGCTGAGGCAGGAGGAACCCAAGTTTAAGACCAGCCTCAGCACCTAGTAAGGCCCTAAGCAACTTAGTGAGACCCTGTCTCAAAATAAAATATAACATTATCATAAAATAACAAAAAATAACTAAAATAAAATAAAATACAGCTGAGGATGTAGCTCAGTGATTAAGTGTCCCTGGGTTCAATCCTCGTACTACGCCCCCCTAAAAAAAATCCTAATAATCACCTTCAAACCAAACCAAACCAAAAATATCAGATTCAGGATTATCCTCGCATTAGACTCACTCTAACCTGCGTTATGATATAAAAATTTTACTACAGAAGAGAAATAAGCAGCAGCTCACAATGAAATGGGTGCAGGTGTGTTTAGGGGGGTGTCATTTGCAACCATCCCATAGAAAATTCTAATTCTCATCTGTTAGTAAGTTAAAAACTTAAGACTAAAGTTATAATTAGCTGGAAGCCCCACATATCCCTGCTGTGTAGTACAGTGGTTCACAATGATTTTACAGTTACTTTGGCTTTCTCTATTTTACCTACAGATATGTCTTTAATAATGAAGAAAAACAATGAAAGCTTAAGTAATACTGACACTACACAATGATGTGAACAAAAAATGTTTCTTCAGTAATTGCATAAGATCACAAAATCAAAGCCAAAGTAACAGAGAAATTTGCAAAAAAAGGTTAATCATGTTAAAATTTAAAATCCTACAAACTAACAGTGGACAAAATATGGTTCAGGTTCACAGGAACTACAGAGATCAGAGAGGGGGAAAAATGACACCACAATGAAAGAAACCCATAATATAGAACAGGATAACTGGCCCACACTTTTTAAAAGTTAACTGAATGGAAGAAAACTGATAAAATCCTAACTGGACCCCAGATTGACAAAACTGGCTAGAAATAACATTTTAAAGGTTAACTGGAGAAATCTGAATATGGAAGAGATGTGAAATATTAGGGAATTATTGTCAATTATCTTAAACATGATAAGGGTCTTATATGAGAAACAAAGTCTGAAACATTGTAATGTGAAATGTCATGATTTTTGTGATACATTTTCAATTGAGTCCCATACATCTATGCAAGAGAGACTACATACAGATACTATATATACAGACCAAGCAAACATGATTTTTTTTTAAAGTTCTTAACTGTGGAATCTAGACAGATATACAAATGACCAAAAACTATTCTGTCAACCTTCCTGTTACTTAAAAAATCTTCAAATTAGTAAGACACTGCAAAAACAAGCTTAAGCTTTTTCTTCAATAGCACATAACATACTTTAATATTCCTGTGGCCTAAGGGACTAAAAAAATTGTTTTGATAATACAGTGTTATCTTTTTAGATTTGTCATACTTATTTCTTTTTAATCTCTATATTGAGGTTTTTATTACTAAAATGCCCAAGAACAAAAACTGTGTTTACTACCCTGCCACTTTCATTATGGTTTTGTCAAGAGGACCACTTTTAATTGTGGATATTTGTGCATATATAATATAATATATAATGCATATTTGTGAGCTGAGAGCAATTAATAAATTTTTAGCCTTTCTTTTAACTATTTCAGACACTTACCAGGAATGCCAATCTTATGACATAAATAATACTCTCAAGTTAAAAAAATAACTCACTGAGAAATCCTTCACATGCTGAATATATCACAACAAATATTTGAAAGCAAAGCAAACACTATACCCAACATATATTCTTTTATTCTCTTCCATAGAACAAAGATCCACTTGCCTAATAGGAACTTTCAGCCATCATAAGACTTATTACAGTGCCTGGCAAACAGTAAATGCCTGAAATGTTTAGATTACCCCTCTGTATGCAGCATTCTAAGAAGTAATTACACCCTCCTTCCAATTCCTGAACACTTCATGACATATAAGGGATTAGTCGTGTTCTGCCTTATAATATGGCTGTGTACTTGTCTCATCACCTCTAATTTATAAATTGGGAAAAACAACTTCACATAGGAAGAGACAAGTGTCCATTCTGCCTTATAAAGAATAAAGTCATTTTCATCTTAGAATTTTCATTTTACACAATTTTTCATATGTAAAATATCTCAATTTTAAAATAGCCTAATGCAGGCTAATGGCCAATGCACAATTCAGATATTCAGAATTGGAGAGTTCCTATTTAGTCAATCAAAAATGTATCCACCACAGATAAAACCTTACAAGATACATTTGAAAAATTGTTATAAACTGTACAAATAGAATCCCAGCATATTAAAGGAAAACAGTAAGAAACTCATATTATAGATGATGATACTAGGGCTGAGGCTGTAGCTCAGTGGCAGAATGCTTGCCTGGCACATGTGAGGCACTGGGTTCGATCCTCAGCACCACATAAAAATAAATAAAGATATGTGTACACCTACAAGTAAAAATATTTGTTAAAAAAAAAAGATGATGATATGAGCTGGATGCACTGGCACAAGCCTGTAATCCCATTGGCTCAGTAGGCTGAGGCAGGAAGATTTTGAGTTCAAAGTCAGCCTCAGCAAAAGCAAGGCATTAAGCGAGTCAGTGAGACCTTGTCTCTAAATAAGATAAAATAAAATAAAATAAAAAGATGATGATATTTAAATGCAATACAGTACCCTGGATTGGGTCCTGAAAAGAAAAAAGACATCTGATGAAATCCATATAAAATGTGGTAACCCATTAATAGTACTGTACCAATGTTAATTTCTTAATTTTAATGAATGTGCCATGGTTATATAACAGTTCAATATGAGAGGAAGCTGGGTAATGTTATATAGAAGCTCTCTGTACTATTTTCATAATTTTTCTACAAATCTAAAATTACATCAAAATAGAAAGCTTTAAAGATGATAAGTATGGTGGTTGGACCTGTTTAGTTTATGTCTAGACAACACTCAAACAAGAGTGAGGAGGGGTAGGAAAAGGAAAACAGGCAGCAACGTGATTCAAGTTTCTCAAATCTGTGACTAATCTTCCTGGCTGTTCACAGAGCAGTCTGCTCTCAGGGTTCTACTTGGTTTATACAAAGCGCTACAGAATTGGACTCTTTTTTTTTCCCTTAAAACCTCAGAAGGAAATGGTGTGCTTTTCTCCAGGTTTTTTTTTTTTTTTTTTCTTTCTTACCATTACATAAAGCAATAAAGACTGGCATCAATGGTGCAAGTTAAAAGAAGCAGATGCTCAGGTTATATGGATAATGCAAGAACTCGAAGCTCTTTTTTATAATTCTACCAAAGAAAGCATCCAATCAACTTTATGGAGGATAGACAGAGAAACCAGAGGAATAGAAAATCAGTAACTACTCATTTCGCAAAGTTCATCTACATGCTAAGGAAGTCGACAGTGGTACAGTCTACAAAGTGTTGTATTCTTCCCTTTTCACTTATCTGTGAACACTACTCTAGTAGTACTACTCTCAGATATCCCCATTCCTTAATGCACCTACCAAATAGTTCTCACCTTCCTTGCCATGCTCATAAATACAGGAAAATCATTTTATTTAACTCAGATTAAGTAGCAGAAAGAAGCAAGCAATCTCCTCTCAGAATTATCTTAAGTACAAAGAGAAAGTCAGATCAAAGTTGCTATGTGATATATGTTAGTGCAGTAAATATCTTTAATTTGGACTAAGTTTTAATTAAAAAGTAAGAAAAATTCTATTATCAAAGACAAAATGTTACTGAAATGGTTTTATTCAACATTCCACTGAGTAAGAAATTTAAAATAATGCCCTGTGTTGGAAAGTGTTGAGTCGGGGTGGGAAGAGAGTACTGAGAAGTACTTGCAATACAGTTGGTGGAAATTTAAATTAGCACTTCTACAGGACAATTTGGCATTTTTACCATTCTCATCTTTCAAAATACTCGTTCCCCATTTCTGTTCCTCTCTTCATTCTACCTTTCCTTTCTTTTGATGATTTTTAAGTGCAATTGGGCTTTGGAATTCTGTTCAAGGCCACTTTCTTTTTACTGAATTTTTTCTTTTTAAGTTCTCCCTAGAAAATCCTATCTAGGAGTTGATAACTTCCAACTATATTTTACGCAATGTTTAGCTCCTGAACATCCCGCTTCAACACTCTGAATTCAATTCACAGGTACTCTTTGAGATTGGTCAGCGATCTTACCATCCCTCAATAGCCAATTCACTTTCCCACTCACCAAAAGAAAAGCATTCCACATTTGGGGATTTTCCTCAAACCTCCAATATCCTTCTTCCCTCCTTCTCACTTTCAACAGAAAACATGCTGTGCATCAAGGAGACTGCACAAAGGATGGACCTCAACTTTTATGTCAACTGTTTATCCCTTCTCCATTAGCATTCACTCTTGTCTATTTCTAGGAATGCACGCAAAAAAAAAACAACAACAAAGATTTAACTATGAGAATATTCACCACAGTGTTTTCTTTAGCCAAAAATAAATAAATAAATAAAACAGTTGAACAAAGATTCTACTGCCCTGACAAAACAGAAAAATCTAGATACTGAGCAAATAAAAGTACAGTATTAAGGACTACTAAAATTAAAATGCAGATGAAGTAGCTAGGTTTGGTAGTGCACACCTAAAATCCCAGTGGCTCAGGAGGCTGAGGCAGGCAGGTCAAAGCTAGATTCAGCAATTTAGTTGAGGCTCTAAGCAACTTGATAAGACCCTGTCTCTAAATAAAATATATAAAAGGGTTGGGATGCGGCTCAGTGTGTAAAGCACCCCTGGGTTCAATCCCCCATACCAAAAAAAAAGAGGATGAAGTATGTAGTTATTAGTCATTTATTATAAATTAAAACATGATCCCACTAGGGAAGAGAAAAGGTTTTCTAATATGCATGAATATTTTCCAATGTCCTTAAGTTCTAAAAAGATCTACTTTTATGCTGGGGAGAATACTTTTATACCTAATAACCAGAAACTGCAAAGAGCCTAGCTTCTCATCTATAGTAGAAAAGATAAGGTGAACAAACTGCAGTACATTCATATTAAGGAACACTATTCAACAATAAAAGGAGCAAGCTTCTGTTACACATAACACCACAGATGAATCTCAAATACACGCTAAGTGAAAAGGCCTACACTAAGTATATGCTACACAACTATTTATTCGAAGTTCTAGAACAGGAGAAACTAATCTATAATGAAAAAAAATCAGAACAGGAGTGAGAATTACTGGAAACGGTGAGAGGAAACTATCTGGGGTGATGCTGACAGTGTATAACATGACGATTTTTACTACATAAGTGATGCACTTATCAAAACCCATCCAATAAATCACTTAAGATTTGTGCCTTTAGAACTGTAAAGTTTAGGGGTGACCTATACTGATGTCTATAACTTAAAAAGTGACCTTTTAAAAAGTGAACAGGTAGATGGATGCATAGATAGAGACATAATTATAGCTCGTAGAATCCAGGTGAAGGGTACAATTTTTTCAACTTTTCTGTATGTCTGAAAATACTTAAAATGCTGAAAAACTTAACTCTCAAGTCAAGTCAAAAAAGGAAAATGCTCTTACTGCCTAAATCTGTGTATTCACAGGCTGCAAAAGAAATAGAAACTACTAGTTTTTCAATTGCTCAATGATTTAATGACTCAATAATTTCTCAAAGGACAGCTAGAAAGCATCCCATTTGTAACAAAACATAGAACATTTGAAGAATTAGTTGCTATTTTTGTAAATTCACAAGCTTTTCTACAAGTTGATAAATATAACTGCTTTTTTAGAGACTTCATTTGTAAACCATCTTGGGACAGTCTGGTCTTCATTTATTATAGGTGATATGGCAGAGGGGCAGGAGCTATATCAGTGCCATTCCCAATTATGGAAATTACTGTATTCACCTTGACAGTGAATACTTAAAATATGGGTAGGAAAAGGCACAGAACAAAAATCAAGGCAGGTCATTAACTATTCATTAAGTTTTCCTAAAGGACAGAGAAAGTAATACCAAATAATCACGTCTAATTGCTGATTTATAACATGGTAACTCTTCTAGCTTAACTATTTTAAGAAATTTAAATTTCAAAATATAAAAATTTGTTTTAGGAGCCTTAACTAAATGTTAATTTCAAAATAAAAAAATTTGTTTTAGGAGCCTTAACTAAATGTTATTTACACTGATCTTTAAAATATTTTTAAAACATTAGGAAAGAAAATGACTTCAGGCTCTCAAAAAAATCCTCACCATTAAAGGACTTATCACTGTATACATGATAAAGATTAGCTACAGAAAATAATAATGAAGATAATGAGGATGAAAATGTTGAAATCTTAAAATTTTATGTGACTTAGTTTCTGAATACAATCTCTCCAAAGATAATACCGTATATTTTTACTGTCTATATATATGTACAACTGCACCAAGTTGTATACACAGAAAGTCACATATGCTGTATTATGAATGATTTAGGGTTTTTCAAGAGACATTTTGTATTAGATTTTTCTGTATTTCCATAGTTGATTTTTACCTTGTATACTGACACAGAACCTAACTATTCTATATCAGTTATGTTGATAAATCCAAAGAAGGTTCACACAGTTATGTTGAAAAATCCAAAGAAGTTTCACACAGAATAATAAATTCATTCAACATGTATTTATTCAGAGCCTAATATGAGCCAAACACAAAAGAAGATACTAGATATATGCTGCTCCATAATTCAGAACTGGTCCCTGCCCTCATGGAACTTACAAAGTAGTAAGACGAAGGGAGTCATCAGAGACAGCAAACAAGTACACAATACAAATATGTCTGTGCGGTACTGTGGAAAAAAGTTACAGAATGAGAAGGGCAAGATGGTGCATGCCTGTAATCCTAGTGGCTTGGGAGGCTGAGATAAGAGGATCCCAAGTTCAAAGACAGCCTCAGCAACTTAGCAAGACCCAAAGCAACACCTGTCTCTAAATAAAATATTTAAAAAGGGCCAGGGATGTGGGGGCTCAGTGGTTAAGTGCCCCAGGGTTCAATCCCTGGTACCAAAAAAAAAAAAAAAAGGGAAGAATATTAAAAAGGGGAAGTGATAAAAACAAATTTTTATCAAGAATGAACTGCAAATAGGTAAGAACAGAAGTCAAACTGCAGTGAATAGGTTAAGGCAGTAATACAAACAAAAACTACGATGTAGTAGGAAGTGAAAGGAAGGTCTGAGATATTCTGACAGTTGAACTGTAAGATGTGCTCCTAAGTCAAGGGGGAGGAATGGTATTGGCAACTAGAAATAAGAAAGTGTCTTTAACTAAGAGCAAGAAAAAAGGTTGTTGGGGGGTTTAGAGGGGAATTCAGAATGGTTTTGGACATGATACCTCTGAGATGCCTGTGAAACAGACAAGAGGATTTTGAATAGCAGATAGGAAGCGAATCAGAGGCTGGGAATTAGAGGAATACTGATGGAGTTCTTTAAATTTACCTGAAGTGTTTATAATACACAAATTAATGGGCCACACTCCAGATTTTGAGTAAGAATGGATTTGCACATGTACACATTTTTAACACTATCAAGCAATTCTAATGTCAACTAGAATGAGAATCTCTCATGTACATAAATTTTTTTTTTCCAATGCTGGGGATCAAACCAGAGCCTCTTGCATGCTAGACAAGTGATCTACCTCTCTGCTACACCTCAATCTTATGTAAATAGATTTTTAAATTGTTTTGTCACCTATTGTTTTATTTATTTATTTATTTATTTATTTAAATTCTGATACTAGGGACAGAGCCCAGGGCACTTAACCACTGAGTCACAATCCCTGGCCTTTTTTTTAACTTTGAGACAGGGTCTTGCTAAATTGCTTAGGGCCTCACTAAGTGGCTGAGACTGGCCTCAAATTTGCAATCCTCCTGCACAGCCTCCTGAGTTGCTGGGATTATAGGAGCATGCAACCATGCCCAGCTACAGATATAACACTTTATAAAAAAAAATAATAATAATATGCAGAGTAATATATTACAATAGTGATTTGACTTAATAAATCCAGAACTATCTAATCTCCTCCAGACATACAGCATTACAGAAGCAACATTGTTCTAATTAGACATTCTTTCAAATGACATTTACTGAAGCCATTCTGAAGGTGAATAACCTACTTCATAAATATTTTTTTGCAAAATATTCATGAAATGTCTCACAAATGAGTAAATCAAGGTTCAGGAAGCTGAAGAGTCTTGCCCAAAGGACACCTAACAAGTAACAACATCAAGATACAAAAGTCAAGATAACACCAATTCCAGTTGGCTCTCTACAACACAAAAATGCCACCCACCCCAAAAGCTTACCATCTATGACATGCCATGTATAAAAATAATTATAAGAAGACAAAAAGAGGTGTGTAACTTAGGAGAAACATAAAAGATAATCAGAAGGAAATTTTTTCTTAATTGTCACTACTAAAGTTATAAAATTGCAGAAAATTATAAATTACATCCTTGAAAGCATCCTCAAAAGCTAATGAAAAAACATCTGAATTGCACGCAAAAAATCTTAAAGACTCTTTATAACTCAGTGTACAACCTCTCCACAAACAGGTTCTTTAAAAAAAAAAAAAACAGCCAAGAATCCTGTGTAAATCCCAGCTCACCTATCTGCCTAGGGTCACAAAACAAGTCAGTAACAGCTAAGTCTCATAAGGATGCAGGGTTTGGGACAAAGAACTCACATGCACACTTAATAAAGTCATTATCAGTTATAATTATTATACAAGAACATATGAATGATAACCTATGGTTATCTGAGATTTCATTTTAACACAGAATGTTAGATTTTGCTTTAAATACTTCAAACCATCTACCAAAATACTATAGTACCAGTGTATTTCCTAAAATGTTGAGAATCCTCTTTGCTACCTGCCTCCCAAGACCAGGTTCCACTCCTTGACTAAAAGTTCAGGGTCATTCACCCTTCCATAGTAGTTTTAATATTTTCAGCTATTTATATCAACAGACTATACTTTAAGTTCCTTGAAGGCAAAAGCTGTGTCTTGTTCATTTCTTGTCATTCATTTAACGTTGAGTTTATTTACCTGGCACTGACCTAGGTCCTGCAAATACAGCAGTGACTAAAGAATTAGAGCTTATGGAATAACAAAAACATTTAACAAACAAGTACACATATCAGTTAGCAATACATACTATTTAAAAGAGGGCAGGAAGGTTACAGAGTATGCTGCTAAGAGCTCAGGAAGTTGCTATTTTATACAAGGGTTTAAGGGAAAGTCTTACATATAAAAGAAACCTGAAGTAAGTGGAGCAAGACCACAGGAATCTGGTAGAAAAGCATCACGCAGACAGGGGAAAGAGCAAGTGCAAGGCCCTACAGCAGTAACAGTCCCTGCTGGGAAGACTATTAAGCAGGCAAATATGTGGGTGTTTGTGGGGGCAGGGACAGAGACACATGGGAAGGCAGGCACTAGCAGAAGAGTGACATGATCTGAAAGAACCACTCAAACTTCTGCACAGAGAATAATGAATGAAGAGATTATTGTTGAACACTACAGATTACTGTAGAACACTACAATAATCCAGAGGGGAAAGAATGGTGGCCTGTAAACCCAAAGAGCAAAGATGGTGATACTGATGGTAGTAACCACGAGCTGGGTTCTATTAAGTTTTGAAGATAGCGCCTGCAACATTTGCTTATGAACTGGATATCAAGAGAGAAAGAGAAGAGTCAAGGGGAATTTTTAAAAGACTTAGTAAGTGTAGAATTGCCTTAATTGAAACAACAGTCAAAGAAGCAATTTTATTTCCCCAGAATCCAGAACAATGCCTAGTATATAACATAATCTCAAATATTTGGCAATTAAATTGAATAAACTCCCAAAGTGAAGAGGTTAAACTAAAATGTACTGGCTTCCAGGCGGGATGCGATCCTGCACGCCTGTAATCCCAGAGGCTAACTCAGGAGGATCAAGAGTTCAAAGTCAGCCTCAGCAAAAGTGAGGCACTAAGCAACTCAGTGAGAACCTGCCTCTAAATAAAATACAAAACAGGGCTGGGGATGTGGCTCAGTGGTACCCCTGAGTTCAATTACCGATACAAAAAAAAAAAGGTATTTGCTCTAATATTCCTTCAGTAGTGTTTGTTAATTACATTTAAAGAGACTTAACCACAATCACAGTTAACTGGATGTGCTAACAGAAAGCTTACACTGGGTGACAGCAATTAATCCTAAAGTCTCAAAAATTATTCTGTTTTACATCTACTACTCTTCTGGATACAAGAGAAATGGACTATGAAAGCTCTGTGACAGCTTGAGGATTCTTACACCCAAAGTAATTAACCTGTTCATTAATGATGTCATATTCCTGGAAGGTATAGCGGTGCAAAGAGAACTCCCTAGGCCAAAATTAATTGAAATCATAACACTTCATGATAAATTTCAGAATGTGACAAGACTGAACAAGTCCCTTATTAAAATAAACTATCAGCATTTTTTAAAGAGCTTCTTTTAAAAGTTCAAACAGTAAGTCTCTTGAAATGATTTCAATGAAAAACTAATAACTGCTGAAGAATGAAATTTAGCACATCTTCCCCCAAACCGGCCGGCACTTTTCCTGACAATTAGTGAAACTGAACGTCACTGAGGGAATAATTGGGTGTCCTCACCTTTGGCACGTCTCAGAGTAGCATTATGGGATTTTTTAACCCAGCATCTTCACTATAACCCCCATGAAGAACTACAAAGTTAGCAGAAACACACTGAAAGGAACTGTCTGAAAATCAAAAGTTACTATCCTTTCTTCCTTCCGGTTACTATTTTAACTAAAGTTTTAAGAATCGCTTCTCTCCACAATGGTGTCCCTAATGCCCCACCCTCACCTGCTGTGATTTAAAACAAAAACGCGCTTGCAACTTTGAGCGAAAACATTGCTTTAAAAACACAGGTCATTCAGAGACGCTGGTCGTGCTGAATTAAGCAACAGGCAATGCTTTCCTTTTTCCTATCAGTCAAAGGCCTTGAACCAACCCAAACAAATCTGCGAAATGCCAGCCAGATTCCCCGTATCTCCCCCGCTCCCTCCCCGCAGAGCTGGCCTGGAAACGCCACAGTCGCTGACCGCCGAGCCGAACAGAAAAGAGCCAGTGGTGAGCAAAACAATGATTTTTAGAGGCATGACGGCTACGCGCCAGGTCTTCAACCACCACCAGAAGCGAGGGAAAGCGAGGACGGCCGCAGTTACCCTCGGGGCGCAGCGCACACATCTCGGCCCGCTCCCGAGGCTCCGCGCGCGGGGAGGCGCGGCGGAGGGCGGGCGCCCCCGGGAGCCGCAGCGGGGAGCGCCCCGGGCCGAGGGGCGCCGAGGGGTGCCGGGCAGCGCACACAAACACGCCGGCGTGCCCAGCGTGAGCGCGGCGTCCACCGGAGCGGGAGCCGCTGGGCCGGACCCCGAGCCGCTGAAGGCAGGGAGGGAGCCCTAGCTGGGGCCTGCCCACCCGGGGGAAAAGGCTGGCCAGGCCACAGGTGAAGGGACCCCCGACAAGGGGCCTAGGAAGCGGCCGCTTCCCGGTCGGCGGGCCGGGGCGCGGGGGCGGAGGCGCGGGTGCTGTGGACTCGGACCGGGGAAGCCCAGAGAGGCGAGGGGAGCCCGCGGAGGAGGGCAGGGCCGGGCAGGGCAGGGGCCCGGGGGCAGCGGTCCCCAGGGGCGCGACGCGAGCCGGGCCGCCCGGGAAGGCGCCGCCGCTCCCCGCCCCCACACTCACCATGTAGAGGGTGAAGGGCAGGCCGAGCAGAAAGAGCCACAGGTAGAGGTGCAGCGCGTTCACGAAGGTGGCCTGGTGCGGGTCGTAGTACCAGCCCCCGCTGAGCGCGGCCCACACCCCCTGCCGGAGGATCTGCAGCGTCTGCGACCCCATCCCCACCCGGCGCCGCCGCCGCCGCCGCCGTCGTCGTCCCCGCCCCGGCCCCAGCTCGGCCTCGTCGCCGGAGCCTGCCGCTGCCCGTCTAGCCCCCTCCCGAGCTCCGGGAGAGCGGGCCGGCGCCGCGGCGGTCGCTAGTGCTGCTGCAGGAGGAGGAGGCAGCGAACCGGGAGGAGGAGACCGAGGAGGAGGAGGCGGCGAGCCGCGGGGCGGAGGAGGGCGAGGAGGAGGAGGAGACCGGCCTCCAGAGCGCCGCCGCCATCTTGTCTCCTAACACCCGGAGCCCGGGCCGGAGCCCGGCCTACGGCCCGCCAGCGCCGCCGCCGCCGCCGCCGCCACTGCCGCGACCCCCGCCGGCCGCCAGCCTTGGCCGGGCGGAGCAGGCGACCCGGCTCCCGGCAGGGACGCGGAGGAAGCCGCGCCCCCTCGGGCTCCTCCTCCTCTCTCCCTCCGCCCCCTGAGCCGGCTCCCCGCGGGTGCGCGCAGCGCCTCGGCCTCGCGGGCGCCTCCTGCCGACGCCCGGGAGACGCGCGTGCGGACGCGATCCCGGGACTGGGAGGGGCGCCGTGGACGGGGCACCCCACTCCGCCCCTGGTAGATGACTGGCAAGTCTATTTACTGATTCCTCAAAAGGGTCTTTCCGACTCCGAAGTCAATAGACCTTGCCGTCAGAAAAGCATTCTGATTGATATTTGTAATATTTGTTAAAGACTTAGGAGCAGTTGAAGCCAAGGTCTGAGAGATACTCCCTGAAGGCCTGGAAGAATTAAGGCTTGAAAAAATCACAAACGTACCCAATTTGAGCTAGGAAGTGTTTTCACTCTTGGAGCTGGACACTTTGGATGAGAAAAATAGTCAGATCCCTGACTGGAAGGATTTACTACCACCAAGGATAAATAAATTAATAGAAGTTGCAAGAGGTAGAAAAGTATGGAGCACACAAGTTATGCACCATGACTTTATTTTTTAATGTGCGATAACTAGAAGCCATTTTTATCAATGGGCCAATCTAAATAGGGTTGAAAGATTGTGACTCCTCCCCAAGTTACAATAGGGTCTCGTACTTCTCTTTTTATAGCTGTAAAAACTGCTAATCATTCTTGGCTCTGTGTATTGTTTATAAGGCATGTCTGATCTCACTGAATGAAATTTTTTAAAAAGAGTTTGAGTTTATTATAGCAATTAAAGTACTCCATATTCCCGGTTTAAATTTGCTATAATTAATGAAGGAAGCAAGAAAGCCAAAGAAACTGGCGACAGTTCAAGAGGAGTAGTGAAAAACAATCACAATACCCCCAAGTGTCATACCACTTTACAGTTGTTCAAACATTTTCACACCCATTTCATTTGACATTCACAACACTACTGTGGGCAGCACAGAGGCTATCCTTGTTTATGAATGAGTGAACAGACAGCTCAAACGAAGTGATTACCCAGATTCTCATAAGTAATAAGTGGTTGAGAAGACTCTAAAACCAGCAGGCATCATCGCTGTGTAAACTGAACTTTTAAAGTTTATTTTTCAGCATTCTTCACCTATCCATAGAGGTAAAAGTTTGAACTGATTAGCAGTTTCTGGTTACCTGTGGTCAGCATAAATGCTGTTCTTAAAGTGTAGTTGGGGGACATCATCTCAGGGCTTGTTACACACAAATTCTCAAGCACCACTTCAGAGAAACCCTGCCAGGTAGGGCCCAGCAAATTGTTTTTTAAGAAGCCCTCCAGGTGGGGAAAAAAAAAAGCCTTCCAGAGGATCCTAATGGACATTCAAGGTTAGAACTATTACTGTATAACACTCTCCAAGGCCTTGATTTATTTTTTATAGCAGCAAAGTCCTGGAGTTCCAGTAAAACACATGTGAATGAACACTAGCCAAAATATTTTAAAATATGTCTAAAGCAAAATAAAGATTAAATAATGCGAGGTTACAATTAAAGTAGTGGCTGTGGTCATAGGCACGAGGTATTGTCAAGTTTTCATTTGTTTCTCCTAAAGGAGACAGGAAAGCTCTCTGAGAAGGTTTTGGAAATGATCCCAAGCTTTCCAACACAAAGGAAGATGTAAACAAGGATAAAATTCCAGTACCACTTCAGTTTCCACAGCAGCAAACATCCACTGTGGTTTAATATGGAAGGATTAACAGTAATAAGGGTGAGGTAGACTAAGAGAAATGGAGACTAGAACTAGATACATTCATGGAATGAAAAGCAGACCCAGCTGGCATGATGAACATGCAGCCAGGAGACAGTATCTGGAGAGTATGGAACCGGCAGCAGGCCAGGAAGGCAGCCGGCAGCAGGCTGGTTCCACACAGAATGTAAGTATTGTAAGCCATTGGACAGCTGGAACACAGCCTTGAGAAACCCAGGAGCAGGCAAAAAGGAGGCACTCACAACCAGCATTAAGAAAATGTTTTGCTAATAGCACGGTCTCAGCCACAGTGTTGGAGTTTTTCAGGTCCAAATTCAGATCCTCGAGCTGATGTACTGGACAATTGTTGGGCACTCAGAAGAATAAGACATATCCAAAGGTCAGATATGGAGGACAGAGTAAGACAAATAAAGTAGACTCTTACCTAGGACAGGGTCGATGTTTCACACTGAGCATGGTGGCCTTATACTGAGATCCCTGAGTGTTAGTATAGAACTCTAATTCCCCTCCAATATGACTGCACTTGATCTCAAAGCATAGAAATGGGAGTCACAGGGGAAGAGCTAGCTACTGGGTGAAAAGGGAACAGCAAGATAGGCAGACCCAGAAGGTAGAACAGGCAGTTAAGGACTACTGTCATTCAGCTCTGGACTGGTAGAAGCATTTTAGAAAAATGCTAATTAACTAACTTAGGGAGTTAGCAACTGAAAGAGCCCAATGAAAAGGCTGACCTTTCCAAATGACTGATTCAGTCTTCAGAGGTGGAGGGGAAATCTACAGTGCTTTTCATCTGTAGCTTTCAAAATGTGTAGGACTGCTGCCATAACAAGCTTTCCTGTTTTATAAAAAGGGTACTAAGAGGTTAAATGGTTTGCCCCAGGTAACACACTCTCTAGTACCCATAAAATGTAAGAGCAGGACAAAAATTAAGATCTGATTTGCTAAGTGTTCAGCCTCTTAGCCAGGCATAAAAGCCATCCGTAGTGTTACACTTAGCATGTCAAAGTTAGCCATGACATACTACCAAACCACCACCTGACATTTGCTCATCTTTCAGCTAATCCTATTAAAATTATGTTTCCTGACTAGCTCATAGTCCCCTTGAGGACTGGGAATGCTCAACAGCAGATGCTCTCTCCTGCCTGAAAGAGACAAAGCTGCATAGGCAAAACCTTTTAATAACCCCACCCAAACCCACCCAGGAGCTGAGGCATACACACTGCAGTTCTGTCAATTATATATAGTGGCATTTATCTACTTCAGGGCCTATGTGTCCTGCTAACAGCCCCAGTGCAGAAAATATCCATGTTTTCTCCCAACCAGCCCCTCTTCTTTGTCTTAGTGAAACTAACATTTTCCACCTTGCTCAGACTTGGACCCTCACATACTCTCTCTCCCCCATGGCTCAAACTTCTATGTCTTTCCTCTGCCCCACCCTTCCTTCATGTTGCCGGATCATCCATCCTGGTGGATGCCCTCGTTCACCCATGCCCAGTAGCTCCTATCGCCATGAGTCTCTCCTCTTCAAAACCACTGGACCGTCCGCCAGCAAACGAATCTCCCTAATTCACTTTTCTTAAAGGCTTTAAATTTCCTGCACTTGCCTACAAGACTAAAGGCATTCAAGGTGGCCCTGTAACCCTGAATCACAGTTTTCTCTAACTTAACTGCCTCCACTCCCAACATGAACCCTTTTAATTGGTGAATATCAGCATACTTATTTTTATCTGCACACCCATTTATTAATTCTGCTTCTGTGCTCTTACAGATACTAAATGCCTCACCTGGAAAACCTTATCCCTCTACCTGCCTACTAAAATCCACAATGACTACTCCAAACTCATTCATCTATTTTGTGAACAGCCTAAAGCACTCACATGTTCCACTCATTTAGTACTTAATTGTGTGCCACTTTTTATCTCTGCAGCTGAACTGTACATTCCTTGAGGGCAAGGACTTCCCAGTGTGCCCCAGCTACCTAGCAGAAAGCTGTTAAGATCAGTTGACAAGTTGAATAAAGCACAGAAACTGATGACTTTCCAATTAGAGATTTTAATCTGTTTTAGCATTCATTTGGTAGCTCTTCAACATTTAAAGTGTTTCACCAGTTTAGATCGGAAAGGAAAAAAAATGAAATAAAGATGAAGAGAATTTAGAAGAGAAGTTCCCTAGAACTATTTCCTAATTCTCTTTTTAGCCATTTGCTATATTCCCCTTCATATCACATCAGGAAAATAAATGTCAAAAGAGGGGTGGAGAGGAGAGTTCCAAATCTTACATAATAGAAAATACCAATATCAGGATATAGAGCTAAATAAGGAAAAGTGAAAGATTTTCTTACTACCTAGGAGATTATCCTTAGAAACCTCACATCAATTATTTATTTATTTTGAGAAGTGGATTCTATATGGTGAATGGTTTGAAACATGTTTTAGGGCTGGGGTTGTGGCTCAGTGGTAGAGTGCTCACCTAGCATGCATGAGGCCCTGGGTTTGATTCTCAGCACCACATAAAAAAAGAAAATAAAGGTGTTAGGTTCACCTACAACTAAAAAGATATTAAAAAAAAAAAAAGAAACATGTTTTAATTGACACTAACTAGTTCAAAAATACTTGTTATAGTTTTGTGTCATTCTGAAAGTAACTTCTGCTGTATCTCAAAAAAAAATTCATTTTTTAAAAATTTACACACAACACTTTCAGTGCAAGACAATGAAAGGAAAGGGGAAGTATATAGGATATTGCAAAACTCCCCAAATGTTGGGGAACCCTAAATTATAAACAATATATTCACATAGTGTTTTCCATCTTTCAACAGTAAGATTCCTCTATGTCCATTTGGTGTCTAATACATTTAAATGCATCATATTAAAGAGTAATTACCTTTCTGCTTCAACCAGGGTAGTATAATTCCAGCAGGATTTATTGGCTAACTGATGTGACTGAGTGATACTCTCATGAACTCACTCCCTCTATTAGTTGCTACCAGTTTCAGCTAGATCACCTGCCTGTTCAGTAGTTATGCAGAAATATGACAGTTGCCACTTCTGGGGACTGGATTCCTAGCTTCTCTGGCAAGGAGCACCAAGTACATTTCTTGGTGGGAAGGTGGTGTTTACAGTGAAAAGATTATGTTGTGTGGAATCCAATAAGTCTGTGGGTTTTTGTGTGTCTATGTGTGTTTTGTGGAGGGTGGGCAGGTGCATGTGTATGTGTGTGTGTGTGTGTGTGTGTGTGTGAGTGGGATTAAACCTAGGGATGCTCTACTACTGAACTACTCTAGAGCCCATTTTATTTTTTATTTTGAGACAGGGTTTCACTGATTTGCCCAGGTTGGCCTTGAACTTGGGATCCTCTTGCCACAGCCTCCCAAGTAGCTGGTATATGCATGTGCCACTACACCCAGTTTAAGTCTGTGTTTCAATTTACCTCCTGCTACTCTCTAAATTAGTCCTATCCCCAAAAGAATCCAAATAATTGAAGATTCCCAGGGATTTAATGTTGTACACCCATTGCATTTAGTTTTGATGGCTGAAGTTTTTTTCCAATAGCAAAAATGAAAATTTCCAGGAATATAATGAAAAGATCTTTCCCTTGGAGATTTTTCACAGTTTTTTTTTTTTAATGGAAACTATAATAGTATATGAGAATATATTTCTTATTAGCTTCGTTTGCTCATTTGGTTTGGGTTTTGGCATTTTGTTTGTTTTACCTTCAGTGACTTTTATTTTATGCTTTATCTAGGAGGTTGGTGGGTTTTTGTTTTGACTTGTTTTTCCTGGTCTATTGTCCCTAGGAGTCAGCAGCAAATAACCATTTTCTAACTATGCACTAAATAACCTTTTGTATCTACTTCCTAGGGAAGTGGGCTATTCAGGGTAAAATCTCTCAAAATCAGTAGAGACTGATACAAAGTAAAACTTCCCAGTCTTTCCAGTTTTCTTGTTCCCTTTCTCTCAGTATTTCCATCCTTTCAACTCAATAGGGAATCAAACCCTGTGAGAAGTGTTTACACGTAGTCTGCAAACCACCCAAATCACAATCTTCCACTAAAAACATAGAATTCTGAGTTCTCGTACATCTATACAGAGGGCATTGGAAAAACTACCCCGGTGCTGGAAATTCCTCAATTCAAGAATTAGTATTATTCCTATTATTTACTCTATTTCAATATTTGAAGATAGAATTCCAAGCAGCCAATAGAATGCTGAAGTGACTTTTAATTAACCGATAAGGATTGATCTTTAAGAATGTGGTTAAGTGGGCTGGGGTTGTGGCTCAGTGGTAGAGCACGTGCCTAGCATGTGAGGCACCAGTTCAATTCTCAACACTACATATAAATAAATTAATTAAATAAACATCCATCAACAACTAAAAATTTTTTTTAAAAAAAGAGTGTGGGCTAGGGTTGTGTCTTAGTGGTAGTGTGCTCGCCTAGCACGCATGAGGCCCTAGGTTCGATCCTCAGCACAACATAAAAATAAAGGTATTGTTTCCACCTACAACTAAAAAATCAATTTTAAAAAAAGTGTGGTTAGGTGAAAGAAAATGTATAGAATGTCATCGGTTATATCTGTTATTTTTGTAAAGAAAAACAATCTGTTGGGGGCTCAGTGATAATGTGCTCACCTGGCACGGGTGAGGCACTGGGTTCGATCCTCAGCACCACATAAAAATAAATAAGTAAAATAAAGGCATTGTGTCCATCTACAGCTAAATTTTTTTTTAAAAAAAGAATCTGTTTTATATGGTTATCTATATAACAGGATATCTGAAAAAGATGGCAGCAGGAGTTGGCACAGGGATGGAAGGCTTACATTTCATTATATATCTTTTATACTTTCTAAATTTTAAGTAATGCACATTTTCCAATGTTTAAAAATAGTGACTTAGAAACAGAGATTCCTAGGTTCTACCCAAGACTGGCTAAATTGAAATCTCTCCTATGGGATCCAGAGACTTGCAGTTTCAAAAACCTCTCTTCTTCTTCTGTTAAATCAGTTTTAAGAACCACTGTCCTTCGAATGATCTCACTGATAAGCATAGTGGGGGGTGGGAGGGGGGCAAGAATGTAGGAAGGAGGGACTGTATAAAGGGAAAAGAGGGGTGGGAGGGGTGGGGGGAAGGAAAAAATACCAGAATGAATCAAACATCATTACCCTATGTGAACGTATGATTGAGCAAATGGTATGCTGTTACTCCATGTACAAACAGAAACAACATGTATCCCATTTGTTTACAATAAAAATAAATTAAAAAAAAAAAAAAGAGAGAGAGAACCACTGTCCTTGACCTTTTTGTTTTGTTTTGCAGTCCTGGGGATTGAACCCGGGCCCTTGCACAAGCTAGGCAAGGACTCTACACTGAGCTATATCCCTAGCACCAGGTTCGTATTTTGAAAACCTGGCATTAACTTATTGGGAGTTTGCTTGGGTCATCCTCTACACCATTTTGTGTCTAATTGGTCTTTTGGTCTAATATTTAATTATAAAAGTAATACATTCATACTTTTTATCTGAGAAAAATAGAGAAAAAAGTTAACACTTAGCCAGTAGGCCTACGACCCAATCATAACCTCTGTTGATGTGTGATATCTTTGCTCTCCATCTCTCCACCCCTTCTCCCCTTCTGCTTTTGTACCATATTCTAATTGGAATCCAGATTTGGGAAATTTTTATGTCAACATATGCCATGTGTTTTGGCAGTTTTCTAAGTCTGAGAAACTTTAGGAGACATTTTTTCCTTCTGATTTGCCCATGTGTTTCATTTAGATTCTTGGAAACATTCTCTGTGCTACATGGGTCCTAGCCTGCAGTTGCAAGAAACAAAATTCTACTCCAACTCACATAAACAAATTGTTTCATGCAAATGGAAGTCAGGGAGGTACGCTGGCTTTAGGAGAAGTTTGTTTGTTTGTTTGTTTTGTAATACTGTGGATGGAACTCAGGGCCTCACACATGCTAGGCAGATGCTGTACCACTGAGCCATACCCCCAGCTCCAGGGGCAGTGTAATTTAGTAACTGGCTCTATCTCTCTGTTATACCCTGAGACGTTCTCATCTGTATGTTGGTTTTGACCTTAGGCAGCTTCTTCCATGGAGGCAAAATGACTAAAGCCTTTACTGTTTTCACAATCAACATACTATCAATTGGAAGTTCACCTAGAGCAAGGAAACTGCTTTCCCAAGAACCTACAGCATACTTTTGGTCACGTGGCTTTTTTTTTTTTTTTTTTTTTTTTTTTTTTTTTTTTTTTTTTTTTTGCAGTGCTGAGGATTGAACCTAGGGCCTTGTGCTTGTGAGGCAAGCACTCTACCAATTGAGCTATATATCCCCAGCCCAACATGGCTATTTTTGAGCCAGCCTCTGTCCTCAGGGCTCTGTTATACACTGATTCTGGCATGGGTTCCTGAAACAAATGACCAGTCAGTCCCAAGTATGGACTGAGGCACGGGGAATATGTTGACAGAAGTAAATGCCTAAATAAAATTGGATTATGTTATGAATCTGAGAGGAGGAATAGATGTCGAATAGATCATTCAATACACAGATTTAGAAGCTTTGTCTTCAAGTTTCAACCATACACTTTAAACAATTTGGGGTCTATTTTTTTTTTTAATTTCAGTTTTTAAAGTTTAATGTCATACCTTCACATAGTTCAACATTCCATAAAAAATAAAAAGTCTACAGTGTAACATCCTCTCACTACTGACCCCAACCATGCAGATATTTTATGTCTATACAAGGAAAAAATTACATTATATACATATGAACACACATATGTAAGAGTTTCATTTTTTTTTACAACTATATTATAGTACACTGTATGGATGTGCCACAATTTATGTTCTGCCTACAAATGGACTTTCGCTTAGCTAACAATATTTTGCTTTAAAAACAATGGTATAGGGCTGGGGGTATAGCTCAGTGGTAAGGAATTTGCATAGTAGGAGCAAGGCCCTGGGTTCTATCTCCAGTACAGCAGAAAAATAAAACACTGGTATAATGGATAATATCATAAGTATTATAATTTTATAAATTGGGAAATATCTCTGAAGTATGAATTCCTCAAAATGGAGTTAGTGCCAAATCATTCTCCCTGGTCGCTGTACTGGTGTACCAATGTACTTCCCCTGGTACAAAAAAACTGGTTTCAGACACCAGGGTCAACAGAGCTTGTCAGATCTTTGGATCTTTAGTAATTGGATCATGGAAAACTGATATCTTAGAGTAACTTTGATTTGAATTTCTTCTGTCTGAATGAGGCTGAGCCATTTTCATGGACTGAGATGCCATTTGTCCTTCTTCCCCCAGCCCCTCCCCGTTCATATTCACTGTCTCTTTCCAATGCATTATTAATCTTTTGCCTTCTGATTTGTAGGAGCTCATTATATTTTAGTGGAATTAGTCTTTGGTCTGCAATAGAACTGCAGATATTTCCATCCAGCTTGTCATTTGTCTTTTGACCTTGCTTAGAGATTATTTTTTTTTCCATGCAGAGAATGTTGGTGTTACGAGATCGAATGTAACAATCTTTTATATTTTTATTGATTGATTGATTTTTGGTAGGGGAGATTGAACTCAGGGCACTTAACCACTGAACCACATCCCCCAACCCTTTTTTAAAATTTTATTTAAAGATAGTGTGTCACTGAATTGCTTAGGGCCTCCCTTAGTTGCTGAGTCTGGCTTTGAACTTGAGATCCTCCTGCCTCAGCCTCCTGAGCTATGGGATTACAGGCCTGCACCACCATGCCCAACTCTATTTATTTTTATTATTTTTAATTTAGGTATACTTTAACTGATACATAAAACATAAGAACTATACATATTCCTGGAGTACCACGTGATATTTTGATACCTGCATATTTTGTATAATGTTTAGGTCAGGTTAAACATACCTGTCTCCTCAAACATTCATCATTTCTCTATGGTAAAAACAATTCAAAATCCTTACTTCTACCTTTTAAAAATATATAGTACATTATTATTACCTATAGTCACTCTACTGTGCAATAGCACATCAGAACTAGTCACTCCTAACTTTAACTTAATACCCATTATCAACCTTTCCCCATCTCTCCCTCACCTTTATGCCCACTAGCCTCTGGTAACCACCATTTTAATTTCATCTTCTGTGAGATCAACTTTTTTATATTCCCAGATGAATGACAATGTGTGCTACTTGTCTTTCATTTGGCACAATGATAATCCAGCTACATCCAAGTTTTTGCAAATGATGAGATTGCATTCTTTTTTGTGACTGAATAATATTTCCTTGTGTATATGAACCACATTTTATTTATCTATTTCATCAGCTGATGGACACTTAGGTTGTTTCCATTGCTGTGGCTACTGGTGCAATAAACATGGGAGTGCAGATATCTCTTGGACACACTCATTTCATTTCCTTTAGCTCTATACCCAGCAGTAGGATTCCCGGATCATTTGGTACTTCTGTTTTTAATTTTTTGAGGAACCTCTGTACTGTTTTCCATAATGACTATACTAATTTACATTTACCAACGATATGTAAGGGTTCCTTTTTCTCCACATCCTTGCCAACACATTATCTTTTGTCATTTTGATAATCACTATTCTGAGTTGAGGCAGTCTTACTGTGGTTTTGAGTTGATTATCCTTGATGATTAGTGATGTTCAGCATTCTTTCATATACCCGTTGGCATTTGTATGTCTTCTTTTGAGAAATGTCTAATTATGTCTGTTGGCAATTTTTTAACTGGGATCTTGGATTTTTTGCTATTGAGTTTTTTTAGGTCCTATGAACCCCTTGTTAGATGTATAATTTTAAAATGTTTTCTCTTTTCTGTAGGTTTTTTTCTTTACTCTGTTGATTGTTGCCTTTGCTGTGCAGTCTTTTTAGTTTGATATAATTCCATTTGCCTCTTTTTGCTTTTGCTTCCTGGGTTTTTGGGGTCTTGTCCAAAAAATCCTTTCTCATCCCAATGTCCTGAAGCATTTGTCCTATTATCTTCTTTTTTTGTTTTTTTTGTTTTGTTTTGTTTGCAGTACTGGGGATCGAACTCAGGGCCTTGTGCTTGTGAGGCAAGCACTCTACCAGCTGAGCTATCTCCCCAGCCCCCCTATTATCTTCTTTTATGGTTCTGGATTTAATGTCTTTCTTATAAAGCCCTTCCCCAATTCTAAGGTGAATGACTCTCTCTTAGTTTCTTCTGATACCTTGATAATTTTATTTTATACATTTAAATATTATGTCTACTTGGAATTTATTCTGGTCAGGTGTGAGGAATAAATTCAATTTTGATTTTCTTTTTCCATTTGACTCGTCTTACGCAGTTTCACACTGATGCTCCCTTCTTTTGTGACATGAAAGGTTTTGACTATTTTCTACAGATGTTTGAAAAATCTCTAAAAGTTTTATGGACTTTAATTAGTAAAACAGGAGGCTGTGAGTATAACACTGTCATGGTTAGAACCTAAAATGTCCCCAAAAACTCATGTGTTAAAAGTTTGGTTTCCCATGCACCAGTAAGCAGAGATGGGACTTTGGGAGGTGATTAGATTTTGAGGGCTGATACTTCTTTAGTGGATTAATCCACTGATGGACACAGCTTAATGAGCTATTGAGAGGTAGTGGAAACTTTAGAAGTGGGGCCTAGTAGGAAGAAGTAGTGTTACTGTCTAGGGGAGCTGGGTTCATTGTCTCTGTTCAGCAAAGAATGAAAGAACAGGACACGGAGAGCAAGCAAGCAGCTAGTTTATTGCAAAAGTGACAGAGATAGGTTTCTCAAAGAGAAGGGGCCCCAGAGCTGGGAATTGGGTAAGCTTGTTCTTTTCTGGTCTCTGGATTCCCTCCTTTACTTTTCTGTTCCACACTCCCCTCACTATTATTGATTGGTGCCTCTTGTGTCCAGGCAACTGTTTTAGTTTTTTTATTGGATCCTCCACTTAGGAGCATGAATATGGGAGTGTCTGTCTGATTGGGTCCCCGGCTTGTGTCCACGAGTGAGTGCTTGAGTCATTCCGGAAGTTGACCTCATCAGAAGACTTCTCCATGTTCCTTTGTTCTGGCCCTGCCCCCTACCTCCTCACCCGCCATTTTGCCCTGTGTCTGCTTAAGCCCTTCTATATCTCCCTCAGAAGGTCAATGGGAGCATGACTTTGAAGGGTGTATATTGCCCCTGGCCTCTTCCTTGCTCTCTTTTCTCTGTTTCCCAGCTGCCATGAGGTGAACAGCTTTGCTCCACCACCTGCTCCCAACCATAATGTTCTGCCTTGTCACGGGCCCAGAAACAATGGTCAAGTGACCTTTGCCTGAAACCTTGAGCTGAAATAAGTCCTTCCTCTTCTAAGTTGATTCTCACAGGTGTCGTGTCATAATGACAGAAAGTAAACACACTCGGTGGTAGAGTGCTTGCCTAGCATGCATAAGGCCTTGGGTTTTATCCCCAGCACCACACACTACAAACACACAAATTAGCAAACCTACCCTAAGTCATGATGTATCTTGGAAGTTGGAGAGCGGATGGGCTAAAAAATCTTGAAATTATGCAAATGGAGTAAAAAGTTCTTGAAATCATTCAAAGAATAAAGCTCATTTCATTTTCATAATCATTGCTATTTGGAAATGTACTTACTTAGAACATTTTCTCATCATACCAATCATTTAAAACAGTTAAGTATGGTTCTAGTGATTTAAGTCATTTAAAATGGGCATGTTTAAAGTTGTCCTTATTGGCTTAGGCTTTTTTCAGATGTGCATGATTGGTCTTTTTTACTCTCCTGTAGATCTGGGGAAGTAGCTTGCTCCTGGTTGCAGTCCCTCATGCTGCTGAGCCTTCAGAGTCTTAATCAAGAGGCATCCCACTGAACAGAGACACACCTTGCTTCTGTGAGCTGTGGATTTGGGCATTGTCATTCTCCAGCGGAGTAAAAACTGATTTTCATCCCCAACAACAGGATGTCATGGGCACTGCTGAGTAAAAAACCTTTTGACAAGTACAGACTTCTGCTGGAGCACTGTCACATCGCATTAGGGTTCTTTGTTTACTTTTCTGTTTTTCCCAGGAGACAGTGAGTTCTTCAAGGGCAGAAGCTCTTTGTCTTTGAATCCCTATAGCTTAGTATACTCATCCCTCTCTATTGGAATGTGCTTATTGCATCTCTCTCTCTCTCTCTCTCTCTCTCTCTCTCTCTCTCTCTGTTTCTCTCTCTCTCTCTCTCTCTCTGTTTCTCTCTCTCTCTCTCTCTCTTATGCATCTATCTGTCTATTCTACTCTTTCATACTCAATTTCTTGAGCAGCTACCAAATGTCAGCTGCTGAGCTACAGCTGTGCCACCTGCTGTTAATTCTCACAGTGGCTCTTTGTAGTAGGTACTATTATGTTCCCCATCGCAATAGTGAAGAAACCAAGGGACGAGGGGTTGAGTCACTTGCCCCTCGACGTGCCGTGTGTTAGTCAACTTCCTGCTACCATAACCTGAAATGATTAATCTAAAAGAGAAAATGTTTATTTGGCTCATGTTTTTAGCAGTTCCACTCCATAATCAGTAGGTCCAGGTGCTGTGGCCCTGTGGTGAGGCAGCTCATCATGGCGGGAATGTGTACTGACACAAAACTGCTCCCCTCGTGGCCAGGAAGCAAGAGAGTAAGGAGGGCAGTGGGGACTCATTGTCCCCTTCCAGGGCACACCTTCCCATGACCTAAAGACCACCCCCCACTGGCCCCACCTCTGAAGATTCCACCGCCTCCCATATCACCACTTGGGGAACAAACCTTTAACGAATGGGCCTTTAGAGCACATTCCAGATCGCGGCTATAGCTTGTGGATGTAGGTGACAGAGTCAAGATCCAAATCCCAAGCAGGCTTACTCCAGCGCCTGTCCACTGTTCCTAGGAGTGACACGACATTGTTTCTCCCAGTGTGTGGAGAAGAAAATAGTTTTATGTAAAATTCTATGCAAAACAAGTAGAGTACTTACATGTTGTCTTCAGAAGAGTAGCTTAATTCACCCCGTGGGATACGCGTTTTGTTTTACGATTGCAGTTGTTTGTCTAGGAAAACTCTTCAGTCTTCCTGCTTGAGTAATCCTACTCCCACCCCACCCAGAACAGGGGAAGAGACACAAAGAAGGATGAATTGCTTTGTGTGAGGAAGGAAAAAGAATTTGTGAAATTTTAGCTGGCTGCTCAAGAGACTGCATAAGGATCTGAAAAAGAGGAGAGAGATGTGAGAGGGTAAGGAACTCTGGCAATTAGGTGGGACAGCTAAATCTTATGCAGGTTCATGGGCAGTGGGACATTTTCTGTGGTGAGGAAGACTTGAGAAATTTAAAAATAACCCTGAACTGTCAGCAATAGTTTGCAGCCCACAATGAGCATATGTAAGAGATGTTTTTCTGGGAGGGAGAAAGAGGAACGGTATCCATTGTGAAACAGAGTGATCCTGGAAGGCGCAGCACAAGCAGGAGCTGAAAGGAACAGACAGTAGCAATGCATAAGGCCAGGAGCACCCCCAGCCCACAGTATCTGTTGGGAGTACCTTTCTACCACGGGTTGGAGGCTTGAGCTAAATTGATTCCCCAAAACTGAAGGACATAAGGATGCCGGGGTTGCGGGAACAGACTTGTTTCCTTCTGATTGAACCCAGGTGCAGTTTGCTCAGCTGCATCAGATACTGATATCTACCAACATGCTTATCACTTTAGTGTCAGTGTAGATTAGAGTTTCCAAGCCTCAGCTCTGTTGTCATGTGGGGACAAATAACTGTATTGCTAGGGAGGGGAGCTGTCCTGTGTATTGTGTAGGATGTTTAGCAACCTCTCTGGCCTCTACCCTCTAGATGCCAAGAGCACTGACACACCATCCTCAAGTTGTGAAAGCGAAAAATGTCTTCAGACACTGCCAAGCATCGCCCGGGGGGACAAAAATCAACCCCTACCCCGGTCAAGAACTTCTGGTGTAGATACAGATCTTTATTCAGTGCACACTCATATCCTGTGTTCTTGCCTCAAAATGTGCCCCTTTTTAATCTAAAAAAGAAAGAAAGTATGGCAGCACTATTTTGCAAAAATGTCTCCTAAAGCTACTTGATGTGTTTCTGCTGTCACACTAAATCATACAACCTCTGAACTTCTGGGGAGTGACCAGGAATGATGCTGCCACCAGTTCTGCAAGAATGTTTACATCATGTGTGTGTGTGATTAACAGTAATCACAGCTTTCTATAGCCTGTGTTTATAGACATAGAAATAGAATCACCATTAATTAAACACTGCAATTTTAACCTTAAGTACAAAAAAGAATTAAGAGTTGGCTATACAGCTAGGTACAGTGGTGTGCACTTGCAGGAGACTGAGGCAGGAAGATTGCCTAAACCCAGGAATTTGGGGCCAGACACAGGACAATATAGTGAGATCCTGTCTCAAAAAAAAGGGGGTGGGGTGGGGAGAGTTGGCTATACAAAATTTTCCTGTAAGCAAAACATCATGACTTTAGTATGTATTAGGGATGTGTTTTTAGTCAGCTTTTTCGCTGCTGCGACTAAAAGACCCAACCAGAACAACTGTAGAGGAAGAAAAGTTTATTTGAAAGCTCACAGTTTCAGAGGTCCTAGTCCATAGAAGGCCGGCTCCATTCCTCATGAGGTAAGGCTGAACATGGTGGTGGAAGAGTGTTGCAGAGGGACAAGGCTCACATCGTGATCAGGAAGCAGAGAGAGAGGTCTCCACTTGCCAGATATAAATATATACCCCAAAGCCACGCCCTAATTCCCATCCCCTCCAGCCTCACCCTACCACTTCATTTACCACTCAGTTAATCCCATCAGGGATTAATGCACCGATGGGGTTCAGACTCTCACAGTCTGATCATTTCTCCTCTGAACCTTCTTGCATTGCCTCACATGAGCTTTTGGGGGACACCTCACATCCAAGCTGTAACAGGATAAGTACCATCTTTGGTACATGATAGGGGCTCAAAGGATGCACTACCGGAGTCAGACCACATGGAAGATGCCTGATGAACCATATTCCCCTGTTGTCTTTTCAGAGTGAATGACACTCACAGCCAGAACACTCTCGTAGCTGGACACAAATTCAAACTTGGGTGAAACTCAGTATTTTGCAGGGAGGTCAAAGAGGGTAAAAAGTTGTAATCCATGACAACTATTATTTCCACCAGCCACAGTTTTGCAGTGCTATGGCACAGATGTGTGTGATTCCCCAGGGAGCTTGCTGCAATTTGATTCATTCTCTCTACTCAAAAAACATATTTGAAGAACTGGGGCTGTATCTCAGACTCACAGTGGTAGAGCATTTGCCTAGCATGCATGAGGCACTGGGTTCAATCTTCAGCACCACATAAAAAATAAACAAAGTTACTGTGTCCATCTAAAATTAAAACTATTTTTTGAGAAAACATTTGAATGTGAATAAATGAGAGAGACATTACCTATTTTTATTTATTATTCTTATGTATGTCTTATATACATTTGTGATTCTTATGTATGTTAACAAAAATTTGTCCACATAATCTTTTGTTAATAATAAATTATTATGTGACACATCTCACAAATGATCACCATATAGTGGAATAGCATCTCTGGTTTATTGATAAGTGTGTAGGATGGAGATTCAGAAAGACTGGGTTCATTTCAATGACTGTTGCTTAAGAAAGTGAGTCTATTTCCTCATCGGTAGAATGCAAAATAAAACAACGCCTTTATCTCAGACTTGTTGAGAGGATTTAAAACGGTTGAAAGCAATAGGTTGCCAATTGCCAGACAAGTTTCAATCATTGTCATTACCTCCCACTTCCACCAGCACCTTGCATAAGTCACCAAGTCTGTGTGGTAGTCCTGATTAGTGTCATTGTCCTGCTACAAGTCCATGGAAGAGACTCCTTCCTAGTACGATAAATGCATTACTTTCTTAAGGTTGAAGCTAATTTCTCTAAATTGGGGTGAATTGATATACTTTTCCAACCCAAATGTCAGGTCTGCTTAAGCTGCTGCCAAAGGAAAGGGATTATCCCTGCTCAGATTTCTCACTTCTGCAGAGTAAAACAACAGCTAAGAGCCAAGACTCTGACACTAGTTCCTTTCTCAGCATTTCAGGCCAGTATCCTGGGGTCTGACATTAAGCATTAGGAATTTCCTAAGTAGCAGCACACTGGGAAAGGCAACTGCCAGGGCTGAAAGAGCTTGTGAACATTATTTTATTTTTTGTAGCGGCGAAAGTCACGAAGGTAGATTAAAAATGCTGAGTTGACTCATACTCCTCAATATAGAGTAATCATCTTGATGGTGACATTCATCCTGACTATGCTAAACAGGGGACCTAGCTGTCAGCAGTGGGACCCAGAGCCATTAGAACACAATGTGTATCATTATGTCATAGATGGAGGCAGAGCTGACTAAGCCTCCAAAAGCCCAAGGGTTTTCATTAATAGGACAATTGGATCCAGTGGTAGTCACTGAACAAATGGAAGGAAAACAAGGAGTGGGGTGATAAGAATGGGGAGCAGAGTGGGAAGCAGGCAGAGAAATGCCCTTGAGGCTTGAAATTGGCCCTCTTGTAAATCAAGGGCAGATTACCTAGAGACTGAAGCAGACTCAGCCACAGAGAAGGAGGCTGGAGCTGCGGCAGCCCCTGATTATGTTCTTCTCTTATCAGGCTAACTCCACTTCCTTTCTTTATCTTCTGCTTCCTAAGCACTCACTAGAGGCTACTTCACCGCTTTCCTTGCAGGAATGAAAGACACAACTACTCTTGCTTGGGTAGGAACAGAATGAGAAAGATATTTCAGGGTATTTTTTTTTATCCTTCTCTTTTCACCTCTGTGAACATTTCTCACTCAGGGCCCAGAATCTGCTCTTCTTTGCTTAGAAAAACAAAAGGCAAAAAATCACCCCCAACCAAGACTCTCCTTCTCTTTCATGGTGCCCTCCTTAATTACCAGCATGCTTTTTTTCTTTTCTTTTCTTTTTTTCTTTGTACCAGGGATTGAACTCAGGGACACTTAATTCCTGAGTCACATCCCCAGCCCTTTTTTATTTTTAGTTTTGAGACAGGATCTCCCTAAGTTGCTGAGGCTGGCTTTGAACTTGTGATCCTCCTGCCTCAGCCTCCTGAGCTGCTGGGATTACAGGTGAGTGTCACTGAGTGCTAGGGATTGAATCCAGGACTCTGTGCATGCTCAACACTCACTCTGCATGGAGCTACATCCTTAGTCCTTAAGTTTTCTTTTTCTTAACATTTGTTACTTACGTCTAACACGATCAAAGGACAAACAGACATATTTTTCTTTCTCGCATGTGCCAACCTCTTCTTCTCAAATAGATTATAAACTGCTTGAGGACAGGAGCTACATCTTAAACTTCTTGGAATCACCTTCCTAATTCTATAATTTGGCAATTAGCCCAGCTGGGAACCAGTTAGGCTCTATATTATCTCTAGAATCTGGGAGAATTTAAGGAGACTTCAACCAGTTTCTCAAGAGAATGGCATCAAATCAGCCCTGATGGACCTACAGAGATGTTCTCCCTGATTCTAGTAGCTAGTGCATGCCTGGAGATCAAGTCCCAACGGCTTGTCCTTAGGTCTGTTTTGGTGATCCTTGCCAGTACTGGTCCCATTTATTCGGGATTGGCTGTCATGCTCTTGCTTCTGTTAATCTTTCTTCCCCACCACCCCCTCACCCCTTTCAGTACTGATTATCGAACAGAGGAGTGCTCTACCACCAAACTACATTCCCAGCTATTTTTATTTTTCATTTTGAGACAGGGTCTGGCTAAATAGCTGGCCTCGAACTTGCCATCCTCCTGCCCCAGCCTCCCAAGAAGCTGGGATTACAGTTGTATGCCACTATGCCTGGCTCCTATTAATCCTTTTATCCAGATTGTACCCCTGAACCTCAACCTCCAGTCTCTGCTGCCTACCACCCAGAGCAGCCAATTTGAATTTTGTGACTTCCCAGATCCCTGTACAGTGTGAGCTGTGCTTCCTCTACCTTAGCTCATCTCTCATCCTCCCTGGTGCTGGTGGGCCAGCTTGCTTCTCAGTCTGACTCTTGCTGCCAAGACCTTCTGGGAACGCCTGCCTTGCTCCTGGGTTTCTGGCAGGTCTCTGAGTCCTTCCCTTTCTGCCATCAACCTAAGCCATCATTCTGAGATTTAAAAAAATCACATTCCTCTAATGTTAGGGACACAGCACACACACACACATGTGCAAACACTCATCCGCAAATGCATATACCATTTGAGAAGATTTCCACTCCTTCCTAAATTTATATTCTTCCTTTCTGGGCATTTATCATCATTTCTAAGTCTCCCAAAGTTGAGCTTGGAATTTTCTTTAAATTAAAGAGGCCCTTAGAGATTGTTCTTTACCACCCTCTTTTTTTATTCCTAGTCTCTACTTTACTACCCTACATTTATACTTCTATTTAGAGGCTAGTGGCATAGGATTTTTGCTAATGATGCCGTTAGTAGGGAATTCTCTGTTAGTAAATTGCCATGATGCTAGAAGGTTCTCCAGAAAGTCCCAACTTAGTAGTCAGTTACCATCAAAATACATGTATCCATTGCTGAAATTAGACCATTTCTGTCAGCCCCAGAAGGGAGGCTCATGCGCACAAGCGCGCGCGCGCGCACACACACGCATACACTCACACTCATAATGGGATCAGCCAGCTCTCTGTCTGGAACAATCAAAATACCTCCCAGCTGGAATGACAGCATCATTTTATTGAAATAGGAGGGTGACAAAGCAAGTCTCAGCAGGCACAGCAGAAATGCACTGCTTTTATGATTCATATTTCAAAAATGATGCCGTGGGACCAAAATGCGAAGCAGAGCTTGTTACGTGTTGGCCAAAATGTAGTTAAGGACAGTCACCTCGGCTGTGCCTTTTACGCTCTGGAGGAAGCAACATCACAACCAACTCCCGTGCTGGAGGTTGCAGGGGACACTTGGTTTTTCCTAGCGCCCTTCCTTGCTGTGCTCTGTGCTGTGAGTGGGTTAAGAAAACTGTTGTTTGCTGTGTGATTACTCGGGAAGCACTGAAGAGATCACCCGTGCAGAGCTACTAGCATTGTATCTTCCTTAGCGCTCCCTCTTCAAGGCGGGCTATGGTGGGCCATCGCAATACACTGAATGTCTGCTGCCCCCTCCCCGCCTCCAAATTCCTGTGTTGAAACCTCATCTTTAGCGTGATGGTATCTGGAGATGGGAACTTTAGGAGGTCATGAGGGTGCAGACTTCATCAGTGAAGTGAGTGCCCTTGTAAAAGGACTCCAGAGAGCTCCCTGGTCTCCTCTGCTGTGTGAAAATGGTTGTCTGTGAACCAGGAAGCAGGTCCCTGACAGACACCAAACCTACTGGCACCTTAATCTTGGGCATCTGACCACAAGAACTGTGAGAAGTAAATTTCTGTTGTTTATAAGCCACCCAGACTATAGCATTTTGTTATAGAAGCCCGAGTGGACCAAGTCAGCCTTGCTTCCCAAACCCAGAATCCACAGGGGGTATGTGTTGTTCATCTCTCTGCTTTGCCTGGGGAGAGAAAAACTCTCCCCATCAGGGAAAAACCCTGAGAGCCCCTTTCGCAGGTGGCTTCCAACAGCTTGCTTCCCACTGCCTACTTGGACTTCTCTTAGAATCAATGCTGGGTGAACTTTCTAAGCCACATACCCATAGGACAGTGCTTGGAAAGAAAATAGGCTAGAAATAAGAAAAGACGGGCTTAATTCCTGTGATCTTAGTCAGATCTTTGACATCTTCAAAATTAAGGAACTCAGGATTGTGGGCTCACGTCATCTGTGAGTACTCAGAATGCAGTAAGAAGAAGTCCCCTTGCATAAATGACTACATCTAGAGACTTCTTCCTGGACACTGCTAATGAGTCAGTGAAAACCCCCAAAGGATCTACGTTTCAGTTGCTATTTTATACTTTCAGTTTACACAACAAGCAAGAAAAAGGCCTTAGCTCTATTTGCTAGAAAAGGACAGTCTGTTTTGATTTCAAAATGATTGTTGGTAAATTGTATACTAAAGAGGACAGTAGACATGAAAGAAGAAATGAGGCAGCTTAGATAGTCTCAGTTTTCATGACTCAAAAAATATTGATCAATCAACAATGCAGCTCATCTGGGAAAATTAAAACACTTTGTGATAGTCATAATATTGAGCTAGGCCCAAGCTTTCCTGGCCCTGGAATCCAGGAACCTCTCCCAGTTATTCAGACACTACCATAGGTTCTACTGTGAAGGGCTTTGCAGATGCAATTGAGTTCCCAAATCAGTTAAGGTAGGGAGATTGTCTAGGTGGGCTTGAACTAATCATGTGAGTCCTTTAAATCTGGATCTACAGGCCAAAGATAGAAAAAGTCAGAGATTCAAAGTATGGGAGGAATTCAATGAAAGGTAGATGCTCCATTGCTGGCTTTGAAGATAAGAGGACCAGGTGGCAAGAAATACAGCAGTCTAGGAACTGAGAGCCAGACAGGAAACAGGGCCTCAGTGCACTAGGCAGAAGACACTGTATCCTGGCATAACCTGAAGGAGTTTAGACAAGGACTTTGAGTTCCAGACAAGAACACAGCCTGGCTAATACCTTGATTCAGCCCTGGAGAACCCAAGCAGAGTCAGGCTCTTCCCAGATTCCATGTTTTTTTGTGGGAAAATTGAGAAAATATGTGACTGTGTTTTTGTTGTTGTTGGTTCTTCTTTTTTTTTTTTTTTTTTTTGATACCAGGGATTGAACCCAAGGGTACTGAGCCACATCCCCAGCCATTTTAGATTTATTTTGAGACAGGGTCTCACTAAGTTGCTTAGGGCCTCACTAAGTTGCTGAGACTGACTTTGAACTATCAATCCTCCTGCCTCAGCTTCCCGAGCCACTGGGATCACAGGCATGCACCGCCGCACCCAGAATGGATCTTTTTTGAAGGTGCTAAACTTTTTACTCAGCATAAAACTAGGCTACATATTTCATAAATGGTTTGCTCTTTTAAATTTTATTTCATTTTTATTTTTTTATTTTTTTGCAGTGCCAGAAAATTGAAAGCAGGGCCTTAGGCGTACTAGGTAAGTGCTCTACCACTGAACTACACCTCCAGCCCTATAAGTGGTTTAAAAGTCTCTCATCTAAGACCAAACTAACTTCCTCCTTCAGAGAAAAGCCTGCCAACCACTGTGAACCAAATCTTTCACAAAATTCCCTTGCTACTCAAAAGTGTGGCCCATGGACCAATAGCATGAACAAAACCTGTAAGTTTTAGAAATGCCACACCTAGACCTACCTAGATCTACTACATCAAAACCTCTATTTTAACAAATCCCTGGTGATTTGTATGTACATTAAAATGTGAGAAGCACCAGTTAGCATTCTAATTCAGAGCTGGGGATCTAGAATCAGTAAAACCTGGATTCCTAACCTGGCTTAACAGTTTTGCTAGTTTGTGACTTTAGACAAGTTGTTTCACCTTGCTGAGGTTAATCTGTTGAATGAGCAAACAATAATATTGCCTTCAGAGGGTCTTGGTGAGCATTCAGTGGAACAATATATAAAATGCTTTAGCGCAGCATTTTAGCCTATCTGTAGCCTGGTATGCAGTTAGGGCCTAACATATGTTGGTTATTATTGGATTGGGTGCTAATAGCTGGTAAAACCACTGAAAAGGGAGTGTCAGACGAACCCTATCAGTTGGCAGCATACGGGATCACTGGAGTCAACCTCCCCATCTAGTGAAATATATCGTCACTGGACTCCTTAGAAGCTACAGAAGGCTGTCACCTCAGTTTTCTACCCCAGAAAGCCTCCCCTAGCACCAGACTCTGTCAGGCAAGGACTCTGATCACAAGCACCATCCCTCCTGAGCACCTGTGTCTCCCTGCCCACACCATCCCCATCTCCCTCGTCAGCATTAACCTCACTGGGCCCAACCTCCCTCAGTGGCCCCTGAGCGGCGGGTACATAACCCCAAACACTGATGACCCCTCACCCCCAGAGAAGATGAAAGGATATGTGAGGGGCAAACCCAGGCTGTGCGGCTGACACTCTTTTTATTTTTAATAATCTAATATTCTTCTTATGTTTTCATGGTGACAATGGGGGCAGTGGTGTTAGTATCACTGAAGTACAAGAACGGATAGGCAGACAGACGATTCGAAATAACCCATACTTGAGTGACAGACATCGTTTGTGATGGGCTCTGGAGAGGCCCAGCTCCCGTTCCTGGCTTCTCTGTTTCTTGGCAAGTTCTTCTCTACTTTATCTTATTAGCCTGAGTCCAAGCAATCTCAATGGTTCAATATAAATAATGAGAATGATGTTGATAACAATAGCTCTCATTTATTGAGTGCTCCAAGTGCCAGGCACTGTTCATACATTATTTAGACTCCTTGTAAACACTCTGCGGGGCAGACATTATGATGTTCCTTTTCAGTCTTGGAAACAGAGGCCTCAGAGAGGTTAAGTGGCTTACCTAAGTTTACACAGCAGACAAAATCGTCTTGGATTCAAACCCGAGGTGCAGCTCCGAAGTCTGTGCTCTCCTCCCTTTGTCTCTACCACACAGCTGCTGCCCAGACTCCATGCCTGGTCTCTTGGCCCTTTGCCTTGGCCCTTTACCAGGGCCTTTATGCCCCTGCCCAGTTAGCTTTCTCCTGCCCTCTCAGGCTTGCATTTCTGGGTCTGTGTCCTTCCCTCCCTGTGGTGGCCCTGGATACATGAGGCCCTGGACGCACTCTTTCATGTTGCTCACATGTTTCTGGCCCAGGGGTTTCCCAACCTCACTGCTCATAAGGGTGCAGCTGGGCCTGCCCATCAAGGGACTGGTTGGAGATTTCCAGGTTCTGGGAAACCTCCCACATGAGTCAGGGTTCTCCAGGAAGAGAGAACCAATGAAATACACATGTGATACATGGAAGGAGATTTGTTAGGAAATTGGCTCTGCAATGATGGTAACTGGGAAGTCATATGGCAGGTCATCTGCTGACTGGAGATGACCCTGGGATGATAACTGGCTCAGTCCAAGTTTGAAGGCCTCAGAATGAGGGAAGTTGTTGTTGTAACTCTCAGTTTGAGGTCAAATCCCAAATACCCAGGGAAAGGGCCTCAGATGTAAGTCCTGGAGTCCTGAGGCCAGCAAGCCTGGAGTTCTGATGTCCAAGGCAGAGGTGAAATCTCCAGGTAAGATACCAACTCCCTGTGTTTCTCTCTCCAGGACTCCAGCTGACTGGAGGGTCCTGCCCACACTGAAGGTGGGCCTTCCGCACCTAGTTCACCCAGACACACATGCTAACCTCCAGAAACGCCCTCTCAGATAAACGCCAAATAATACTTTTTCAGGGGTCTAGATATTCTTTCTTCCAATCAAGTTGACACCTAAACCATCATACTGCCCTCCATTCTAGACCTACCTCTCTCCAACAGTCACCTGTGTCCTCCAGCCTGGCTCATGATGGCAGAGAAACCAGCCCGCTCCGCTTCCTCTCTCTCTGCTCCTGCTGTGCTCCATCTTGAATACTCTTCCTTTCTTTCAAAACCACATTGTATTGCTCAGCTCACATCTGATTAACATCCACTCACTGCTCACAGAAAAATATTCTGACCTGGAATTATATCCAATCTGGCATCTGTGACCCTTCCAAGTTCCAATTCCATTTTACAGCTTGCTGTCCTCTGTCCATTCTTTGTGATTTTCAACTGGGCCCTGGCGTCCAGCTGGATGGATGGGTAAGAGTATGTAGGCACTGGGTCCACGGCTGGGCTTTGTCACCAGGTAGCCACTCCGCTCTGCCAGGAACGTTCATGGTTTTCTGCCCCAGTTCTGTATCATCCAAGTTCTAAGGCAAAATCCATCTTCTCTACAAAAATCACCCTCGTCCTCCTAACTGGAAACAGTCTCGCCCATTTGTTGTTCTGCTGCACCATTGTATCTGTACTTCTCTAGTAACACTTACTTCACACATGTCTTTATAGTTAATTATGCACCGATATTTTCTCCCCTCTCAGCCTGTCAGGTCTCTGACAGTAGAGATCATTTGACTCTCTTTTTCTTTTTGGTAGAAATAGTGTCTAGAAAAAATGTCTTGCTCACAGTAAGTGCTTGGTATGCGTTTATTGATCCATGCGCTCGTGGCTGGCTGGCTGGCTAGGAGTTTATAGACACCGAGTCCATGGCTGGGCTTTGTCGCCAGGTAGTCATGGAGGAAGAAAGGCTGTACACCCTTCAGGGGAGCAGCTGCTACAGAAGAGGAAGGAGAACTTCAGGCTCTGCATGTCCATTTTTTATGTTTACCAGTCGGAAGCTTTAACATATGATTAACAGAAAACACAATGCAACTGCAAACTAGCTTCCATCATAAAAAAGTTTGTTGACATTCTGGAAAGTAGTATGGAGATTTCTCAGAAAACTTGGAATAGAACCACCATTTGACCCAGTTATCCCATTCTTCTGTTTATACCCAAAGGGCTTAAAATCAGCATATATCAGTGACACAGCCACATCAATGTTTATAGCAGCTCAATTTACAACAAATAAGCTATGGAACCAACCTAGATGCACTTCAACAGATGAATGGATAAAAGAAAATGTGATATATATACAATGGAATATTACTCAGCCATAAAGAAGAATGAAATTATGCCATTTTCCAGTAAATGGATGGAACTGGAGACTATCATGCCAATCCCCCAAAATCAAAGGCTGAATGTTTTCTCTGATATGCAGATGCTAGCACACAGTAAGTAGGGGGAGGTAAGAATAGAAGTTCATTGGATCAGACATAGGGGAATGGATGAAGGGATGGGGGATGGGAATAGGAAGGACAGTAGAATGAATCAGACATAACTTTCCTGTGTTCTATGTGAATGCACAACCTGTGTAACTCCACATTCATGTTCAGCCACAAGAATGGGATCCTAATTAGAATAAGTTGGGCTGGGGATATAGTTCAGTTGGTAGAGTGCTTGCCTCGCATGCACAAGGCCTTGGGTTCAATCCCCAGCACCGCAAAAAAAAAAAAAGTCAGACTCCGTGTATGTATGTCAACGTACACTATATTGTCATGTATATCTAAAAAGAACAAATAAAGAAAACCAAAACAAAATACAAGATAACAGGGGCTGGGGTTGTGGCTCAATGGTAGAGATCTTACCTCATGTGTATGAAGCACTGGGTTTGATTCTCAGCACCACATAAAAATAAATGAATAAAATAAAGGTCTATCAACATCTAAAAATATATTTAAATTAAAAAAAAATACAAGAAAACACCATGTTGTATGCCATATAAAGCCCATTTTCTTTCCTACCAAATTGGATTTCCACGTGAATCGTGTTAACCTTTTGTAAAACTTCTATTGATTGTAGATATTCTATTTTGTTTTACTGATTTTTTACGTCTCTATTTCCATTTTACTTTGTAATATGTTATGATAAGGCAAGTCACCTTTACACTTTTTATAATTTTCTTAGTGATTTTCAGTTATGTATTTTTCACCTAAGTTTTTATAAAATTCTGTTTAAAAAAAAAAAAAAAGCTTGTTGAATACAGGAAGTCAAAGGTAGGGGAGGGTGTGAGTTGGTAGATCCACTGCTTCTTTTCCGTCTTCCTACTCTGCTCTCCCCAGTGCTGACCCTGAGGAAAGTTCCTTGGATTTTGGAAGGATTCTAGTAATTATTAGTTGCCTCCCTTTCCCTCTCCTACTAGCGTCCCATGGTTTTCTGAAGGGTAAGGAAGCAAGTCTCCACCTGATCCTGGGAAACCTCTCTTTGCAACTCTGAGATCCGAATTGGCCTACGCCCGCCTACCTCAGGCAGTGGAGATGCGGATGGTGCTCAGACCACCCTGGGTCCACCCTGAAGCTGTGGTAGAAGCCACGATGGAGAGCCACTTCAGAACCCATGGCTCAGCAGGCTGTTTATGGAGGCGGCTCCAGTGGAGGGCTGGCTCTTCTGACCTTACCATCGGAGACAAGTAGAAACAATGGAAAACCTGTCATTCAAAAGAACCGCTTGCCACAGATCTAGTATTTGCTGACCTGAGTCCTCCAGATACTTCCTGTGAAAATCCACTGGTTGGTCAATAGAAGTTATTTAACGCATGCTGTTTAGACAGTGTAACTCTAAGCACTGTGCAAAGTTAGAAAAAGAAAACGAGATAATGCAATGACTTAAAAAAACAAGCAAACCAGGGGCTGGGATCATGGCTCAGTGGTAGGACACTCACCCAGCACGTGTGAGGCACTGGGTTCAATTCTCAGCACTGCATATAAATAAATAAAAATAAAGGTCCATCAACAACTAAAAAAAAATTTTTTTTAAAAAACCAGAGTGAGTGTTGAAGAAAGTAGTACTCTTTTGAAGGCAATATTACTTATGATCAATTATTTTTTCAGAATGTAGAAATTACTAGAGTCCTTTCCTCCTGTGTTTGTTTTCTCTTCAACTATTCATGCTCTTGTTGCTATTTTTTTTTTCCTTTCTTACTCTTTTGTCATTTCAAGAGAACAAGAGTAGAGATGAAGTGTGTAATCTTGAGGGTCCAGGGTGTAACTCATGGGTAGAGCATGTGCTTAGCATGAGCACATTCCTGGGTTCACTCCCCAGCAACTAAACACAAGCAAGCAAATAAACAAAGTAGAATCAGGAATCAGAGTTCTTGGGCGGGAATTCTTTTTTCTTTTTTTTTTTCAACTTTTAAAAATCAAATTTATTGCACTTCATAGAAATTTAAAAATTCCCTTCTTTAAGCAATATTTTTTTCTTTTTACAGGTTGCATTTTGATTCATTGTACACAAATGGGGTACAACTTTTCATTTCTATGGCTGTACACAATGTAGATTCACACCATCATACATGTACATAGGGTAATGATGTCTGTCTCAGTCCACTGTCTTTCCTTCCCCCACTCCCTCCTACCCCATTTCCCTCTACACAATCCAAAGTTCCTCCATTCTTCTCTTATCCCCCCACCACCCTACCCCATTATGTATCATCATCCACTTATCAGAGAAAACACTAAGCCTTTGGTTTTTTGGGTTTGGCTTATTTCACTTAGTGTGATATTCTCCAACTCCATCCATTTACTTGCAAATGCCATAATTTTATTCTTCTTTATGGCTGAGTAATATTCCATTGTATATACATATACCACAGTTTCTTTATCCATTCATCTATTGAAGGGCATTTAGGTTGGTTCCCCAATCTGGCTATTGTGAATTGAGCTGCTATGAACATTGATGTGGCTACATCACTGTAGTATGCTGATTTTAAGTCCTTTAAGGTATAAACTGAGGAGTGGGATAACTGTGTCAAAAGGTGGGTCCATTCCAGGTTTTCTGAGTGATCTCCATACTGCTTTCCAGAGTGGCTGCACTTGGATGGGAATTCTTACTTTGAGTCCTAACAGTGATTTTCATGTGTAATAATTTTACTTACCTCCTTGGATTATTCTGGAATTTTTTTTAAGGATTCAAATCAAAAACGATAATGACTAGCTGTTGTAACTTTCTTCTTTATTCATTGTCTTTTAATTATGTCACATTTTTTGTCCTATTCTTCCTTGCTAAACCCCAGAGTGATTGACAGGAAACAGACAGGATTCAAGTATACAGAATCAACTTTCTAGTGAGGGGTGGAACGGAACCATTTCAGTTCCTTCTCTTTTCTTCATTATAATTGGAGTATTTAAAGAATGCTATGTGAATAAATTAGGCAAAGATGGAACTGAACAAAGAGAGACACATATGTGGTACATGTGCAAGCAGAAAAGTGAATGTTCTAGTCTGTTTAAGACTCTCCCAGCTTTATCTATGTTTTTCAGTTGTTTAGAGCACTTTCTGGTGAGATCAAGGTCATGGCTTTGATTCCATCAAGTGGCTAAGGATTGCTCTCTTGAAGCTGGCCAGTCACCTGTAAGTGTATTGTTCAGATGATGGTCAGTTGGGGGAGTCTGACGCAGTGAGGTCTACCACCTTAGTAGGAAACAACACAACAGAAAGTACTGTCACGGGGGTGGGTCAGTCACGTTGTATTTGTATGTGAAGAAGGAACAGACTAACACCTCCTTGCTGAACTCAGGAAAACCCAGGGGGTTTGAAGCAATAGGTTCCATAGCAATTGACATCCTAGAACAAAGATTATTACACTGTCCCTGTCTTTAGGGCCCCCAGCTCTGCCTGGAGACCATTTGAGTAATTACCATCTATTCCTCTGGATTAGACTCAGCAGCCACAAGTCCCTGGCATGGGAAGATGCTCCTGATACCTCTTTGTCCTGTCCCAACTTAGCTTCTCTCCAGCTCCGACCCGTCTAGCTCATGTGCTATCTTTTCTATGCCCCTGTGTATGTCTTACTACAATGGTTAACACTGAAGCCAGCTTGGGTCTCAACAGACTGCGTGGCTTAAAGAACAAAAAATTATTTTCACACAGTTCTGGAGCTGGAAGTTCAAGATCATGATCATGTTCTAGTGAGGGTTTTCTCCCTGGCTGGTAGATGGTTGCCTTATTGCTGTGTCCTTATATGGTAAAGAGAAAGAAAGAGAGAAGGGCGTAAGGGGAGTAGGGGGGCCGAGACTGCAAGCTCTGGTGTCTCTGCTTACAGAGGCACAAATCCCACCATCCTGAGGATCCCAGTCTTGTGACCTCTTCTGAATCTTATTGTCTCACAAAGATTCCATCTCCAAATACCATCACATGTGGGGTTGGACTTTCAATATGAATTGGGGGAGAGGGGGACACAATTCAGTGCTTAACACTTATAATCCCTTTTGCTATGATGCACATTTCTCCGACATGAATGAAATCCATGTAACGTGGAAGTCTCATTGATTTTAAGAGTTTTCCCAGCAACTTAATGTTTGCGAGTGATCAGAGTGAGCTTTTCCATTTTTACAGAAAGGGCCTTAGCTATATACAAAGACCTTAAGAACAGGCTAAAATTGATGGTGCAAGTTCTGCCTGGTTTAATGGCTTTGAGAATTCCTGCCCTTTCCACCAGTTAAGCTACCCGGGGAAACCGAAAGTGCAACAGTGCAGCTGTGAAGTCATTTCCTTCTGCAGTAAAACAATGAATAATAATTTTAAAAAGCTACCGTGTTAGGCAGCTCTTCTGTGCTGTGACCAAAATGTCTGGCAAGAACATCTTAGAGGGGGAAAGGTTTCTTTGGGCGCCCCCCCTCCCCCCGGAAGGCTCAGTCCATGGTTAGTGGACTCCATTGCTCTCAGCCTGAGATGAGGCAGAACTTAATGGAGGAAGGGTCTGGTGGAGGAGCACCCGGGAAGCAGAGGAAAGAGACGGGCAGAGACAGAGAGACCCAGAGCGTGCCAGTGCATGGAGCCAGGGACAGATATAGTCCAGGACGGACCCCAGTGACCTACTTCCTCCAACCACACCTGAAAGTAGTGCTTTCAAATGATTAATCCATTAAGTGGATCAATCCACTGATGGGGTTACAGTTTGAATCATTTCACCTCTGAACAGTCCTGCATTGCCCAGTACATAAGCTCTTAGGGGCAGTAAAAATCCAAACCGTAGCTGGGCACGGTGGCACACACCTGTAATCCCAGAGGTTCTGGAGGCCGAGGCAGGAGGATCGCAAGTTCAAAGCCAGCCTCAGCAACTTAGCAAGCAAGGCCCTAAGCAACTTAGCGAGACCCTGTCTCGAAAGAAAAAAATTTAAAAAGGCTTGGGGAAATAGCCCAGTGGTCAAGCATCCCTGGGTTCAATCTCTGGTTTCAAAAAAAAAAAAAAAAAAAATCCAAACCATAATAGCTACCCCATCTATTATATTTTTAATTTTGATGAAAATACCTATGGCTCACTCCTATGTCTCAAAGGAGGAAGATACCAAAAAAGTGATTGATGCTAAGTGTAAAAACCAGTAGATTTAATTATTATTTTTATTGGAATTATGATTAAAAAAAAAATAAGTTCTTTCTGTGTTGTCCAAACTTCTGGGCTCACACAATTCTCCTGCCTCAGCCTCCTAAGTAGCTGGGGTTACAGGTATGTGCCACCAGGCCTGGTTCACGGATTGTGATTGTCTTTGAGTTGTGATTGACTGTTGGTGCTCTGGTTTCGGAGTTTGGTAGATTTTCTGAGGTTTGCCCCTGACCCTATCTCCCCCATAGGCTCTGTGATAATCTTGCAAACCGTGACTTTTTCAGGAATGCATGTACGGTATTACATCAGAGCCACTGTGCTCCTGTGCTGCTTTGCCCATCTGTCTGAGAATAGTGCTGTGGGGACTTTAATACGTGTAGGAATCACTTGGAATTCTTTTTAAAATGCCAATTTGATTCTTGGTTTTGAGGGGTGGGGCCAGAGAGTTTACATTTCTAGCCAGCTTCCAAGTGAGACCAGTGCTCCTACCTACAGACTTCTCCTTAACTGGGAACTAGACGGTGACTTCTTTGAGAACCAGCTGTGCCTTTCCTCTCAATATCTTCAGTGCTTGGTGCAAAGAGTTGGCCGGAGCTTGCTGAGTGAATGAGCAGTCACTGGCCTCCGGCTGTCCACCTACCTCTACGCATGTAGGAGCCCCAGACCGGTCCATCCTGCACCCACACCCCCAAGCTCATTCTTTACCACATTCCCTTCCTCACCAATGAGTTTGGGACTGGAGCTGTGGTCCCAGGGCAGCAGGCAGAGAGGGCTGGAATCTAATTCTTCAAATATGGACACAGGTTCAGGGATTCACTCATAATCAACTGTGATTTTCCATGGTAGTATAACCTCTCAATTTATTTTCATATCTGTTAATATTATTTGTTAAATATCTGGAAAGGATTAGTCTATAATTTCTTCTAAAATCAGTTGTTTTGAGAGTGACAAGCCACCTGGTTCAACAAGGACAGCATCCAGAATCCTGTCGGAGTTGTCCTCTTGTTTCCTAGAAGATCAAAGTATGGGTGGGCTGGAGATGGAGTCAGCGATACTGCGCCAGGCTAGCATGCAGGTGGGCCCTAGGTTCCATCCTCAGTACCGAAAATAATAATAATAAAATAAGGTAAAAATAAAATTGAAGCACAGTTTCGCTTTTTCGCAACGGGTTTACCGCCAGGACCCAGGTACCGTGAAAACCACCGCTAAACCAAAGCCAAAATGAGAAAGGAAAAGACTCATATCAACACTGTTGTCCTCAGACACGTAGATTCAGGCCAGACTACCACTGCTGGCCATCTGATCTACATGTGGAGGGATCGACAAAAGAACCATTGAAAACTTTGAGAAGGAAGCTGCTGAGATGGGAAAGGGCTCCTTCAAGTACGCCTGGGTCTTGGATAAACTGAAGCTGAGCGTGAGCGTGGAATCACTATCATCTCCCTGTGGAAATTTGAGACCAGGAAGTATTGTGTGACTATCATTGATACCCCAGGACACAGAGACTTCATCAAAAACATAACGACAGGCACATCTCAGGCTGACTGTGCTGTCCTGATTGTCGCTGCCGGTGTTGGCGAATTTGAAGCTCGGATCTCCAAGAAGGGGCAGACCCGTGAGCACCCCCTTCTGACTCACACACTGGGTGTGAAACAACTAATAGTTGGTGTTATCAAAATGGATTCCAGTGAGCCACCCTACAGTCAGAAGAGATACGAGGAAATTATTAAGGAAGTCAGCACTTACATTAAGAATATTGGCTACAACCCTAGCACAGTAGCATTTGTGCCAATTTCTGGTTGGAATGGTGACAACATGTTGGAGCCAAGTGCTAATATGCCTTGGTTCAAGGGACAGAAAGTCACCCGTAAAGATGGCAGTGCCAGTGGAACCACACTGCTTGAAGTTTTAGATTGCATCCCGCCACCAACTCGTCCAACTGACAACCTTTGCGTCTGCCCCTCCAGGATGTCTACAAAATTGGCGGTATTGGTACTGTCCCTGTGGGCTGAGTGGAGACTGGAGTTCTCAAGACTGGCTTGGTGTCACCTTTGCTCCAGTCAATGTCACAACTGAAGTAAAGTCTGTTGAAATGCACCCTGAAGCTCTGAGTGAAGCTCTTCCTGGAGACAGCGTGAGCTTCAATGTCAAGAACGTGTCTGTCAAAGATGTGTGTCGCAGCAATGTTGCTGGTGACAGCAAAAACGACCCCCCAATGGAAGCAGCCGGTTTCACTGCTCAGGTGATTATCCTGAACCATCCAGGCCAAATCAGTGCTGGCTATGCCCCTGTATTGGATTGGCACATAGCTCACATTACTTGCAAGGTTGCTGAGTTGAAAGAAAAGATTGATTCTGGTAAGAAGCTGGAAGATGGTCCTAAATTCTTGAAGTCTGGTAATGCTGCCACGGTTGATATGGTTCCAGGAAATCCTTTGTGTGTTGAGAGCTTCTCAGAATCCTCCTCTGGGTCATTTTGCTGTTCGTAATATGAGGCAGACAGTTGTTGTGGATGTCATCAAAGCAGTGGACAAGAAGGTTGCTGGAGCTGGCTAGGTCACCAAGTCTGCCCAGAAAGCTCAGAAGGCTAAACAAACATGACCCCTAACACCTGCCATCCTACTTTTAATCAGTGGTGGAAGAATGTCTCAGAACTGTTTGTCTCGATTGGCCATTTAAGTTTACTAGTGGAAGACTGGTTAATGATAGCATTGCATCGGAAAACCTTCAGAAGGAAAGGAGGATGTTTTGTGGACCTTTTATTTTTTTTGTGTGTGGCAGTTTTAAGTTATTAGTTTTTAAAATCAGTACTTTTTAATGGAAACAATTTGCCCAAAAATCTGTCACAGAATTTTGAGACCCATTAAAACAAAAGTTTAATGAGAAAAAAAAATTTTTTTGAGGTATAGTTCCTACTGAATGACTTTTGCTTTTGCACCATTGTAAAGTTGAAATGTTGTAAGTTGAACCATACCTACTTGGGACCATTTGTATTACACAACTCTTTTGGATTCTATTTTTCCACCTCTTTGTATACAAATTTGAAAATAGGTCTGTTCTATGCATTTAATAGACACTTGGTTTATTTAGTTTGCTAAGGACTGTAGTAACGTAGTGCCATGAACTGGATGGCCTAAACAATGAAATATATTTTCTTACACCTCTAGAGGCTAGAGTTGCAGATCTCCACCTGTTGGCAGGTTGGTTTCTTCTGAGGCCTCTCTCATTGGTTTGTAGATGCCATCTCCCTGTGTCTTCAAACAGCCATATCTCTATGTCCTAATCTCTTCCCCTTATGTGGCTACCATATTAGATTAACTTAATGGTTTGCCTCTTTCAAGACCCTGTCTCTAGTACAGTCACATTCTGAGGTGCTGAGTATCAGAACTTCAGGATCTGACTTGCCGAGGCACACTGTTGTCAGCTCACAACACTTAAATCATTAAGGTGGTCCTTGAAACTAGTCCTGGATGTAGAAGAGACATCTTCTGTTCTAAAATAAAATGACTTATCAGATTTTTTTTGACACCTGATTTCTATTAATGGTTTAGTCACTATTCAAATTTTTCCTCCTTTTAGAAAATAAATATATACATGCCAAATGCAAGGTTTTTCAGGAACTCTGGGCTACAATATGCAAGAACCCATGGCAAGGTCTGGAGATACAAAGGATGGGAAGCAATGTGGCCACAGTATCACCCCTGATTTTTCTCATCTGAAAAGTCATTTCAATGTATGATTACTTCTGGCTACAAAACTAATATCAGCTTGCAAAGATGAAAAAAAAAAATTCAGAAATATGTAAATGAGAGGGGAAAGTCTCCAGGAATCTTACTCCTTAGAAATGACCTCTAGGGCAGTGGTTTTCTTCCAGGAACATTTTGTTTGTTTTTTTTTGTTTAAAAAACAAAGGCTGGGGTTGTGTGGCTCAGTGGTAGAGTACTTGCCTAGCACATGGGAGGCACTGGATTCGATTCTCAGCACCACACATAAATAAATAAAATGAAGATCCATTGACAACTAAAAAAAAATAAAGAAAGAAAAGAAAATAAATGCTAGCCTGACATAGTAAACAGGTAACAAACAGCAAAGTCTCATCCTCTGAGTTCTCCATTGGAGTTCACCTTCTCTCTGCCTCCTTATCAGGGCACTTCAATAACCCAAACCCTAGGGGATATGTGCCATATTCTTTTCTTTTTCTGATATTTTTAAGTAGTTAATAGTATTAATTTATTTATTTGATGGACTCCTGAATATTCTTGTCAAATTGGTCATGTTCTTTAAGGAAAGGCAGACCTGGGCCATGTGGTTTGCGGTTCAGTTGGAAGAACAAGCCAGTGAGGGGTGTGGACTCATCGTTGGCACAGTTCCTCTTGGTTCTAACTTTTCTGATACTGGGTGATGAAGTGAATCTCAAAGAAAACCAGGAACTAAGCATCTTTTTTAGATAAGAAAATTAACTATAATTAAAAAACACATAATATCTACAATTTTTATAATTTTTAAGCATATAGTGCAGTCGTGCTAAGTGCTATGTGTGTTGCTCTCAGTAGATCTCCAGATCTTTTCCATCTTGCAAAACTGAAATTCTGGACCCATTAACTCACCCTCCACTCCCCTCCTCCCTTTCCCTCCAGCCCTTGGAAATCACCATTCTATTTTCTGTTTCTATGCATTTGATGATTTTAGAAAGCTCATATAAATGGAACCATACAGTATTAGCCTATTTTGTGACTGACTCCCTTCACTTAGCATAATGTTCTCAAGATTCATTCATATTGTAACATGTGACAGAATTTCCTTACTTTTTAAGGCTAAATAATACTCCATTTTATGTATAAGCCACATTTTGTTCGTTCATTCATTCATTGATGGATACTGAGTTGTTTCCACCTCTTGCCTATGGCGAAAGAAGCTGCTATAACCACGGGTGTGGAAGTGTCCATCCTCTTGCTTCTCTCTGTTCAAAGAGTCTCTGATGAATTATATTGCTAATCCTCTATCTAGAACATTCCTCTTTGCAGAGTTGGTGTTTGGTTTCCTCCAAGGGAGTTGTCCTGGTCAAGAGAATGCATAGTGCCCTTAGTCTGATGGTTAGTGTTGGAGCAGCTGGGGTTGATTTTATCTGGCAGTCTAACTGCAAAAAGCACCTGGGCCTGCTTTCCTTAAAATGGTAGCTATGAACATAGACTTTAAGACTTTCTCTATCAGTTTATTTAAAACAGCTTGACATTAGATTTTTTTTTTTCCCATCTGATCTTTGCTTCTTGGTCTCTTGCCTGGAGAAAATAGGGCCCCATTGGTGAATACCTAGATATGCTCACTGATTGGGCACATCTGCAAGAGTAGCCAACCAACACTGGCCAAGGACCCCTGTGTGTGCATGGACGACAGTGTCTTATGTTGTGGGACCAAATGGATGTTTATTGCCAGAAATCATATCCAAGTACTGCCATATTGAGTAGGGGATGGCTATTGCACAGGGGATACTATTCTGAGTTTCTCTCGTTCTCCCATCTGCCAAACCTCCTTGCTCAGGTATCTGAGATGTGACTGATGGAGAAGGTCACACAGAGGTCCATGAGTAGATTGCATATGTAGAGCTGACCCCGATAGGCCCCAGTGGGATGAAGCAAGGATGACTTCAGGAAGAAAACTGCATCGGTGAAGGTCGCTGGCCTTCATTCTTTTTTTTTTTTTTTTTTTTTTTAATATTTTTAGATGTTTATAGACCTTCATTTTATTCATTTATTTATATGTGGTGCTGAGAATCGAACCCAGCACCTCACACATGTGAGGCAAGTGCTCTACCACTGAGCCACAACCCCAGCCCATGGGTTCATCCTTTAACCTTCAGCTAATATGCCACATCCCTGAGTCCTCGATCTAAATCACAACCTCAGTTTTACTCTTCCATGGAACCCCATGCTTTCCCAGTAACGTTAATGAAAACTTGACAGTTAATTGGTCTCTCCTTTTTGATTCACTTTCTTCTCTTGGCTTCCAAGAAAACCATGTGCTTTTCTTTCCACCTTTCTGGCTGCTCCTTCTCAATCTTTCTCCCCCCACCCCCAGTTTCTTCTCCTAATCGTAACCTCTGAATGATGGGGTTGCAGAATTCCATCTTCAGGTTCTTGTTTCTCTCCACGTTCCATTCCTGAGTGGCCCCATCCAGGTTTGTGGCTTTAAAATACCCACTCTGTTCTCATGACTCTCAGTGTTCACCTCCTTTAAACTCCAGTCCTGTCTATATAATACTACTAGGGTGTCTAAAATAGGCAAACCAGGCTTAGTAAAGGCCCCAAACTAACTCACCACCACTCTGAGACCAGTTGGATCTCTAAGTTAATGGCAATTACATTTTTCCCTTTGATCAGGCCGAAAACCTTGGTGATGTCCCTGATTCTTTTTCTTTCTCTGCTTATTTCCAGTTTAGCAGAATATCCTATCCCCTCTACCCTCAAAATATATCTAGCATTCAACCACTTCCCACCACCCCTCATTTGTCTGAACCACTATCATATTCTGCCTGAGCTAATACTGGTTTCCTCACCAAACTCTTTTAATCACTAAGCCACATCCTCAATACTTTTTTATATTTTATTTAGAGACAGGGTCTTGCTGAGTTGCTTAGGGCCTTGCTAAGTTGCAGAGGCTGGCTTTGAGCTCATGATCCTCCTACCTCAGCCTCTCAAGCCGCTGGGATTACAGGTGTGTGCCACTTGGGCCTGGCCTGCAAGAGGGTTTTGACCTGCTTTGTTTACAGGGTCATCCCAACGTCTGTACAGCAGCTTGACACGTGGTTGGCTCTCAGTCATTACTTACAATAATGAGGGAATGTGTGAATGTGTGTATGTAGTTGATGGATGTTTCTGATTACCTTCCTAAAATGTGAGCTCCGTGAGACCAGAGACCAAGCCGGTCTCATCCCCTCTTGTATCCACAGAACTGAGCACACAGGCTACAGTGGGTCATAGATACCCAGAAGTCATTCTTTTCCTAAATAAAAAATGGAAACTGTCAATAATGCCAATACTAAAAAAAAAAAAAAAAAAAAAAAAAAAAAAAAAAAAAAAAAAAATTAATGCCAGTACTGATAGAAAGAATCGATTGGAGGGAGGATGGCAATACAGATATCTTTGCAGCTAGAGACTGTTCAAATGGTCCCCAAATTAACTTTTGAGTAATACTGGGTTTTGTTAGGAGTCGTTTTCCAATACTCATGGGGTCTGACAATTTGAAATGACACATAACAGTGTGTTGAGTGGAATTGAACCATGCTTAGAGTTTGAATTCTAAAGTCAACATGTATGGCAAAACTTACATATAGAAAAATCACCATTGAAGCTCTCTTAAATCACTCTACGGTACAGATTACATGGTTCTGTGCCATCTCAGTAAATTCAACACAGCCAGATTTCCCTCAAGAGCTGGAACAGATGGCTGTGGCTGTTTCTTTGGTTGAGTACCAGATGAAGTAGTTGGCTTGAGTTTAAGTGCCATATTGTACGGGCAGGAATCACATATATATGTACATATTCATCTGCATTATTTTCTTTTTCTGAGCATGTAGTTGAATACCAGCAACTTAAATGTTTGTGTTCTGTAACTCCATTGTACCATTTGGTATCATGAATATTGTCAGGACCCCTTCATGTTTATCATGGATCAAGGCCTTCTAAGTGGAAGGAGGTAGAAAATAACTCTCTGTGGCCATTGCAATAGTTGGCATGACCAACTAGGAGAATGCCAGCCATAATGATTTTCCAAATTTTGTTGAAAAAGTGTTTAATCTCACTTGTATACAGGCTCTAAATGCCCACAAAAAAATAAAGAATATATACGGGGTGCCTGCTATAGGCTGAGTATTAGGTGCTTTGTGTATCTACCATCTCAGTGAACTATCTCACAACAATCCTCTGAAGAAGGGTGTGACCCTGCATTCTCCTTCATAACAGCCAGGCAGGCACAGACTTGATCAGTGCCCGAAATAACACTTAACCAGAGCCAGTGATGGAGACACTCAGTCTCGGATGTGGTGCTAACACTCCTGTCCTCCTCCCTTGGGTTGTCTTTCAGTCCACACCAAGTCTGCTTGCAGGGATGCTTGGAAACCACTTCAGCCACTCCACAAAGATAGACAACTAGAGCATGCATCTATAAAGAAATAAGAAAAGTGGATCAACTTGTCCCAAGAGTTCTGCATTACAGTGGAGAGTTGGATTTTTTTCAAATTACCTTTTATTTACTTATTTATTTTTGAGATGGGGCAGGGTGTCTCACTGTGTTACCCAGGCTGACCTTGAACTGGTGGGCTCAGGCTTGGACTGGTGGGATCCTCCTGCCTCAGCCTCCCAAGTAGCTGGGCTCTAGGTATGCACCATCACACCCAGCTTCAATACCATTTTGGTTGGAGTTTGTGAATTACTTCCAAACCCACTCAGTTAAAGGGTGGAAGGAATCACGGTCACTTGATGTGTTTCTTTTTTCAACATGTTCTCTGCTTAGTGTCCTAGTTTCTACACTGAACAATTCTTTGCTTCAAGCCAGCTCTCGATGAGAGGACAACTAGCACAGCACCATTGCTTCAGACAGTAGTCTTGGGATATGTCATCTTGTTCATTTTTTACACTTCCTCATGTGTTTTTTCATCAGCTTTTTTAGGTATCACGGTTTCTTCCACATCTCCCCAAATCATATTTAAGTATTGGTCATACGCCATATTGCCAATTTAAACCACCTTCCATTTTGCCTTCCTGTCTTTTCTATCTGCTCCTCAGGAACCTGGCTTCATCCTACCACTGGCCATTATGATCAAACTGGGGACAAAGGACTCCAGTTGGCCACATTGGTAAATATGGGGAAGGAGCAGGGAAGAATGGTTCTCCAGGAGCTTAAATAGCTTTTTTCAGGTGACCCAAATAGTAAGCAGCAGAGCCAGCAGTTGAGTGTGGGTCAAAGGCTCCCAACAGCTGCTGTTTCCTTCTATCACACTACCCACTGTGAGAAGCAAAATCCCATTAAATGCAGGAATTGAGCAACAATGTTGAACACACTTTGTGTGAATAGATAGAATCATACAAGATTCACTAGATGGGTCTGGAAGTGTGACCTTGGAAAAGAGGGCCAGACCAAGTGAACGACTTTTCTGAGATCAGCACCATGAATGACACATTTGTTTCATACATTGGACCATGTTAGATGCTTTGAGGGAGACACACAGCATCTAATAACATAACTCTCAGGAGACTTACAGTTTAACCGAAGGGGAGGAATATGCATTTTAATAGGTAGGGAAGCTTCTGGAAACAGAGCACATTCATACTGGATAATTAAGATTAACCTCTTCTTAATTTATTAATCTACTTAAAAAGATGTTGGTGAAGGGCTGGGAATGTAGCTCACTGGTAGAATGCTTGCCTAGCAAGCATGAGGCCCTGGGTTCAATCCCCAGAACTAAACACACACACACACACACACACACACACACACACACATACACACACACACGGTTTAGGGAATTGGGAAAAAATAATTCAGGGTTGGGGTTGTGACTCAGTGGTAGTGTGCTTGCCTAGCATGTGTGAGGCCCTGGGTTTGATCCTCAGCACCACTTAAAAATAAAAAATAAAGGTATTGTGTCCACCTACAACTAAAAATACATATATATATATATGTGTGTGTGTTTGCGTGTGTGTATAAAAGAATAATTCAGTACTCTTAGTTCAGCAACAGTAGAGTTCTGTTTACCCATACCCCTAAAACATGCAGGGGTGAAGACAAGGAACAGAACATTTCCCGGGAGCTGTGGTCTTCCATAGAGAGAAAGATCCAAGCTGTGGTGACCCAACAGGGAGGGAGCCACAGTGACAAATAAATCCATGTCACTCCATTCTTAAATCTCCTGGTAATGCTTCCCTGTAGCTGATCCCAAATGGAAACTAGAGGGTGAACGTTGATTCCATCCCTAAAGGCACAAGAAAGAATGGACAAAGGTAAACAGTGTATCTGAAAGGGAAAATGAAAGATAATTTTATTCATTCATTCATTCATTGAAGTACTGGTGATTGAACCCAGGGGCACTCTACCACCGAGCTACACCCCCAGCCCTTTTTATTTTGAGACAGGATCTCACTAGGTTTCCAGGACTGGCCTCAAACTTGCAATCCTGCTGTCTCAGACTCCCAAGTGGCTGGAATTGCAGGTGTGAACTACTGCGCCTAGCTGAAAGAGCATTTTATCAATTGACACACCATGTAAGTGAATCATAGACATCGCAAACTACAAGATTGTTACTATTTATTATCCTGTGAATTAATGTTCTCATTATGCAGTATCATTTTTCTATATCATGAGGTTCTTTTATATTCAAGTAAGAATAGTCCAAATTAAATATTGAAGTAAGACTGGCTTCCTGGCTCACCCAGAGCGAGCGGCAGGTGAGCTAACCTGCCGAATGAGCACATTTCAATTGCACAAGCAAAGTTTTTGCTCAATTCTTTTTCCATTGTGTAACATTTACTCACTCAGATTTTTCTCCATGTCCTTTTCCATCATTTTTTTCCTCTCTCTTCCTTTCTTCCATTTTCACTCTGTCCTTTCCTCCAATAAGAAGTGCTGCTTGGCTCATGCCTCCATTAGCAGACGCTTGGAAATAATGCACCATGGCAGTTTTTCAAGGATTTTTTTCCCCTCTTTCCTCCCTCCAGAGAGAAAAACAAAAGGGTAAAGATGGCTGGAGGGATTGGATCAGAACATTGTTTTACTGGAATCTGCAGCTGTTTCTGGACGGCTGGAGTCTCTGAAGGGAAACCATGTGCTCCAGGTCTGAAGGAAATGGTTCGGCTCCAGTCTGTCCCGAGTCTTCTGGAGAGGAATTTTTCTCATTGTTCCAAAGGTTGCTACCCACCAAAGACCTGGACTCCCTCTCCAGAGAGCGTGTGCGTCAGGGAAGAGGCCTAGGGAATGCAGACCCGGCCAGGGCACAGAAGACAAGGTGAAGTGCCAGCCAAAGGCAAAGGCGGAAAGAGAACCGGCCCTTGCTGAGGACCCAGAGCATTCTCTGGGTTCTGGCCCAGGCCTGCAGCTCACAAAAGGTTCACCCTTCATTTCTAAGAATCTGAGGGCTAGGGAGAGCCAAGAAGATTGCCATTTTCACCCAGCAGGCAAAATAAAAATGGGGCTGATAGAGGCAGGTGGATCCAGATAAAATAATGAATGTGCAAGAGACTCATTCTGGCGTCTTGTCCAGTGTGAAAGGCTGGCTGTCTCTACATACAGAGCAAAATAAACCCATACACACCCTTGAACTCCTAGGTATGGATTCCTGGAGCTGCTGGAGGGAGCCTCTAAACGGTGCTTTCCTCCCCCGGTGCTCTCTCTGCGTGGTGCTGTCATCTCTGGGGAAGGAGCCGGTGGAACCCCTGGCAGTGAGGCAGAGGCTGGGCACTGTGGTTACCTACCCACCTCCCGACGTCCATCCCAACACATCTGGGTAGCTATTTAAGTTTCCTTTTGGGTTCACGTGTACATTCTCCCTTATTGATTTGGTTTGGAAAGTTAGGCTATGGATTGAAGGGTGTCCCCTCCAATCTCAATCCTTAGAAACTACAGATGCCACTTTATTTGATCATGAGGACTTTGCAGATGATCCAGTTAGGATGAGGTCATGACAGCAATTCCTAATCCAGCATAACTGGTGTCCTTATAAAAAGGAGAAATTTGGACAGAGACACATGGAGGGCAATGTGACACAGGGAAAAGATGTCCATCCATAAGCAACGAACGTTTGAGGCGACAGATGCTTGAGGGAGACAGAACAGTCTCTCCCTCACATCCCTCAGAAAAGACCCCAAAGACCCCTTGAGTTCAGACTTCTATCCTCCAGAACTGTGAGGTACAATGGACTTCTATTGTTTCAGCCATCCAGTTTATGGGTATGTCTTTCCAGTTAGGAAACTGATGTAGTAAGTTTGATGAAATCTTCTGGTATAATCCTCATTCCTCCAGAGAAGAGCCTGAAATTCAAAAAGTAAAATGACATACAGTCACTCAGCCAGTTGGGAACAGAACTCTGAATTCCCATGGCCGAGAGCGGCCTGATTTGGATACATTACAATAGACAGGCTTCGAGCATTGGGTCGAGAGGGTGGCAAGTGTCATCCCTACCTTGTGGGCGCTGAGGTTTCAGATGGGCTTTGGCAGTCTTCCTGCCGAGTGGGTGTGCTTAGCTGTGACTTTCAGCATCCATGGATTTTACTTGTTGGCCGACTCATCTTTTTAAAAGCCCCTGAGCCTTGATGAGGTCGCTAGTGGGTTGTGTATACCTTATATATGAAGAGAGGTAACTACCGAGGACAATTCCATGTACGCCAGGTGCCTTCCCTTACAGGAATTTGAAGTTCTGGTGAAGCTGCTGGAGCTCTTGAGCAGGAGCCAGTGTCCCACTTGGAAGCTTCGGTCCTCTGCCAGTTCACGCGAGGTGGAGGCGGAGCTGCCCTGCTCCCGTCCTCACGGTTGGTGTGGTCGCCATTCGCAGAGCATGAAGGAACTCAGCCTGCCTGCTCCACTCCCGTCTGCCTCTTCTAGGACCCAGCACACCTCCTGATGCAGCCTTTCCTGGTGCTGGGGATGGAAGGGCCACTCATATCTCCAAACCCAGCTCTCTTCGGCCCTACTCAGGTCTCCTGGGAGTCAGTCCCCAGGACTCCATCTGACACGGGGTGGGGGGAGTCAGTCCTCTCTCTGGATGCTAGGAGAACCCAAGCCTCATGTGTGTCCTCCAGGCTTCTCTGCACACTGGTCCCAGGTAGCTGTGCTGGGCTACTTGGAGAAATGGTTAGTATTTTCATTTGAATTGGGAGAGGAAGGCCAGAGGCGGTCACCCTCATGCCAGCATCGCCTGGCTTTAGGGAACTGAGGGGAAACACTGCACATGCAAATGCTCAATTCGTGTATCAGACTTTGGACCAAAAGCACATGGATTACCAACATCATAGTTGAAAGAGGAGATTGGTTTATGTTTTGTAACCCAAGAGGTAGAGAGGAATTGTGAGGAGGGAGCCAGAAAAGAGGGGAAGAGGAGGAAAGGGTTGTGTGATCACCATCTGATCCAGGTTGAATCTCTATGGTTAATCAACTGCAAAAAGTTGAACTAATGGTTCAAGAGAGATTTTTATGAGATCCTGGGCACACGGAGAACTGCTTTAGGAAGGGTTGAATTATAATCATAAAAGTTCCTAGGTCCTTTTGCCTTCTTGGGACCCTTCTTCCATAAAAAATTTGAAAGTTATATTTTATAACCACATTGGTATAAAGGTGAATATTGTAATACTACATATTGTGTTTGTCAACTTTCTGTTACTATAACAAAATACCTGAGATAATCAATCTATAGAGCAAAAAGTTTAATTTTGTCTCATAGTTTTGGAGGTTGCAGTCCACGATCAATTGGCCCTATTGCTTTTGACCTGTGGTCAGGCAGCCTATCACAGTAAGTAAAACCAGTCATATCGTGAGCGTGGGAGGAGAGAAGAGGAAGAGGGACTGGGGTCCCACTACCCTCTCCAAAGCCATGCCCCAATGACTTAAGTACCTCCCACAAGCCCCACCTCTTAGAGGTTCCACCAACACCCAAGAATGTCACCCTGGGTACCAAACCTTTAACATGTGGCCTTTGGGGGACATTCAACATCCAAACCTGAGCACATGTTAAAACATTTTGTTTTACCCTAAAAGTCATTTTTTTTCTTCTGATTTTCAAAAAAAAATTAAAGCTATTTCATGGGCACCTAAAAGTCGAGCAGGCCTTCAGTGCTGTGCCCACTGCACCCAAGGGATAGTCAGCCAGGCTCAGTGTGGCACAGGGCTCATCAGGTCCATCCCATATCCTCATGATAAAAGTTCCAGGAAGGTCCAGGGCACGGACTTTGGCCTCCTGGCGATGGGTGGTGGCACAGATAAGGCTAAAGTGGTTCTGCGATCAATGCATGCAAATAAGTGATTGTCCTGAGAGATCAATCGGGAGAGATGATTCATGAGGACGGTGGCGACAGTTTCAGTTTTTCATACTTTGAGATTTTTGCGGGAGGGGGCAGGTACCGGGGATTGAACTCAGGGGCACTTGACCACTGAGCCACATCCACAGCCCTATTTTGTATTTTATTTAGAGACAGGGCTCACTGAATAGCTTAGTGCCTCGCTTTTGCTGAGGCTGGCTTTGAACTTGTGATCCTCCTGCCTCAGCCTCATGAGCCTCTGGGATTACAGGCAGGTGCCACCGCACCTGGTCCTGTTCTGGATTCTTAATTGAGGAAGTCCACAATCATATTCTTACTATTTTGAATGCTTACCTACATCACTGATGACTTTTGACATTGTATAAATTTGTACTAATCAGGCTTTTCCAGAGAAACTGAACTAATAGGGTATAGTATGTGTGTGTGTGTGTGTGTAAAGAGATGTATTTTGATCAGTTGCTTTTAACTTAACTTATGGAGGCTTGGTGAAGCTAAAGTTTAATGGGGGAAGCCAGCAGACTAGAGACCTAGGAAAGAGTTGCAGTTTGAGTCCAAAGGCAGTCTACCAAGAACCAGGAAGAGCCAATGCAGCAGATGAAGTTCAAAGGCATTCTGCTGGAGAATTCCCTCTTGCTGGGGGAGGTCAACCTTTGTTCTAGTCAGGACTTCAACAGTTCAGGTGAGGCCCATGGCATCTAGAGGGCAAACTGTTTACTCAAAGTCCACCAATGAAAAACGCTACCCCAAAATGCTCTTACAGAAACATCTAGAATAATGTCCAAGTATCCAAGTATCAGTCCAGCCACATTGACATTAAAATCAACTATCACAAAATTGGTATCTCCAGTAGATGCACTGAGGTTTGACCTGAGTGGTTCTAATGCATAAGAAAAATGATTAGAAGGAAGTGCTCCAAAGCGCTATGGTGATCGTGTTAAGATGTTGAAATTAAGATCATTTATGGCCTTTCCTGAGCTGCTTGTTGCAGGGAGGGTCTAATTCTAAGAGCGAATGGGAGCCAGAGAAAGTGGTGCATGCCTGTAATCCCAGATCCTTAGGAGGTGGAGGTAGGAGGATCGCAAATTCAAGGGTAGCCTTAGCAACTTAGTGAGACCCTGTCTCAAAATAAAAAATAAAAAGGGCTGGGGATGTAGCTCAGCAATAGGGCACTCCTGGATTCAATCCCCAGTACTAAAAAAAAAAAAAAAAAATGGGCATACTGGGTAAACCTCAGCCAAAGACAACTAGGTGGAGCCCAAGCAATACAGAGGTGTCATAGATGGGTAGACATGTAACAAAACCCAATTGAAAAGATTCCTCTAAAAGCTGAAGGAATAAGAACTCTGAGAACTGGGGTTTTGCCTATAACATTCACCAGACTTAAAAAGGAAAAGGGAAAGAACAAAGAGAAAAGTGGAAGAGAAGGAGAAACTGTCAACAAGAGGTTTGTCAGAACACAGAAAGAGACAGGTTTAGATCAAAAACTGATCTGCTTAATGCAGAAACGATGCTCAATTTACGAACTGGGTTTGCTAGACAAGCTGACTTTTATGTTTGCTAGTTCCCTAATTTGTTATGTGTACTTTTCCATTGCTTTTCAGGCACTGATGGGAAATTAGCTTTCAGTTACATTTTGTTAGATGAGAGAGCTTTGGTGAGCTCTATTTAAATTGGCCTCATAAATCATCTTCCTTGTGCCTTAATCATTTATTCTGCTCTTGCCTGGACTCTCTCCCACTTATCTCTGTTGGCACGGCGCTAACCATGACGGAACACAGTGTCCTGGATGGTAGGATCCACTGTTTTTGCCTCTAGAGTCCTTCCTCACCCTTCCTCCTTTCCAAGGTCCTCACTGTAGGATGTATTCTAGACACCACTTTGTATGCAGCTCTGCCCCCAGAGGAGACTCTGGGCCAAATCTTATCTAGGCACTTCTCCTGGGTATCTCTGTATTCGCCTACAAATGTGGCAAACTTCCGCAGGCAACAGTGACATACAGTGGTGTGCTCTTGAATCATGAAACTCCCACAGTGAGTGTCATGAAATTGGGGTTCTTGGAGGATCTGGGGCCTGCAATTTAGAGCTCATGGTGAGACAACTGTTAGGGAGGCCTCACGGCTACACTTGGACAAAATTGTGAAGCTAGCAGAATTTATCTTCAGGCCCACCATGTTCTGGGGAGCCCTTACGATGCCTCCAAGTTTTCAATGCCCACAGGCTCTACCTGAATGTTCTGGTCTCCCAGGGTTGCCCAACCTGGACAGCCAGCGAGATTCTGTGTCTAACTTTCCATGCTTACGTTTATTCAAATGTATCTTTAGTTAGGTTAGCTCTCAACCAAAAATAAAAGGACAAAATAGTTGAGTGGACACTTCACTAAAGAAGAGATGGAAATGGCAAATAAGTACATGAAAAGATGATCGACATCACTAGCCATTAGGGAAATGCAAATTATATCCACAGTGAGCTGCCACTATGAATTCACTGGAATGGTTAATTAAAAAAAAATTTGTAGTAGTAGATGAACAACATGCCTTTATTTTATTTGTTTAGTTTTATGTGGTGCTAAGGGTTGAACCCAGTGCCTCACACATGCTAGGCAAGCACTCTGCCACTGAGCTACAGCCCCAGCCCCTGGAATGGTTAAAATGTAAAAGACAGATCATACCAGGTGTTGGCAAGGATGTAAAACAAACGGAAGCCTCATTCACTGGTGGTGGGAATACAGAATGGAACAGCTATCTTGGAAAACAGTTTTGACATTCTATTTATTTATTTTTGGTACTAGGGATTGAACCCAGGGGTGCTTTACCACTGAATTACATCCCAGCCCTTTTTAAAAAAATATTTTTATTAGTTGTTGATGGACCTTTATTTTGTTTACTTATTTATGTGCAGTGCTGAGAATTGAACTCAGTGCCTCACACATTCTAGGCAAGGGATCTACCACTGAGCCACAACTCCAGGGTCTCACTAGGTTGCCTAGGGCTTCACTAAGTGGCTGAGGCTGGCCTCGAACTTGTGATTCTCCTGCCTCAAGCCTCTTGGGTTGCTGGAATTATAGACATGCGCCACTGTGCCTGGCTTGACTGTCTCCTTAAAAGGTAAATATACATGTACCATATAACCCAGTTTTTACATTTTCTAAGTATTTATGCAAAAGAAATGAAAGAATATCTCCATACAAAGACTTGTATATAAATGTTCCCAGCAGCTTCATAGTCCTAAACTGTAAACAACCTGTATTAGTCTACTGATGCTGCCACAAGAAAATACCACAGACTCTATAGCTTAACAAGTAGGAGTCTATTTTCTCACAGTTCTGGAGGTCAGGAAGTCCAAGTTTCTGGCAGGTTTCCTGTTCTGGGCCTTTTCTCAGCTTGCAGAGGGCTGCTTCACATGGTCTGTCCTTTGAATGTGCTCTGGGAGAGAAAGAGAGAGAGAGAGAGAGAGAGAGAGAGAGAGAGAGAGAGAGAGAGAGAGAGAGAGAGAGAGAGACTTTACTTTGCAGGTTCCACCAGGGCCCTCTGGGCATGCTCCTGCAGTCTGAGAAGATGGCACCAAGCTACTGAATGTGATCGGTTGCACCCAGGTCCCAGTCTGGTGGGGGGGTCATCTTAGATCAGGCTGCTCCTGTCAATCTACCGGCTGACTGCAGGCTCATGAGTGACTCCAGGTGAGAGCAGCAGAACTGCCCAGGTGAGCCCAGCCCCAGGTGCAGAGTCATAAGCAAATATATGGCTATTATTTTAAATGTCCAAGTTTTGGGGGTAGCTTATTATGCCGTGATAGATAATGACAATCTAAGGCAGTTGCCAGCACACTCCTAAGGCCTAAGTCTAGTGTTTGCACTGCCTTGCTCTAATATTGGGCAAATTGCTGACCATTCACACCTTGGTTATTTTGCTCTTCAAATGTTGTCACATATTTCAGAAAGATGTGTTTGGAAAAATATATTTTTATAGGATGGTGCTATGTAGAGTTAAGTGAGAGTGAAGTTTGTCTGCCTAGTTAGTAAATGGGTCTATTTCCACAGCTTTGGCTAATAAGCTTTCTCTGTGGAGGCTGTTCGGAAATAGACTTAATGTCAGGCTACTCTGGTTTTACTAGCAGTCTTCAAACTCCTCCTTTTGCCTCTTCTCTCTTCAGGGAGTCCTTTTCCCTCCCTGTGTCCTTCCTGTCATCTTGGGGGCAGGAGACCTGGGATGATGTTGCAGCCTGTGTAGGCTTCGTCCTGTTCATTTAGGAGAGATTGCATCTTATTTCTATGTCTGGCAGATGGTCCCAGTCAAGAGCCAGGTCTGGCAGGGTGGCACACACCCACAGCCCCATCTCCTCGGGAGGCTGAGGTGGGTGAATCACTTGAACCCAAGAGTTCAAGACCAGCCTGGGCAACACCGAAAGACCTTCATCTTGAAACAAACACAAGTCTGACAAGCAGAAAGGAATGTCATGAATCCCTAAGAGGAACCTGGAATGGCAGGTTGGTGTTCAACACCAGCACCTATTGGAAAGGCTCACATGGGCAAAATTAAGGGTGGAAACCTCCTGCCCTAGTCACACAGAACTCCAAGAGAGCTTTGGAGCAAAAACCATGTGTACAAGAAAAACACAGGTGAAACTTTAGAGGCCAGGCCTTCAGAGGTGTGGACACACACTGTAAGATCCGGGGCTTTGCTCTGGCCTAGTGCAGTGGTGTGGGGAGACTACCTCTTTCTCTTTCCTATACCCCCTGATGTTTTCTCTGATGAAGAGTGTGGGGGGTGCAGAGCCCCCACATCCCGTTCTACCAATTACTACTGTATAGGGTTGTTACAAGGCCTAAAGAAGACCTCCATGTAATGTGCTCAGAACAAGAGTGGGTATAGAGTGGCAGGTCAATAATTGCAGGCCATGTGTTTTCACAGGTGTGGCCAAGGATGGCACAGGGCCCTGCAAGCTGTCTTTTAATTCAGTTGTGGCCCCTTGGGCAGCAATGGCAGATTCTTTAGCTTTCCCTCCTTGAAGCGCTTGGGGTGAAAGAGGACTGGGGTTTTAGCATGACCTCCATCCACAGCGCGACTCACTGCCCGTGGCGGTGTTGTCCAAGGGTGTCATGCCCCAGGTGTGAGCTGTCTCTGGCAGCCTATCTTAAAGCCAGTGACCAGGGGCAGTGGAGGTGTCCTTCAGCCTCACTGTGGCTCTGTTTCAGCTTCAAGGTTAGCACAGAGACATGTGGGAAGGATTTAGGCCTCTGACCAGAGGAAGTCCCCAGGCAGGAAAGAGGTCCAGCCTCATGGGGCAAAACTGGACTCAAGCTATTTGATAGGACAGTAAAAAGAAATGTGGCTTTGCCTTGCCTCCCTTGGCTGGAGTGAAGCAGCTCGTCTGGTGATTTCTGAATTCCCCCTACTGGACACGGTGGTTCTCAGAGTGTGTCCTGGACCAGCAGCATCAGCACTGCCTGCGCACTGGGAGGAAATGTGGACTCCCAGGACCCATTTCAGAACCCCGGTCAGAAGCCCTGAGTCAGCCATCCCGGCTGTAACAGTCCTCAGCGTGGAGCTGGTGTTTTTGAACGCTGGGGAACCACTGGTGTGCAAAACCCTTGCCAAATGGTTGTCTGTCCAGCCTTTGCTGAGCCCCTTGTGACGGGGAGCTTCCTTAAACACATCTGGCCCAAATCAAATTCCTTCTCATTTTCTCTCACTGGTTCTGATTCCACCATTTAATTGACTCATTTAAATGACTTTGGTCATTTAAAAAAACCACCAAGTACCAACCAAATACCAGGAAGCTTATTTTATTTATCTTATCATTAGTTTAAATTGGGATGTGCATTATTTTGTGTTATTGGGATTCTATATCCCTACTGACATACGATTTGCATAATATATAGATCTTGCATATTCGTGGAAGCAAATACTTTGGGGGTTTCTGCATCTACATTCTTTGTTAAATACGTATTACTTAGCAAAATATTTATATAGAGAGATTTTAAAAATTCTTATATTTAAAGAAAACAAATTGTAGTGTGAAAGGAGGCATAGAACAGTGGAGAGAACTCTGTTCTGGTAATAATAAGATTTAAGGTTTGGTTCTAGATCTGCTATTACTTAGTTCCATATTTTTGATCTATTAGTTGGGATTCTAGGAGTCTTACTATAGGAGGCAACTTCTATGATATTAGGAATACATTTTTGGGCTGGGGAGATAGCTCAGTTGATAGAGTGCTCGCCTTGCAAGCACAAGGCCCTGAGTTCAATCCCCAGCACCACACACACAAAAAAAGGAATACATTTTTGAGAGATCTGTGTTGACTAGAAAGAATACAAAATTGTCCACTAAGGACATTTATAACAAAAGCTTGGGTCTATCTCTCTTTTTAAAATGGGGTCTTGCTCTGTTGCACAGGCTGATCCTGGGCTCCAGTGATCCTCCTGCCTCAGCCTCTCAAGATGCTGGACTATAGGCCTGCTGCACCACACCTGGATTGGGTCTGTCTCTTTGAGTACCACTTGCATCCTGGTTTGGAATCTGGGTCTTCCCCCTCATGCCTCCCCCACCTTTGGAAGGGAGCATAGGTGGCTTGGCAGAAGAGAGAACAGGTGCAGAGACAGTTTACAGGGGCTTTGGAGAAATAACAGACTTGCTGTTCTGAAATAAGCTTCAGCCTTCAGTCAAATAACTTTTGTAGATTTCCTCAAATAAAAGCCTTATGGTAGACAGAGATTCATTAAGGCATCTTAAAAGAGGAGCTAGGCTGGGGTGGAATTTTAGGTAGAGGACACAATGCAACTTTTCTCCTTTCCTTCTCTTTTCTTTACTCATCCATGACCTTTCATCTGGAAAACAGAGGAGCAAGGTAAAGACTCATTGGTTAAAAACAACTGATTGACTAATTTAGTTCAAAAGATGTTCAGTTTTTGAGTGATGGGCAATGGAATGGCATCAGATTTAAAGGAACAACTGGGTCCAGGGACAGGGCTGCCCCTGTCTCAGCAGGGCACCTGCGGAGCTTTTCTATGAGGAACTGTGGTGGGATGACCCAGCTCCCACTGCCTTCTGTATTTGTATCTCAGACTGAAATTCAAATTCTCCAGAAAACAATTTCAACTGATCAGCTGAGGTCTTAGGTCCACTCTGTGGTCAGGGTAGCAGGGGTCCTGGGATTAACAGCCTTGCTGAATGGAATGGGGTGAGACGGTTCCCCCAGAGTATGTGTGTGAGGGGAATGGGTTTAGTGGCTGCTACCCAAAGGGAGAGACTGATGGGCAGAGGAACACCAAGGTGTCCCAGGCTCCAGAACTTTTCAGGGACAGGGATCAGTTGCCACCCAATTGCTCCCAGGGCACATTGGGGAGTTTCAGGAACTTTCACAGCCGGCTGGCCAGAAGGCTGCCACCCAGTGGCTGGTTTATGTCATGCAGGGTGAAACCAACTTTTTTTGTATAAGCCTTGTAAATAGTAGGCAAAGATTCATTTACCTAGTGACACAGCTCTTACTGGGGCTAAGGGAAGACTTCTGCTCTATATTAGTCTAAATTAAATGAATTAAGAAACTGATTATGAATCTTTTAATTACACGTAATTTATTTTTTAATCTTTGGGTACGAGGATTGAACCCAGAGGCGCTTTACCACTGAGTTACATTCCCAGTATGTTTTAGTTTTTGGTTTGAGACAGGGTCTGGCTAAGTTGCTTAGGGCCTCACTAAGTTGCTGAAACTGGCCTTGAACTTTCAATCATCCTGCCTCAGCCTCCTAAGTCACTGGGATTACAGGTGTGCACTACCACACCTGGCTAATTACATGTGATGGAAGCCCACCAGAGCGATCCTTGGTAATCAATAGCCCTTGTTGGGATATTGTTTCCAGCAGGGAGAAACAGATATTAACGAAGGCCTGAATGCCAGGGAACCTTTGTTTCCTGACTTTCCTTCTCTCTGAACCTCTGTGACATTTCTCTTCCTGCTGAAGTTTGATATTCTTTAATTTTCAGTCTGCCTTTTCAGAAAATAGTTCTCCATGCCACGAGGGTTTGGATATCCCTTACTCAAGAGCCCAGAGTGAGAAAAGGTTCACTCCCATTCCAAACCTAGAGCAGGGACTCCAAGTGGCCCAGTTTGGGTAAGGGGTCTGAACCTGGTTCAATCAACCAAGATGGTAAAAAATGAGCCTGAGAAAGGGGACACCTCTGTTACCTTGTGATTTTGGATATAGAGGCCATTCTTGGAAAAGAAGAGAGAAAACTCAATTGGTGTCTCCTACAGAAGTCAAATAATAACGGGATTTGCTTACAATGGCAAAGTGCTTAAGAATACCAGATTTCTTTGCTTTCAAGGCAACAGTCCTATGAAGAAGACAAATCACGTATGAAGGTTCTTACTTTCAGATCTACTTTACTCTGCTGTGAAGTCTATTTCTAAAATTCCCATCTGTTTTGCTTGACTTTACATTTTTGAGGGAAGAGCCCATATCCTTTTTATCTTTGCATCTAGATACCCAATTCCTGACTCTGAACTCTTTGTACATGGTGGGCATCTAGTTGATGTTTCCTAAATCGAATTTCTGTTTTTCAGGAGAACATTAAGCTCCAGAGAGCTAAGTGGCTTGCTTCAGGAACACAGCCAGAGGGACAGGAACCTGATGGTGATATGCTGGCTTGCACTAGCTTTCCAGTTGAGAGACAAGGTCTCCAACAACTGAGAGAGATCATGCTTGGAGGCAGAGGGCCCAGGCTGACGTTAGGTGCCTGAAATCTGGTGGCCTGGAGGAAAGCAATTCCAGTCTTTCAAGAAGTGTCCTTGCTGGGGAGGTGGACGAGTATGTGCAGAAGGCGAGTTATTAAAACCAGTATTTTCTGGGGGAGTAGACTGAGCTATCCTAGCTGCCTGACAGTTGAGCTTTCTGGGAGAGAAAGGAGAAAGAAGCTGAGGTAGACACTGTCTTTGTGGGAAGCTTCCTGCTACACATCCTGAGGCAGTCAAAGATACCTGCAAGCTGGGGTGTATGGTCTCAGAATGGTGGGAGGAGAAGAGGGGAGCAAACCAGAACAACATACTCAGACCCAGATGAAGCTCACAAGCTGCACAAATCACTCAGCCTGTGCAGGAAGAGCGGTGACAGGAGGCAGGTGTGCTGAGGATTATAAATAGGCACTAGAACATATATTAATTAAGGGCAGAATAGTCACAGCAAAGACTATCAGAGACCCCACAAAAGATACCCCAAGCATGTGAAGTAAGTATTCTGAACCCAGCTCACCCACTTTTAATAGGTGTGTTAGTCAGCTTTCCATTGCTGTAACAAAATACCCAAGAAAACTTAAAAGGAGGAAAGATTTATTTTGGCTTACAGTTTCAGAGGTTTCAGTTCATGGTTGCTTGACTCCATTGCTTTGGGCCGGTGGTGGGCAGAATATTAAGGCAGGGAGCAAGTATGTAGAGGAGGAAAGCTGAAGGGGGTTGGAAGGTAGAGAGGTAGGGAGGGAGAAAGAGATAGAGAGGTATCAGTGAGCCACTTTCTCCAACTAGACCCCACTACCTCTCAAGTACCATGGCAGGGGACCAAGCCTCAACACACGAGCTTTCGGGGAACATGTGTATATCCAAATCATCACGGTAGACAAAGAACTTAGACAGCCCTAGGCAGACCTTTGTCTGGTGCCTGCCTGCTCAGGTCGTGTTGCAATCCCGCTCCTAGGGTGCGGGCAGCAAAAGAGGGCACTATTCAGAAAGAAAGGAGGGAGGGAGGAAGGAAAGAAGGAGGGGTGAGAGGAAAGGAGAGAGCGAGGAAGGAGGGCGGAGAGGAAGGGAGGAGAGAGGGCGGGAGAAAGAGAAACACTAGATCGCTTACGTCAAAACCAAGCTCAGGCCACCCCTCCGAGGTTCCCCCTCTCCCTCCCACTTGCACTTCCTCTTCTGAATGGGGAAGTCATTTGTTCCCTTTAACTGCGACACAGCAGCTCCACTGGTTCACTCCCGAGGTGGAGGCGCGGCAGTGGATCCCCGGCATCTAGGCGGCAAGGGGCGGGAAGGACGCTGACGTTCTGCCCGCCACGCGAGGGTGGCGGGAGGGTGATGGGCGTGCGGCGCACAGATCCGGGCCCTGCGGAGCCCCGGGGGTGGAGCCCCGGGGGCGGAGCAAAGCGCAGGGGGTTCGCCAGTGTCTGCCAGGTGCGTGGGGGTGAAGGGGCGCCGGCCATCTGCCTGTTGCTGGCCTCTACCCGTCCGTGAATTTTGCGCGCTGCCGGCAGGTGGAAGACTTCCAGCGCCCAAACCCGGGGACTCTGATGAGAGGTGGCCGAGTCCAAATTACGGCTCTAACACAGGTCACTCCTCTTACTTAATGGCTCTGCGCCCGGTTGCAAAGGAAGGGCTTGTGAGAAGTACCTAGCGTTAAGTTTTTGGTGAGGATTTAATGGGAAAGTCATGCGTAGTGCTCGGCACGGAGCCCGACAGCTGCTTCCCTGTTCCCAAAAGGTTATTTTTTGCTGTTGTTCCCCCTCCAACCCCAGCAAGTCCTTTCACAAAGACACCAGGAGGTACGTGAGAAAGTTGGGCTATTCTAACACAAAACCAGTTCTCTCCAAGGAAACGGATTCTTGGTCCCTTTCCTGCTACGATAACTGAACATGACAAGTTAAGTAATTTATAAAGAATAACGGTTTGCTGGGCTTCTTAAGCCTGGGAAGTTCAAGATTGGCCCACCACATCTGGTGAGTCACCTGGTGGGGCCTCTGCAGAGTCCCAGAACAGCACAGGGCATCACATGCCAGAGAGAGCTTGCTTTTGTAACACGGCTGCTCCCTCAGTAATCCATTAATGCATGGATGGATTAATCCATTCAGTCACCTCCCAAAGGTCCCACCTCCAAATACCGTTAACTTGTGAGTTTGGGGATTAAGTTTCCAACTCATGAGTTCTGGGAAACAAATATTCAAACATGAGAAGATTCCAAGTGGGCCGAGCTCGGGAGTCAGAAGCAAGCACCTTTGAGTAGATGTGTGCTTCCCCTGCTTATTACTGTAGGCCCTATTGAATAACCTCTCTGAGATTCACTTTCTGTGTTAGTAAACATGATTAAAAAGAATATCTATCTCATAGGATTTTTTTGGAGGGCTCACTATGTTCTTAGTGCTGCCCAATTATTACCTTATTCCTTAAAACCACTTTAGGAGGTTCATGTTTCTCCCCACCATCCCTATTTTGCCCTTGAGAAAACTGAGACTTAACAGAAAGGTTAGGTAGATGGTCTAGACCACACAGCAAGTCATGGCAGAACTGGGATTGAAACCCAGGCAGTTTGGTTCCAGAGTCTATGCACCTAATCAGTACACTAGCACCTGTCTGTAAAAGTGTTTTCCAAACTGTAAAACACAATTTGAATGTTGACTGTTATTACAATCAATGGTACACTTGGTAGGTAGGTGACTTTGTCTTCGTATACATTAATTGAGGGCATTGTATCAACGCCTAACCTATGGCCTGCTACTCAATAAGCTCTCAGTGGCTCTGCCATCCCATAATAAAATAATAAAAAGACAGATCCCACAGCTATAAACAATTGCACCTGACCTGTGCCCAGAGAACAGGCAAACATCCTAAAGGTCTGACTAATGTCAGGAGACTCAGGTATTAGGTCTGAGCAAAAAATTAACAGCTTTCAACTAGGAGAGATAGAGCCATTAAAAAAAAATCTTCTTTGAGTAGAAATATTGAAAACCACATGCTAAATTAAAAAGCATTTTTTTTTGTTTGAGTCTGAGTGTTTTCTAATCATTATTGAGCCCATAGTGATTTTATGGAGTTAATATCTCCAGTGACTCCTCTATTCAACAGTTCTTGGCTGAGCTCCAGACCTATGTAATCAACTGCCTACCTGACATCACCCTGGGAGGTAGAACAATAACCTCCAACTTAGCACATCTAACATTAAGCTGCTGAGTCTCCCCCACATCAACTTCTCCCCATTCTCCATTAATGGTGATGCTAGACTCTCAGTTGCTCAGGCCAAAAACCTTAGTATCACTCTCAATTCCTTTTTTTCTTTTGGCCCCTTTCAGATGGATCAGCAAAGCTGGTTGGTCTACCCTCAAAATATATTTTAAAAATCCTAGCCACCTTTCATCACGCCCCTCTGTTTCTGTCCTGGTCTACTCTGCTCATATTTCTTGGCAGGATTATCGAATAGCCTGCCCCAGTCCCTGTGGTTGCTTTCTGCAGTCCATTGTGAACCCGGTAGCTGAGGGATCCTGTTACAGTCTGACCACACCACTCCTCTGCTCAGAACTCCTCAATGGGCTGACTCAGTTAAAGCACAAGTCGAAGTCCTCCTTTGACCTGAAAGGCCCCACATGAAATAGACCCCCATTACCCCTTGCAACTCTTACTACCCTTGAGTTCTCATCCTGGCTCTTTTTTTTCTGGAGCTTTTCCTGCTCCAGGGTCTTTGCACGGTTCTGCGAAATTTGCCGGCATGCCCTCCACCACCCACCCCAACCTCTGTCTGGTTCGCTCACTTCTTTCAGGTCTAACTCACCTCATTAAGGAGAACTTCTCTGGTCACTCTGAAATGTAACCCCTCCCAGCATTTCATATTTCCTTTCCCCATCTTTTTTCCTTCTCTGTATTTACCCCTTTCAAATGTTATATTTTGTATTTTACTTGCTTATGTTGTCTCTTTCCCACATTGCAACATGAGCTTTACGAAGGGATTTTTCCCCTATTTTGTTCACTATTGTAACTCTAGTAATATTCTTTCTCCTTCCTTCTCTCCTCTTTCTTTCTTTTCTTCTCTCCTTTCTCTCTTTTCTTCTCTCCCTTTCTTTCTCTCTTTTCTTTTCCTTCCTCCCTCTCTTCCCTCCCTCCCTTCCTTCATTCCTTCCTTCCTTCCTTCCTTCCTTCCTCCCTCCCTTCCTCTTTTTGAGGAATTGAAGCCAGGAGCACTCTACCACTGACCTACATCCCCAGCCCCTTTTATTATGAGACAGATCTCACTGAATTGTGACACTGGCCTCAAACTTGAAATCCTCCTGCTTTAGCCTCTCAAGTTGCTGGGATTACAGGCATGTACCACCTCTCTGACTAACTCCAGTGATTTTCTACAGATAGTATTCATATGTAAAAATATTTGCTGAACAAATGAATGAGTAGAATAAAAAAACCAGGGACCCCCAAGTTAGCTATGGACCCTTCAGCAAGTTATTTATTCTGCTAGGCTTTGTTTTTTGCTTGTGAGGTTGAGTGCATTAGATAAGCTCTAAGTTGAGGGGCAGATGTCCCTGAGTTAACCTGAAAAGCTGGGAGCAGTTGGTGAGAAAAGGTTTGAAGATTTTGGTTCAAGCTCCAGTAGTATCACTTGTCTAGGTCTTATTTTCCACACTAACAAATTGAAAGGGTTCCGCACAGCAACCTCTAAGGTTACTTCCTGCACTTAAAACTAGGAAAAAAATGTGAAAACATACAGAGGCGCCATACCTCTCATAACCACACGGTGGTGCATTTGTCTACCTTTGTCTCTAAGAGAATTTAGCTGTGCCAAGTCCTTTAGGAAAATACTGTGGCTACTGTAAAACTGTACTGTTCAGAGACAATTGTGAGCATTGCTATCTATCAGATTTTATGGGTTGATTAAATAGCAAATAACAAAAATCTCTGAACTGATATTGTTTCAGATAAGAAGGCATATATCTCAGAAACAAAACAGTGAGTTGAGGTTTGAGCTTAAGACTTTCTTACCAATATCATTTAATGCCAAGGTTGAAAGGTTGAAGAATCAAGAGTCTTTTGTCAGTGTTAAGTGAACAGCGCCACACTATGCTAAATTAGTCCACACATCTGTCTTCACCCAACCAAGAAGTTCCTTCCATGAGGTAGGAGGGTTAGGGAATGCATGGTGTGTTTGCATTCTAGAGCCTTTGTTTGCTTGGAAGAACTTTGAAAACACTGATAAAATAAAAAAGACTGTGAGCTGTGCATGGCACCCAGTGAGCCTGCAATTAATAGTAGGTATTATTATCACTGTCATCTTCGGTCTGGGTTTATTCTTTCCTCCACTATCTCTTCAGATAACAATAATGCTTTCAATTGAAATTAATTTCATTGGTTAAAAAATGATTTTGTAGTTCTACATTCCAATTACAGAAGTGTAACGTAGGTATTTTAACTATGTGGGAAATAAAAGTAAAATGAAGGCAAGAAAAATTGTCCATAATTTACCACTTTGCTCAGACAGTTAAGATTTCAATGCTACACACACCTATATTCACATTTGTGATCATATTTCATAAAGGTTTTTTCACTACTTTTTCATTTACCGTTATATTGTGCAAATTTCCACATCATTGAAGACTTTTGTAATCATCATGGATATTAACATGCTGCTCTTTTTTGGTAGCCTTGCGTTTTTATTACTTTAATTGACAGAAATTTTATATATTAACACTATAACATGATGTTTTGGATATGTATGCATTGTGAAATGGTTAAATCAAACTAATTAAAGTATGTTTTATCTCCATAGTTTTTTTTTTTTTTTCCCTTGGTGGTGAGAACACTTAAAATGTACTCTCAGCAGTTTTCAAGTTTACAATATACTGTTATTAATTATGTTCATCATGATATAAAATAGATCTCTTAGGTTTGTTCCTCTTTCCTAACTGAAATTTTATGTGGTTTGACCAACATCTCCCCAATTCCCCCAGCCTCCAGCCTCCCAACATTTTACTGTTTTGTGAGTTCTTATTTTAGATTCCCCATATAAGTGAGATTGTGTGGTATTTGTCTTTTTGAATCTAACATACTTTTCTAACTAGAAAATTTATACATTTTAATGGTAGGCAATACTAAACAGCGCAGGGCAAAGAAAATTGTACTTCTAATCCTTTCATCTAGATAGGAGTTGACTGCTCTTTGCATTTTGATGTATTTCTCTCAATAATGTTAATGCATGTAAATTCCACAAAATTAGGACTACATTACATGTATGGTACTTCCTCTTGATTTATCCCATTTATGTTTAAAAAGTATTTTAAATTTATAACAGATATGATTTTTTCTTTTCACTTTATGTGATACTTTTCCCAGTAATTACACATCCTTTCACAAACCCTAATTATACGAATAATCTCTTTAATGGGATCTCTCTCATTTGATTGACCTTTTGGGAGTCTTTGACTAAAAGGCTTAAATGAGGTCCTTGCAGACCTGCATGGTCATAAGCAGTGTAATTTCATAGACAGCTGTCCCACGGGCATACTCCGTCACCAGACTGGCTGAAGCAAAAATTCTGTCTGACCTCACTTCTTGATTAAAGGCCCTGACCATTGTTAAACTCGCTCTCTAGAGATGTGACATTCTAAAAGCCCCCACAGTCTGTCCCTTTACTGAACAAGGCTTTCATGGGAGCCATGAAGGAGGGAGAAGAAAGGAGAAAAGCTTTCTCACCATTTTGATGCATCAAGCAGTGCTGATTCTCAGAAGACAGGAATTAAAATACTTCCAATTGCAATAAGCACATTTACAAATTAATTGAGCACTTACACATTAGGTACTGCCCGGAGACCCCTTGTTTCATCGAATCCTTGCAACAACTCATTTTAAACACCCTTGATTTATGAATGATGAAAGGGAGAGGTGGAGCGTCTCACCCAGAGTCATGCCTAGTTGTTCAGGAATCTGAACCTGAGTTTGTTTGGCTCCAAAATTTCTATTCCATTGGCCCCACTGCATGCTCTTTCAAACCATTCACTTAGAATTATATTTGGTGCAAATGGAGTTTATGAATCAGGAACTAGGACTCTTTTCCTGAAATGTGAGAATGAGATGGGTGGGCTGACTTCTTTAGAAAAGGTCAATGTCTGCTAGAGGAATTTTAGCCCAAAGTACTGATTTTAAAAATTTCCCAAGAGAACCAAGGGGAGGGTGATTTTCATTTATTAAGTCATATTTTAGGCTAAAATAATAATATTAAATAATAACTAGGTGCTAGATTCTGCACTACGCATCTAACATATACCATGCCCCTTAATCATTCCAGGAGGCCAGAGAGATAGGTATTATTATCCCTAACTTCCCAGGTAAGGGTTTTGGGGTACGGGGGAGTTAACTTGTCTAACAGCACATACTAAGCATGGATTTAAATTAATCAGAATCCAAGGCCCCAAGATCATGTCCACCAGTCTACACTGCTTGTTAGCGTTCTCTCTCCCCCTCTCTCCCTCCTTCCTTCCTGCTTCTTTTTCTTTCTTCCTTTTACTTCCTTACTTCTTCCCTTCCTTTCCCTTATTTTTTGGGGGGGTTATCGGGATTGAACTCACAGGGGCACTCCACCACTGAGCCACATCCTCAACCTTTTATTTAGAGACAGGGTCTCACTGAATTGCTTAGCACCTCGCTTTTGCTGAGACTGGCTTTAAACTCACCATCCTTCTGCCTCAGACTCCAGAGCTGCTGGGATCACAGGTGTGTGCCATGACACCTGGCCCCTTTTCCTTTCTTCTTCTCCTCTTTTTTCCTTTTTCCTTCCTTCTTTCTTTTTTTAGGGGGAAAATACTAGGCTTAACTGCCAGTCCAGAGACCTCTGCAGATTTTTAGGGTGCCATTAAAGGGTTATGGGGGTGATTCAGCAAGGAAAGAAAGATGCTATTTACTGGGTGCCAAGCAGCATGCTTTTGTGTGCCTTGTCTCAGTTAGTCCTATACACATCCATCAAAAGCAGGTTCTCTTATTATAGCTATTTCAAAATGAGGAAACCCGGGTTTGAATGGGTGTCTTGCACAAAGTCACATGTTTTTTAAAGGCTAGAGCCAGGATGCACCATGACCTTCTGACCTAAGTCTACTGCCAGCTTGTGTCACTGATTGCCATAATTTTCTCCCTGCTATACTTTTCAGTGTGGTAGAGAAAATGTTGCTTTTTTTGGGTGACATTTGTCAACCCCCTGCTCAAGAACCTAAGCGGGGTGAAATCTTGGTAATTCCACCTGGATTTCGAAGTCTCTTATTTAGTAAATCTGTCCTTCTGTTACCACGTTGGTTTTATTTCCCCTGTTCACATGCTCCTCTCCTCTGGCTGGAATTGCCATCGCTCCACGTTTAACATTAATTTCCATTCCCTTGCTTTCCAGTTGACAGATACCGCTCAATGCCCAACTTCACCGTGCTCCAGCTGTTCTCGTCCTCACTTGCAGCCCTGCTCAAAACCTTCCAGCCACAACCCTTTTTCTGCTCAATAAACCCAGACTTCCTAGGCTGGCGTTGGAGTCAGTCATCCAGTTGCAAATATGCGCTGAGAGTTAATGATGTGCCAGACACTCTCCAGGTGCCAGGAGAACCCTGAAGAACCGGACAGACCAGTCTCTGCCCTTAAGGTGAACACACTCGGTATTAAATAATTACAAATAATCAATTAAATAATTACTAGTATGAATCAAGTAATTACCAGGCCCTCTACAATCTGGTCTCAGTCTATCTTCTCACAGTTTTTTCTCACCCTTTTCGTGCCATCTGAATGGGTCCATCTTTCCAGGCTTTTCCACCCTGAGGCTGAGTCTATTCCCTCCTTCTTTTTCTGAACACAGGCTCTTTCCTGCTTCACCCAGAATCCCCCCAGGACCAGTTCTGGTTCTGCCTCTTCCACGAAGCCCAGTCAGCCAATTTGAGACTGAAGGATCTTCCCTCGTTTGAATTCCTAGCACTTATCCATTCAACAAATATTTACTGAATGACTTGTTGGAATGTTTGATGAGTGACTCTTCGTGAGATCCTAAACACATGCTAAGACATTAAAGATTTAAATGGTACAGGGAGTTAGAGTTCTCTTATTCACAGGGATTGAGGATTGTTCTCTTCTCTTTGCGGGGAGGGGAATCCATGAAACTGTGTAGTGGAACATAGAAAATTACAGATGAGCGAAGTGAAAATAAAAATTTATTCAGTTACTCATAATCCTACTAGAGACCCACAACTGACATTTTTCTTTCCAGTGTTTTCTATTGCTATTTCTCTCTGTGTGTACACCCAGTTTGTAAGACTCCTTCCCCTGACCCGATTATACTTTTATCAAGAAATCCTTTTCTTTATGGTCTTTTTAAAAACATAAAGTACCTTCACCCTGACTCCCTGACTTTCTTCTGCTTGGGTATGAAATGATTTTTGTCTTCAACAAAATCTAGAGCCAGGAGCAATGGCGAATGCCTGTAATCCCTAGCTACATCAGTGGTAGAGGACCCCTAGGTTCAATCCCTAGTACCAGGGGAGAAAAGGCGGTGGGCTAGCTTAGTGGTAGAGAGCTTGCCTAGCATGTTTGAGGCCCTGGATTCAATCCCCAGTACAACAAAAACAAACAAACAAAACCTAGAAAATTTACTCAAACTCATCTATATCTTTTCCAGTTCACTGATCCTATGTACAGCAAGAACTCAAACATGGTTTCTGAGCATCTATTTCAGGAATCCTTTCTCTCGACATTTTCCCTCACTGGTGGTACTGGGTATTGAACCCAGGGCCTTGTGCATAGGAAAGCACTCGACTGCTGAGTTACATACTTAACCCATTTTATTTTGAGACAGGATCTCACTATTGCTCAGACTATGTTCCACTTGAGTAGCTGGGATCACAGGCACGAGCCACCACACCTGGCCCAGGAATTTTAGGACCTCCTCTGGATGCTCTTTTGTTTTGCAGTGCTGGGGACTGAACCCAGGGCTTTGGGCATGCTAGGTAAGTGCTCTACCACTGAGCCACATCCCCAGCCTGGATGCTCTTTTGAAGAACACCATTTCACCTCTCTTCTTTAAGACTTAAGTGTGTGGTATTGTCTAGGTTTACAGTGTACCCACATTCATGTTCAAGGAGCCACAGACTAGACCACAGGGGATCTTCCAGTCTACGCCCCCACCTTCAGGATGAGAGGGCTGCAGTATATGTTAAGCACTTGCCCAAGCCCATGCTCTGCCTGGTTATTTTTCCAAACTGTTTCAGTTTTTCTAATAATAAGCCCCCAACTAAAATTACACAAAAGAATAGTCAGTGAAGCACCAACTCTTGCTAAATAAATTCTATCTATTCCTGCCTCCAAAAGGGAAACAGTAATGCAGTTTGGTAGATACCAGACTTCTTGCTTCTTGCAAGTCAACATTACTCTGACAGGATTAAAGCACAGAAGAAACGTTAGGGGCCACCTATCTCATTCTTTCTTAATTTTTGAAAAAACAGCATAACAAGGGGAAGCACAATGTAGGGAAAGGTTGGCCCTGGAGAATTAGCAGCAGCACCAACTTTTATGTGTGCTCTGCTTTGGTTCTTCTTGATCTGATCCCTACAGACGTCACCACGATCCAAGATGGCAATTTCACTAGTCAAGTGAAACCCAAGGGCTGTAGAAAAGTTAATTATCTTCAGAGATACCAAGCCCACTTCATGACAGCTTTCCCACCCGCAGTGTGAAACCCCAGTAAGGTGATCTCGCACCTTTCTTTTCTTTCTTTAAATTTTGAGACAGGGTCTTGCTACATTGCTGAGGCTGGCCTTGAACTTGGGATCCTCCTTCCTCAGTCTCCCAAGTACCTGGAATTACAGACCGGCGCCACAGCACCACCCGGATTGTCTTTTGCCTTTCTGAATTTTAAAACGGTGACGGTATTGGAATCTCTTCTTACAGGAACCTGAAAGGGCAACCCGTGCTTAGTCTTCATTGAGGCCAGAAGTGTAGTTTAAAGAGTTCTTCTAAAGAACATTCCAGTGGTCCTGAAAAGCTTAAACAGGAGCTGGAAGGCTCTGGGGTAGGAGTGGTGGGGGCGGGTTTGGAGTAGCACGAAAGCTGGTCCTCCAAGTTGCACTAGGGAAGAGGTAGATCCCAAGAGGTAGAGAATCAACTGAAAAGGAAGCTGGAGACGACAGCTCTCTCCGGGGGTGCAAACCAATTCGTTTCTCCTCTGCTGACTTTCAAAAGCCCCTTTGCGATGAAGAACACCGGTGCTGCCCCGTGGGGCCCCTACCCACCCATGGCAAACAATGGCAGCGGCCTCCCTTCCTGCCTTTTCGTTCTGAATGAACTCTCCGCGTTACCTTCCAGGACCCAGTCTTCCCTCCTCACACACCCAATGAGGCCGGAGCCTCCTCCTGCCGAGTGTTGAACTCTCCCAGGAAATGGACAGGTGCCGTGGACCAATGGTGGCAGCTGCGGCGGGCCAATGGGAGAGAGCGCTGGGTCAACCTGGGCTTTGAGAATGGGAGAGCCCGCAGAGGGGGCGGTGCGACAGAGGCGCAGGGGGCGGAGGGACCTGCGAGGCGGCTGGCGAGGCTGCCCCAACCACTGCGAGAGGAACCTGTGCGCTGGCCGCCGCGGCCAATGGGAGAGAGGGCTGGCCCGGGGGCGGGCCCGGGCCCGCAGCACCGCCCCTCGGGTCCGCAGGGTTGGGGCGGAGCCAGGCCCGCGTCAGGTGGTCCCGGGCGTGCGGGCGGTGCGGGGGGCGGGGCGCGGCGCGGGGCGGAGAGGGGAGCGGCAGCCGGCGGGCGGCGGCGGGCACCGGCGGCGCTCCAGGTACCGGCGGCTGAGGTGGCGAGGCCGCCCCCCGGGGGCCAGCGGGCAGGCGGGGACTCCGGCCCGCCGCGCCCCTGTGCTGCGGTGAGCTTTCGTGCCCGGAGCACTCGTCTCTCCGCGGCGCCAGCCGGGGCCAGCCGGCTCTCCCCGCCCAGCCAGCCCCGGCCCTACCTGCGGCCGCCGTCGGGGGAGGGGGGTCCCCCCAGCTCTGCGGAGCCGCATGAACAATAGGCGGCGGCGGCTCCTGCGGGCGGCGACAGCCCCGCACCCTATGGATCGGCCGCTCCATGGAGCCCTCCAGAGCGCTTCTCGGCTGCCTGGCGAGCGCCGCCGCTGCCGCCCCGCCGGGGGAGGATGGAACGGGGACCGGGGCCGAGGAGGAGGAGGAAGAGGAGGAGGAGGCGGCGGCGCCCCCTGGGGAGCTGGGCTCCGACGCACCGCTGCCCTACTGGACGGCCGTGTTCGAGTACGAGGCGGCGGGAGAGGACGAGCTGACCCTGCGGCTGGGCGACGTGGTGGAGGTGCTGTCCAAGGACTCGCAGGTGTCCGGCGACGAGGGCTGGTGGACCGGGCAGCTGAACCAGCGGGTGGGCATCTTCCCCAGCAACTACGTGACTCCGCGCAGCGCCTTCTCCAGCCGCTGCCAGCCTGGCGGCGAGGACCCCAGTTGCTACCCGCCCATTCAGTGTAAGACGAAGGCGGGGCCGGGGATCCGGCGGGGAGGTGGAAGGATGGAGCCCTGGGGTGGTTGAGGAGGAAGGAGAACCCTTCATGAGGGCTGTTAGGGGTGGGAAGCGGGTACAGGGAATGATTGACCTGGGTATGGGTGGATGCGCGCACGTTGGGGTTCAGGGTCTTTAGCTGATGCCTTGGATAAGCTAGAGAAGCCGCAGGCCCTGCCTGGAACTCAGGCGATTGGACTTCTTAACCTTCATCTGACTACCTTAGCAGCAGCTCCTGGTTTCTACATCCTGAAGCCCCAGCATGAAAGTCTCCCCGATTCCCAATCCCTTCCTCTTCCTACTTGTCCTCCAAATCTGGAAGGATTTCAGGCAAGCTGGTGGTTACTGTCATAACCTTAGTTCCCAAGTCAGGGACCTTACCGACCTCATCTGTGGGTCCCCGCCTCTTAAAGGTATTTGCTTTGAGAGAGATGGAGGTGTCTCCCGCAGGGCTGGGCTGGCTCACAAGACCCGGAAGCGTGTGTGAACTCAGGGCCAGAAGTGCCTTTGAAATGTCGTGTTGGTTTCTGGGATCCTGATCCTGTATCTCAGAAGTTGTACCTTTAGGAATCATATTGAATTTTGTGCTAAGAAACGGGGTGGGGCAAGTGATGGGTGGAGAAATGATTAGAAAGGGAAAAGTATGTCGTTACCTCTTGAAAGTTAAGGAGCACAGGTACCGTGGCTAAGTCCCAGTCACGCTTTAGACAATACATTTTCTGTTTTGTTCTCACCCTAGATCCTTACCTATATTTGGAATTGGTTAAATCTCAAGGGGTCCATGCCCAGGGTTCCCTCCCAGGGCCTTTCTCCCAGTGTCCTGGTTTTCATCAATTTCCCAGGAGCCCCCTGTTCCACACCCTGTAATGAAATTTCCTTTTTTTTTTTTTAAAAGGATTTAAATTGCTATTAAAATCCCATAATCAATTATACTTGGTCATTTTAGAAGAAAGATTTAAGTACCTGTTAGTGCAGTTTACACTCTTTTGTATTTGATAATTTCCATAATTTCTTCCTTGTTACAAAGTATTGCTAATATATAGTGATTACTTTTTTCCCCCATATTTTGTATACTGAGCATCTTAGTTGATTTAAAAAAAATCATCCCAAGGGCTGAATTTGAATAGTCTTAAATTTTCATTCATAAATAATCTTCTTGCCCTGTAGCTTATTTTCAACTGAAAACTTGTGTTACTTTGTCTTAAGATGTGTTTTAAATACCAGCACTTAATATCAAAAACATCACCTTTTTCCTTGTTTTTCTGCTTTTCTTTTTCTTTTGGTGTTTTGACTGTCCAAATAATGTTCAAATTTTCACTTCTCATTTCTTTTCTCTCTCATTCAATTTAAAACTTCATCTTGATCTTTATAATGCCTGTAAGTGGCACATTACTTTAAATTGTTTCTGGGAGCTACATCTTCTTGGCTCTGGTACTGGTAAGATGAAGACCATGCAAAGGTCCTGGCATAGTGTTTTGAAATAGTGTTGAAGATGAACATGGCCATATGTTAGAAGACATATGAATAGTCTGGCATGTTAGGAAACAGTGTAGTTTTAAATGTAAGTTAAATTTTGTGGGTGAAGTTCTATGATTTTATTTTTAGGGGCAGCTAATGTCAGAGTAGAAGAGCTCTGTGAAGTTTGTGAGCAGGAACTTGATTTCTTCAGTGTCTTGTGCTGCTGGCTGTCTGCACTCAGGAGTGACTGTGTCTAGAGAGCCAGACATGTCAACAGTGTTCCTACCTATAGGAGCTCCTTTCCTGTAAGGTGGCCTGGACTTATCTTTTTTTTTGTAGCAAAAGTTACCTTGGATAGAATGGATTCCTAAATCTAGAACCCAAATGATGGGAAATAAGGCAGTACCTTGTGCTTATAGAAAAAATTGACTTGAAGAACAAGTGTTTGAAAGTGCCAGTAAGTGCTCTGATTTGGCCTCACTTGGGTATCTTTTTTTTTTTTTTTTTTTTTTTTTTTTTGAGTACCAGAGATTGAACCCAGGGGCACTCGACCACTGATCCACATCCCCAGCCCTATTTTGTATTTCATTTAGAGACAGGGTCTCTCTGAGTTGCTTAGCTCCTCTCTATTGCTGAGGCTGGCTTTGAACTCTAGATCCTCCTGCCTCAGCTTCCCCAGGTGCTGGGATTACAGGCCTGCTGCCACTGTGCCCAGCGGACACGTACATCTCTCATCTGCATGCTCTGTCCACCAGCTCAGTTAGTATCGCTCAGAAAATAGAGGTGATTGACAAACCTTGTCTCCAAAGACTGAGAATAAAATTGAGCCACTGACGACTGTTCTGCAGAGTCACCCTTTTAAATAACCTGGGGCACATATTATGAGATTACATTTTGGATCATGAATGGAAGACATGAAGTCAAGCAGTAGTGTGTTCAGGATTAGTTTTATAGTATTGTTTTTCAAAGCAAGAGCTTTGTTTCAAACTTTATTCAGAATTAAAGATGAAATTACTAAATCTTGTGTCAAAGAAAATATATGATAGTAATATTATAAACCATCTTTCATTTACATAGTGTTTTTATCCCCTCCAATGTCAGTATTAGAGTTTAGTTCTGAATGCATGACAAATATAAATAATGTGGGAACACATTCTTATTTATTTTAGTGAATGATTTACAAATGTATAGCTCCAAATGTATCATTTTGGGAGATACAGTCCTAAGTATTTGAAGAAAGAGTTTCTCTTACAAGAGAGTTGTGTCTGCTTTCAAGTAGGGCATACATTAAGGTCAGCATTGATTTACACTATTAATGTTCATTTCTTTTTCCTACATCTGCTAGAAATAGGATATATTTTCAGGTGCATGTAAGATTTTTAAATGGACAATATATATAGCACTCAGTTACTCCAAACCCACCAGAATGTGCCTATACATTGTTTCTAAGCATGCACTTGAGAAGGAATAACATCTTAACACCAAAAATGAAATAAGGTTTTGTTCCTGATATTCCTGGAAATATCCTTCCTCAGAAACTGAAGGATGTGCTGAATGCAGGTTGACCTGATTCTTGTTTAAAACCAGGTCTTGACTGGAGCAGAAGGGAGGAAGAGCCCCACATACTCGCTGCTGTAACTGAAGGTCCAGTTCCTTAACTCCTATCGGAAGGAACTTCTTAGGGAAGCAGAAAAGAAAAAAACAACCCCACCCCCCATCTTCTGTCTTTTATGTTTGAAAGCTATACTTTTGTTCTATAATTTTTTTTGAAGACCTGCATAAAATTTCCTTAACTACATTTAAAAAACCCTGAGATTTTATGTTTGACCCTAAGAGGTTTCCTGCCTTGTGAGAGATGCTGTTGGAGGAGCTGTCCTTTCAGCACCCTGGTCCTGAATCACATCTTTTATAGCCTCATGCTTTTAAATAAATATTGATCACCTACTGTGTGTTTACAACTATGTTTCAGACCAGAGGAAAGAAGGGAGACTGTAAAAGAAAATACAACAGTTCCTTCAGGAGAATTCAAAGGCTCAGTTGAGGAAATAAGATAATAAATTTGTTGAAAAGACACATAGTTTTTATCAGTGTGAAGGCTGGTAGGGAATTAAAAAAAAAAAAAAAAGAAGAAGAAGAATGATTCCCGTTTTGGCCAGAGACTCTTAACTTATGTATTTCTCCAAGAGGATTCCTAATCTCTCATTACCATAGGTGTGTCTTTTTCATTCACATAGGTGACGTGAGGCAAAAACTAGTAATCAGTCAAGATTCATTTTCAGGACTAAGAAATACTCAAACTATTTTAAGCAAGATAGGGATTTTGCACAGAAAATTAGGTGCTCACAGAATTGTTGGAAGTTCTGGGAGTAGAGGCTTTCGGCTGGACCTCTGGGAAGAACTCCCAGAACATTGCAGAACTGGCCTAGCAGGCGATCTGCCACTTTTCTAATTGGGAAGGTTACAGAATCTGGAGCTGCCATAGAAGATGTTGACGTCAAGAACACCCTGCTGTATCTGTGACTGAGAGATTAGGCAACCACTTAGCTATGAAACATGCCTTCCTACATCTACAGAGCTGGTGATTGGACACTCACACGCTATTGCAGACAGCCACAGTCACCAGAAGGAGCAATGAGAAGATGGTCTCCACCTCACTTCTGCCTTGCAAACCCTGTACATCCAGTTGGCAGAATTTTAATTTGCACCCAGAACTCTAGCTGTAAGGGAGCCTGGGAAATGTAGTTTTTAACTTTCTGGCATCTGCATGCTAGAAGGATTTTGGAATGGATGCTGGTGGCTAGATGCAGTATCTGCCATACCATTTATTTTTCAGGGAAACTTCCAGATGAGGTGATAACATTTTTGTGTGTGTGTCGTGCTGGGGACTCTACCCAAGATCTTGTGCATACTAGGCACATGTTCTACCACTAAGCTCTATCCCAGCCCCAAGATAATAACAGTTGGAACTTTTGGGGTCAAGATGGTCTCTACTCTTTATATACCTAAAGGCAGTTCATCTGATATATCCTAAGAGTTTCCTTTGTGCAGATTGCCAGTGCATTGCAAAACACAAATGAATATCAGCTCCAGATAGGATGGAAGTACTATAATTAAGCAAGAACAGATTTTTGAACACCACCAGCCTCCGAGTGGAGAGCGGGGGTGTTGTGGGGCTGGCCAAGTAAGGAAGAGAACAGCCAGCAGTGGGCAGTTCCTCCATTGGTCTTGCCAAAAGTTCAGAAATATATCTTTGTTTTCTTAGTTTTTTTTTTTTTTTTTTTTTTTAAGTAAAGTGTGATAATTCTCTGTATTTGTTTCAGATGACCCAATTCACTTTTGCAGATCTGAATTTGGTTTATTTCCTGCTGAGGTAGATTTTTGTTGATGCTGTTTTCATTTTTATTTTAGTGATCTCTTGGTCACCTACTAAACATTTGGCACGGTAAGTACAGTAGTGAAAAAGGCTGACAGAATCTCTGTTCTTTTTCACGATCCAGCAGGAAAATGGTCATCCAACAAGTAATTAAGTAATTTATAACCTTGATGATTCTTGCAAAATGGAGATTATTGTAAAGGGTTCAATGCGTGTAGGGGAGCTTCACTTCATTTGGTCATGGGGCTAAAAGTTCTTCTGTGAAATTGACATTTGAGATCAGAGGAATGAATTTAAGTCAGCCAGGTAAAGACAAATGAGATGGAGAGGACAGAGGATAGGGTTTTGTGAGAGAAACAGAAAATAACATTTTGCTCATAGAGCACTTAACACCATAACTAGCCCAAGATTTATAATCACTGGTAGCTATTATTATCTACCCATGAAAACCTTTCCAAACAGAGCTAAAGGTATAATCAAGTACCTCAGGTTCAGACTCTGGATTTGGGAAGGAGAATGAGTGTTTGGGGTGATACCGGAAGCATCAGGAATTGAGCTGGGGCTGGTGTCTGCTGGAGTCAGATGTCTCCTGTGAGGCTCCTTTCCCACACATCTCGGTCATCAGGTCCTGGTAGAACCAAATTCTGTAAGTCTCCCAGGTGGACTCCGTACCCCCGTCCTCACTGCTGCTGAGGCTCAGCACGCTTGGGTCACTACCGTGGCTTTCTTGGTGGCCCTTTTGCCTTTCAGGTTATACTGTACTTGGCTGCCATAATTGCTGTCCTTTCTAAGTCACAGGTCAAACAGCACTACCCTCCTGAAAATGACGTGACTCCTGTCATTTACAGCCTGATGTTCAAGCCCTTCAGAATGATTTGAAAGCATTTTACTACTTGGTTACTCCCCAAAAGACTTTGAGCCTCATCTTCTATCCGAGTGCATATGATCCAGGCACACTGGACTCCCTCAGGTTCCTAATATATCATATACCCTCATGCCCCATGTTCTTGTTCATGTTCTTCCCCCTGCCTGATTGTCCTTCACCCTGATCTCCTTCATCATCTGATGACATGCCTTCCATTCATTCTTTAGGGCCCATTTCAAGTGTTGTCTTCCTTGAGACTCCTTTTCCCAGTCACTCTCTTAGTCCCCTGTCCTGGTGTGGGAGTGAGTGACTCTTCTCATCCTCTTATCAGACTTCTGTAAACACTTTTCTCAAACTGTGGTGTGACTATTGTGTATCTGCCCTGGCCCTGAATCATGTGTTTCTCACCACCAAGTGAATAAGTCTCAGAGAAGGATCCCTGAGGTTCCCTGTAGTTAAAATGGTTGGTTCTTGATAGAGGATTCTCCCTGATTTTCCACATGAAATTTATGCTGTGAATATTTATTGAATGTCTACTATGTGCTAGTCACTAAGAACAATGCAAATGAAAAGAGGTTGATGGCAGTGCCTGCTCTTCTGGAGTTTACCTCACAATGAACGGGGAGACCGAAAAGTCCAGAGAAAGGACAAACTTGTTATGTTCACCTATTGAGGTAAATGAATGGTAAACATGTTCGGGATGTTCTTGACTTCTTTCTTTCTTCCTTTTCAGTGTTAGAGATTGATTTTGCGGAGCTAACCCTGGAAGAGATTATTGGCATTGGGGGATTTGGGAAGGTCTATCGTGCTTTCTGGATAGGCGATGAGGTAGCCGTGAAAGCAGCTCGCCACGACCCCGATGAGGACATCAGCCAGACCATAGAGAACGTTCGCCAAGAGGCCAAGCTCTTCGCCATGCTGAAGCACCCCAACATCATTGCCCTTAGGGGGGTGTGTCTGAAGGAACCCAACCTCTGCTTAGTCATGGAGTTTGCTCGTGGAGGGCCTTTGAATAGAGTGTTATCTGGGAAAAGGATCCCCCCGGACATCCTGGTGAACTGGGCTGTGCAGATCGCCAGAGGGATGAACTACCTACATGATGAGGCAATCGTCCCCATCATCCACCGTGACCTTAAGTCCAGCAACAGTGAGTAGTAGGAAGAGCCGGGCTGGAGGGTTAAGGGCACCTGCGCTCTGAGGCCACGGCTTCAGTAGGAGTGGATCCCAGTGGAACCTTGCCTGAAACCTTCCACTCTTGAGTGGGGATGCAGGAGTGGACTGAGTGCCAGGGAAGACTGGTTTAGGAAGAGAGGGGCTCCTGAGGGGTTTGGGATGGTTTCGAACTTTTATTAGCAGTTGGCAAAGTATAATTCTGGTATGTTCTGCAAAAACACATTTTTCCCCCTTGAGGGAAGTGTATACGTAATCAAAAAGGGATTTTCTTTTTTGTGGGACAGCACGTAAAAGCAGACCTGTACCACCTACTTGAATTTCTGCCTAAACACCTCAATTTAAGGTACCCACCCAAGAAGGGACCATTAGAAGAAGGGACTAATTTTGAAAACTGTGGAGCTGATTGAGGTGGCAGTGCCAGTTTGGAGAACATGACCTGGCTGGTCTTATTATGGAGTTCCTGGTAGCCCAGGGGTGGTATTAATTAATCCCATAACTACCTGGTGTTTAATAGCAGGGAACTGAGAAGTAACTGTTTATTAAACACCCAGTATCCATAAACTGGATTGTAAAGCAAGTGTTAGGTATAATTAAATAGCAAGTTGGTGGTGATTTCCATAGTTCACCTAGGCTGAATCAGAGGACCTAGGATTATACTTTATTTGTGGAGTGATTTGTGCTGTCTCCTGCCTAAACTGACTGTAGAGAGCATACAGTTGCTTAAAGGAGTGTGCTTAAGATCACTTTGAGCATCCTATCCCAGGGAGCTGGACATTTGAGTTGAAGGACTTTTGGGGTGACACGGACCCCAGGAATTTCATTCTCTCTGCATTCTTCTGTTTTAAGCCCAGAAATTCTTCTGACCTTGTTTTGTGCCAAGTTGTTCCAGGTGTGGTTATTTTTCTGTTGATGCTCTTGTTAATCAGTTTACTTTAAAAATGGCATTTTAAAGTTATACAAGTAGTATTTGTTATAGAAAAATTAGAAACAGATACACAGAAGAGAGAGCTTATTCAGTGTTTTCCTTTTGCAAGATCAATTCTTACATTTAGCATATTTTCTAGACTTTAAAATCATATAGGGGTTTTATATGTGTATATATATATATATATATATACACACACACATACACACACATATGTATATTCATATATATATTTACAAACAAATATACTTTCCAGTTTCCTTTAAAATAGCCTTTGTTACTTTTTTCTACCTGTGTACTCTCTACCCCTATAATATAGGAACTTCTTCCTAGCCAGAGTATGGGATGTTAGATATGCCTTTTAGTATGCTGTGTGTGGAGTTTTTTTTTTAAAGCATCAACTTTTTGTTTTTTTATTGCGATGCTGGGGATTGTGCTTGACAGTTGGGGATACAAACTGAGCTGTATCCCCAACTGGAGGTTTTAAATTATATAAAATAAAATCTGATTTCTCTTTTTCCCTTAGCCATTATTTTATCTCTTTATCATGTTCTCAGCCCGCTTCCCAAATTCTCTTCTTTAAATATGCTAAATAAATTCAAACTTTTGGTGACCTCTTGTTAGAATGTATTCTACCAGGGCTGGGGAAATAGCTCAGTTGGTAGAGTGCTTGCCTTGTAAGCACAAGGCCCTGGGTTCGATCCCCAGCACCTCAAAAACAACAACAAAAAAGAATGTATTCTACCTAGAGATTGCTTTGTATGATATATAAGAAGCAGCAGATGTGTTGGTAGAAAATGCGATATAGAAGCTGAATTTTCTTTATTTTTTCTTATATATCCTTATCATACTGGGAGAATTAGGAAAAGTGCTTTAATGTTACATAATTGAGCCTATTTAGAAAGCTGGGCTGGGATAATAAAATTGTGAAAGTTTATTAGTTCCTTGATGAAGTTTTAAATTTAAGCATCATTTCAAAATAGCTGTACAAATTTTACCTTTTATAAGATTTGCATTTGGGACTCTGGACTCTTGGAAAGGAAAAGCTGCCTTGCCAAAGTTCTGCTGTTGGTAGGAGAGGGCAGGAGGCCTAAATGTCACTCTGTTTTGCAGAATACAGTGCTCTGATCTTTTCTTTGTCCTTAAGTCCTTTGGAGGACCCTCCAGGCAGCATGTTGTGGAGAGAGAGGATTTCTATGTAGGGTAGTATTTTGAAGGACCTGTCAAGACATGACCAGAAGTGAGCCTGGTACACTGGACCTCATGGTCGGTACTGATGTTGATGCCAGCTGTAAATCTCACACGTGACTTAGAGTAGCTCTTTGACATTAGTCTGGGGTGGATGTTTGCCTAGGATTCTATATATCCAGTGGCCGCCTCATTGACCATTCTCATTCCATTGCAGTGGGCGCATGATTTGAAAAGCATTTTAGAAATGCTATGCCAGCTGGGTGTGGCGGTACACGCCTGTAATCCCAGAGGCCCTGGAGGCTGAGGCAGGAGGATCTGGAGTTTAAAGCCAGCCTCAGAAATTTAGCAAGGCCCTAAGTAACTCAGAGAGACTCTGTCTCTAAATAAAATGTATAAAAGGGCTGGGGATGTGGCTCAGTGCTGGGTTCAATCCCTAGTACCAAAAAAAAAAAAAGATGCTATGCCATTCCATGCCCATGGCCTTCAGTTTAGGAATCATAAGTTCTTTGTGTTTTGTAGACACTGTCCTGTTTCCTTGGTTTTTATTAGATATTCCAGAGAGTTGGTCACTCTCATATGAGGGCAGAATATTAGGAATTATATGTTAGCTGACTTTGAACTAAAAGAGAAAAAGAGTATAAATATATGGGGACCGTCTTTGTGGGAAAAGGAAAGTAGTTGGTGATAAACATACAGCTGTTATAAACTCTTAGTAAAAAGTGACATATTAAAATGCTTTATCATCCTGATCACCTACTTGAAACAGTCATTTGCTATTTACTGGCAGTATCACCTGTATGGCACATACACATTGTTGGTACATAATGTAGTTGAGTTTAGGTTTGACTGTACATAACCTAAGAAACATAACAAAGTAACAATGACGAAAATGATGGTAGGGCTGGGGACAGAGCTCGGGGTTAGAGACCTTGCCTAGCATGTGCAGAGCCCTGGGTTTGATTCCCAGTGCGGCAATAAATAAATAAATAAAAACAAAGTAAGGTTTACGTTTGTCTTTGAAAAGGAGTCTGGAGGATTTCAGGGTAGCTCCACAGTGTCGTCAGGGCTCCAGGCTCCTATTTTTTTTCTGTCATCCCAGTATGTGACTTTCATCCTCACAATAGCCTCCAAGTCCAAGAATGCTACTGGAGGACCGTTATTGGACCCAAGTACAGGCCTGAAGGAGGAGGAAAAGCAGAAGCACAGACTGAGGTGCTCCTAGAGACCTCCCGTCTAGGTCAGAGGTCTAGTACAACATGGTCGCCTAAGTGTGACTAACAGCAGAGGAGGCCAGAAATAGAGGCTTTATGCTGGGTGGTGGTGAGTTCCGCTAATAATCAGGGTCAGATACCAAGGACAAACACATCTGGACTGGGAGGCAGCCAGAGGTCTTGTCATGGGCTCTTTTTATTATTTTGTGGTATTTGGGGCTGAACCCAGGATACTACATCACTGAGCCAGTCTTTTTTATTTTATTTTGAGACAAGGTCTCGCTAAGTTGTCTAGGCTGGCCTTGTATTGCGATCCTCCTGCCTTGGCCACCCAACCATCTGGGATTACAGGCTTGTGCCTCCAGGCCTGGCTTTGCCATGGAATCTTAATGAAGAATATGCATTGGGAAAAACAGTTTGCTCAGATATTTAGCATCACGCAACCAAATAAGTTTAGCTGGGTCATGGGACACATGGCTCAGACCCCTGGTTTAACTAATGACTTATACTGCTTTACCACATCAAATCTTTAACTTAAACATCACATCTTAAAACTATTTGTAAAAGGCCACTGGCTATAAAAGTGGATTTATATCTCCCTGCTTCATCAAATTCGGGGGGAAACCAGTAATTTGGTTGTTAGTAAAGGCATTGGTGAAGGATATCTTTTAGTGGCAAGGTTGTCCTTTGGGGATAGGTCAGTGGATTTTAGGATTTTGTGTAGCAGGTGGTTTAGCATGAAGGCATTTGGCAGAGTAGCAGTTTAGTAGTTCTTTTAAAAGTAGCCTGGGCGTGGTGGCGCACACCTGTAATCCCAGCAGCTCTGGAGGCTGAGACAGGAGGATCCTAAGTTCCAGGTCAGCCTCAGCAACTTAGTGAGACCCTGTCTCAAAATAAGGGCTGGGGATGTGGCTCAGTGGTTAGGTGCCCCTGGGTTTAATCCCTGGGGCCAAAAAAAAAGAAAGAAAGAAAAGTTAAATTAGTAGGATTGGGGGTGTAGTTCAGTGGTAGAGTGCTTGCCTAGCTTGCATAAGGCTATGGGTTCCAACCCCAGTACTGCCAAAGGAGAAATAAATAAATAAATAGTTAGATAATATGAAAAAATGAAAAAGCTTTGGAAAAATCTTAAGTCTTCCCATAGGGAAGATAGTATTATTACTTTTATTTTATTATTAAATAACTGATAGGTATTCCAGAGAGTTGGATTTGGTCCCTGTCATGTGAGGGCATAACACTACGAATTATATGTTAGCAGACTTTGAAGTAATAAAGCAAAAAGTATGAACACATGGGACTGTCATGGGGAAAAGGAAGTAATTGGTGATAAACGTTCAGCTACTATAAAGTCTTAGTAAAAAGCCTCTCCTTTTCTTTCCTTCTCTTAGAAAACAAAAACATAAAGGTAAAAATGGTATTTTTCTGTGCATTTGCACATATTGTCACTGCTCACATATCCTAATAAGCGTACTGCTCGTAGGCCGCTCTTCGCTGCCGGTCGAGTTTTGTCAGCTGTGTTCCTGATCGCTGCACCATGGCCTGCACACTCCTGCTAGACAGCTGAAGTATTTCAGCTGTGTTATTTGTGTGGCCCTGCCGACAAGTAGGAATGATGTCATTCCACTCAATTTTGTTAAGGTCGATTTCTCTCCTGACTATACCTTCCTTAGCTTTCCAGCAACTCATTCTTAATGTGTAGCTGAAAAGAGCAGAGGTGACAGTGACCTCTATTTGATTTGGAACTGGCTACACCTACCATCCTCTCGTCAGGTGTCAGCTTGAAGTTGTCCTGAAGTCTTCGCTGCCTTCTCTCCCTCTTCCTCCAGGGGCGCTTTTTCCCTTCAGCGGAACTAGTCTCCTCTCTGTCCCAAACACACCCTGTAGTCCAGGCCCGAGGCCCTTGAGGTGGGAACAGCTGTGCTTGCAGGAGCGCTCTCACCTCATCTCTCTGCCTACCCAAGCCCTACCCAGGTTTCTGTGCTCAGTTAAACCTGGCTGCTCCTCTTGCTGAGAGCCCACCACAGATCCTTGCTGTAGTCTCTGCTCAGTAGCCATTTGCTAAATGTGGATCACCTGATGGTATGTTGAAGAATATTTGAGCAACAAGGGGCTATAGCCACTAGTCCAGCAGTTGCATGTCAGATGCCTTCCAGGTGGGGTAAGTCAGCAGCTAGAGTGCAGGTGGAGTATTTGGTGGGCACCATGGTGGAACGCGTGTGCTCCCCTGTGGTATTTATAGAACAGTGGAAAACACATCAAAACACTGCGCTGGCCTACAAGCCATGTAGTCACCACACTGCACTCCCTGGTCTCCTCTCTTCTTGGCCATGATTTCAGGAGCATCCCTCAGGTTTCCAAGTAGGTTTTGTGTCTTTCGCTCCTAACGTGGTTCCAGGTGCCCTTCATGAATGTATCTATAGAATAAATAGAATAAACGATTGAATAAATGAGTGAATGAAACATCGCTTCAGCTGTTTTACTACAGGATTTCAAAGTGTAAAAATTCCATTTTTCTTATCTAAGGATGCCATTCATACCTCACTTGTGTGGAATTTGCTTTTCATCCTCTTTATACTCCCCAGGCCTTTGATCCTTTGTGATTGTCTTGTCTGTCAGCCTGTTTTGGATGCCCAAGTATGGCATTTAATAGTGCATTCTTTACCAACCTTGAATGCCTCTGCTTCTTTCTGTCTCCACACTGTTCCCAAATGCCAGCCCTGGGAATGGCAGGGAGACATCACCAGCCAATATTTTCATGGGAGTCAGATGGCAACTGCCAGGAGCTGTGGGATCAGGCCGCTACACTGTGGGCCCAACTCTCTGCCAGTTTGCCCAAGCTCAGAGCTTCTTTGGTTTCCAGCTTGGGAATTAATTGCCCATGATGGTCTTCCCAGTGCCTTTCACATTTTCATTGAGTTGTTTGATTGGCTGCTCCTCTTATAACTTGAGGCCCACATAGCACCCCCTTTCACCCCTACTTGTGCTTTGTACCCATCTCCAGCCTCCCCTTGGAGTTCACCAGGTTGGAAAGCTGGAGACAACTTTTCTTGCAACACAAGGGTGGCAGGGCTTCCAACTTCCTCTTGGCCCCAGCTGGCTGGTTCTAATGTTTTAAGCCTAGAGCGTACCTGGGCTGGACATTGGCCAAAGCTCTTGCCTGGGTTTCTGGGTAGAATTTCTTATGGTTGGGAGTTTGCTGGCTGCTAGCTCTGGTACCCTGAGACCTGATGGATCCTGCTCTTTAGCATTTTCTTCCTGCATGTGTGTCAGAGCACATTCCTGCCTCTGGATAAAGCAGTTAAGGCACAGGCATGCTAGCAGGGCCAAAGTGGCATCAGACTTGCTGGGAAAAGGTTGAGGAGAAGCCATAGAGCAGTTTTTCCCACAGGTGAAAAAATAAGAAACAACAAAACATTCCCAGAGTGTATCTGGAAGGCAGTGAAGTATCAGCTAGAGAAACCAATTCCCCATCTTATTGGGAGGTAGATGAATGACTTTTTCTATGTCTCATGAAAGCGTTCTCAAATGATATGCTTCCCATGTACCTGACTCGAGTCCTTCTGAATCTCTTCTTCACCCATAATTCTCCTCATGGGGCTTATTTGCAAGCTCCTTCTTATAGAGGGTTGGAAGACGATGAACGTGTTTTGAGGATTTATCTGAGCAAAAGTGATCAAAGAATTGGAATTAGTCTTTTGGTTGCAGGTATACTGTAGGTTAGCTGAAGTCAACGGCATTGCCCAGAGCATTGTGTTCAGGTGATGGGAAACATTTTCTGTGAATAAAGAGCCAAAATAAATACACATGTGAATAAAGCCAGAATGAAGCAAGCAGTCAGCCAGGGGAGTGGGACTCTGCAGAAGAAACCAGTGAGGCCAGGGGTCCCACTCACAAGCATCTCAGCTCTTCAGTGTGGCCTGGGGACCTCAATTTCCTCTTCCTTTTGGCCTCCCTGGCCCTCTTCTTTTCTTTCTTTCTACACTTACACTTCCCCAATGGCTTCCTTTTATGTGGAGTCTGAGCATGTAGTGTTACAAATATCAGAAAGCAAATCCAGACGCAGGCCCTGCCCTTAAGGAGCCCCCTGTGGGGTCAGGGAAAAGGACTTTGATGAAAACAAAGTCATATGAAAATGTAAAGTCAGGACTGATGAGCACCCTGGAGAGGAGATGTTGGGGCCACGAGAATGACTGATAGAGGGACATGCCCTGGCAGGGACCTTCCAGAAGAGCTGCCTGAGCAGTTTGTGTCAGGTGTGATCTGAAGCAGCAAAGAGCGGGTCAGTGAGACAAATGGAAAGGGACAGTGGGGCAAGGAGTGGGGCAGAACAGCCGCAAATGGCGTCCTTGGTGTTCCCTCCAGATTCTTCTGTCTCAGCCCTTTCCTGTGTTTGGTGGAGCTGAGGGACCACTGAGGAGGGTTCATGAGGGAAATTGACCTTTTCGTGGGACTTTTGCCTTCATTTCTCCAAGTGCTCTAGAGCCCTGCCTACCTTTCCATCCTATGTGGTCCCTTCAGGGGCTTCTCTGCAGTTTACAAAGTGGAATAAGAAGTGGCTTGGGACCCTGGGCATCTTTTAGGCACTGATAGAGCTTGTAATGGTGTTGAAGCAGAAGCTTATGTCATGTCATGTGAATGACCCTGGGAAGGGTTTTTGGACTAGGATTGAGTCTCAGAGAGTTGTCTGGTTCAGCACAGGGACTTTGAAAGGTGCGTAGGCTTGCTGGGGGTTGAACCCAGCGCCTCACACATGGCCAGGCAAGTGCTCTACCACTGAGCCACATCGCCAGCCCTCCAGACAAGTCCTTTATCATCCTTTCCTCTATTTCCTCTGATTGAGCTATTGTTACCTTGGAAGTTAAATACATTGTTATGTCTTTCCTTGCTTAGATACCTCTGCAAGCAAACGTGGCGGTAGCTAATAGTGATCACCTTTTGCAGGCTGTGGTCCTGTCTTGGCTCAAGGTCAAGATTTGTACTTAAGGATTTCTAGGAAGACAAGAGCTTGCCTTTCTGTTCTTTCCTCCACATCTCTTGGAAACATTTCCTTTCCTTTACCTAGCCCTTCACCTCATTCTGAGGAGGTAGTTGAGGGTTTCTTGTGCTTAGTACACAAAACCAGGATGTCAGTGTTCCGGTGGAGTCAAGAGAAGAATGTAGCTTCTTTCCCAGGTCTAGGCGCCCAGTCCACCTGGAGTCCACTTCAGTAGTGTGGCAGTCTCTTGTAGAACCATACTTTGTTCCTCTTTGAAAGAAAGGATTGTTAACACAAGGACTGTGCACTCCACAGAATCCTTGTAAAATGTGGGTTGGTTCATTTTAGAGGGAAAGGGCCAGAGCTTTCATTAATCCAAATCTCAAAGAAGGTTAGGAATCCACACTGTTTTAAGAGAATTTAAATTGGGTGTCCATGTAAGAGGTGAACTGGGGCAGTGGAAGGAATGTGGGCCCCAGTGCTGTCTTTGATACCACCTGACCCGATGGCCTTGGTTGCATCTTGTGATCTCTCTCAACCTCGGAGTCTTCATCTGTAAAGTCAGAGGTTTGGAGGAGATGGTGTCTGAGGTCCTTCTGGGACTTAAAGTTTGAATGTCAGTGTGTTTGGAAGCTGGTAGTGACAACATGGTTTGTCTGCATCTGTGTGTTAGGCTGTAGTGTGCCCAGGTTCCCCCATTCCAGGCTGCTTCTTTCAGGGTCTCAACCTCCTGAAAGGGACTCTTTGCCTAGTGATTTAGTGGAGAAACAGTTGACAGGAACCTGCAGGTGCTTCCCATCCCCCACTGCTGCCCAGGCTGTGACAGATGGCCTTGCTGAGAGAAGATGCTCCGGTCACATGAATCATGACAGGGATTCACAACAGACCAAGGACATCCTTCATCCTGGATGCAAGGCACAGTTACTTGAATGCCACTTCTGTCCTTGGAACTGAGCAAAGGGCATCCAGATTTCTTTTTGTTGCTGCTTGACTTACACTTGCCTCTTGCCTGCTTTTCTGAATAAACACAGCTTTTTCAGATGGGGTTCAAGACCATGCAGGTGGTTTTAATTGTGTTCCTATAGAGTTCCCACTCACTAATAAAATTTCAGGAAACTGCAGTGTACAGACAGAGACATAGAGATTGGCCGTATTAAAAGCTATGGATTGCATGTTCCTTTCCCTAACCTCCTCAGGGCTTTTGCTCTTCCTAGGAAAGTTGGAGGTTTTGATATGAGAAAAAAAAAAGTGTTTTTCTCCTTAGGCTTGGTTTTGGGAACCACTGTGGTCTCATGGAAAGGACACAGGCTGAGGAGTTCGACAGGTTTGGATTTAAGCTACATGCTTCTTGAGCACCTGCCACTGGTCATGTGCTTAGACTCTCAGAGCACTGGGAATCTTTACCTGTAAAATGGGGACAACACAGAAAAGAACAGCGCTGTTTTGTTTTTTTAATTTTTTTTGTTATTAATGGATCTTTAATTCAGTTTATTTATATGTGTTGCTGAGAATCGAACCCAGGCCTCACACATGCCAGGCAAGTGCTCTACATGAGCCACGACTCCAGCCCATGCAGCCCTGTTTTAAGATGGTATCAGCCAGGCATTGCCCAGACACCATGTTCAGTGAATGGTGCTGTGCTCTCTTTCTTCTTTACAAAGGAGAAACTTTGTCCTGTTCCTTGTTTCTTTAGGTGCATATAGGATATGGGTGGATCTTACTTTTTAAAGTATTGGGGGTTTTGGGAACCTTACCCCAAGCCAGCCAGGCATATTTTTAAACCCTCCCACTAAAACAGGCAGGTTTATTTTAGACGAAGCCATTGAAAGGGCTCAGTCCCCACCAGCTCCTTCCAGCTGCTGCAAGAGCCTCTTGTGCAAAAGGCCTGTACCTCTCACTCCCTGGGGACCCAGCCTTCAAGTGCCTGGGCCCCTGGAAAATGCTGCCTTGCCCTGTTAGGACGTTTGGCCTGATTGAATTGGACAGCTGGCCAGTTTATGGCCCTGCTGGACTCTCAGTTGATAATTGAAATGCTTTTGCCCCAGGAGGAAGGCAGGACATTGCTCTCCCTCCCTTCCCCGCTGCAGCAGTCTGCTGCTGAGGTCAAAGGGAGTGCCTCTTGCACATCCTCGCCCGGCTCCCCACAGCAGCTCTGCATGCATATTGCACAGACTCTTTTAGGACTCTGGAATATTCCGGGTGGGCTCAAGAGCTCTTATTTTGAGATTTGTGGTCTTGGTTTGGAAGGTAGAGGAGAGTTAGCCCCATTTGCACTCTTTATAACAACTGAACAGCAGCTGCTCCCAAGTCTCTTGTGCCCAGCACTTAGTGGGTCCTCCAGAAGTGTTTGTACAGTTTTGATCACTGTGGGTTCCAGCTCTGTGTCTTTTTCCATGCATCCCACTTCTCTCTACAGACATTCTTCAGACACTGCTGAACCTCTTCTTTAGAGCCCACATTTAGGCTACAAACCCCCGTTTCCATTGGAGATGACCCACGGAGTCTGGGTATGCATCCTGCCTGGCTAGTATTAGCTAGCTGGGAACTGCAGCTCAGTTCACAATAGCTAAACTATGGAGCCAACCTAGGTGCCCTTCAACAGATGAATGGATTAAAAATGTGTTATATAATATAATAGAATATTACTCAGCCTTAAAGAAGAATGAAATTATGACATTTGCCAGTAAATGGTTGGAGCTGAAGAATATCAGGCTAAAGGAAATAAACCAATTCCGGAAAAACCAAAAGCCTAATGTTTTCTCTGATATTTGGATGCTAATTCACAAGGGGGGGTTGGCTAGGGAAGCATAGAGTTAGTTTAGGTAGAGGGGAGTGAAGGGAGGGGAGGGGGTGTGGGGGTAGGAGGAATAGTAGAATGAATCAGACATTATTATCCCATGTACATATATAACTATATGACTGGTGGCATTCTGCATCATGTATAACCAGAAGAATGAGAAATTATACTCCATTATGTGGGATGTATCAAAGTGCATTCTACTGTCTTGTATAACTAACTAAAACAATTTTTAAAAAAATGACATTCTGTGCTTGAGTATTTTCAAATGTGAAATAGGATAATTATAATACTACTTATCTTATAGGATATAAGTGAGGATTAAATAAAACAATCTAGATGAAGCTTTTAGTGGTGCTTGACACTTAGTAGGGGCTCAGTATGTTGACCATCATGAGTATGATTCTGGCTGGTACATTTGCTCTCTTAGTATTTAGATCACAATTTATGCTGTGCTTTTGTTACACTTTATCTTGTGTTTGCATTTTCTTAATGTTTTAATCATGTTCTCTTCAATTGCACTGTAGATTTTAGCAGTTAAAAATGTAATACATTTACATGGGCAAAAGTAGTATAGAAATGAAAAACAAAGTCTCCTTCCCACCCTGTTTCTTTCTTAGAAGTAAATGTGGTTGAATTTTTTTCTCCTTCAATCATTTTTTTTTTTTTAATGAAAACATAAGAAACTCAGTGGGACAACAAAAGTGTTACTATTTTTCTTCCTTTCATTTTCCCCTACTCCCTATCTCCCGCCACCCACCTCATACATAATATAGGACTTTGCATAACGTAGTCCAAGTGTTTGTCAGCAGTTCCACTGTTACTAAGAAATCTTGCCCTTACTTTGTCCCTACTTCCTTTCTGGATGGACTCAAAGTCTTTTACTGAACAAGTTGCATCCGTTCTCTTTAAGTCCTTGCTTTTATTTATCCATTTCATAAACTTTTCAGGAGCCTGGGACACCAGAGGAAAGTGTTCCTTAGAGCAGCTTGTATGGTCGGAAGCCTGTTTGCCTCTGGAATTGTGCAGCTGTGGAGCCTCTGACTGTCCCCTCCTCCCTTAGAGCAGGTTTGGGGGCACTGGAGCAGCAGGGCCCTGCAATGACTGATCTTAGAAGTTAGCCCTTTCTCTGCAAATCCTTTTTGACTATTTGCAAGCAAATGTGCATGATAAAGCAATGTAACAGGAAAAAGTATCATTGAAAAAAAAATGTCCCAGTTTCTGTTGTGTGAACATAACTGTTTTTGTCCTTATATTTGGTTCTCCTGTTCTTGTCGACCTAAGTTATCTCCTCCCACTGTTCAAGTCTCTGTGTATATGCTGTCTGAACACTTATGGTTTTTGGTTTCTGCATTCCATTAACCTTTAAGAATCTAAGAGGAAGGAGAAAAGGAGCATGGTTAGGAAAGATAATGGTAGTCTCCAGTTTCCAGTCATTCTTTTTTTTAATTTTTAGAAATTTGTTCTCATTATACATGACAGTCAGATGCATTTTGACACATGCATAAGCAGAGTATAACTTCTCCTGGTTGTACATGATGTAGAAACACGCTGGTCATGTAGTCATATGTGCACATTGGGTGATAATGTCCAATTCATTCTTAGTTTCCAGTCATTCTTAACTTTGTGTTGGACTTATTAATATGACAAGAGCTTATGGAACCTCACAGCTGTAGTCAGGAGAGGTTGAGTGACTTGCTGAAGGTCCTGCTGATGAGAATCCTCTCATGAGAATGTTCTTTCTTTCAGCACCTGCATCTGTTACTCTGCCCCGTGCTCCAGCTGAGCCCCAAGTATTGCAAAACATAGTGGAATAAAGATCTACAACGCATCTGAGAAATCAGGACTTTTGCTCATAAGCCCCGAAGTTAAAGTTTGGGTGCGAAGTCTGGGTGTCTTTCTTGGTTACTTACATGGGCTTCATCATTTTCTTTACTGTGCTATGAAGGATAACATGTTGATTCCTCTTTTAGATGGTATAGTTTTTAGGAAGGAAAAAAAAAAAAACAGTAAAAACAATTTTTATTTCTCAAGCAGTGGACTCCTGGCTACCTGTGCTTAGGGACAGGAATCTTGGAGTGGATCAATAATAATCTCTCTACTGTTGTCACAGTTGTGTGATTTGTTTTCCCTCTCCTTGTCATAGGATAGGAGACCTACCCTTTCTAATTACTTGGTTTAAGTTAATAACAAAATTGGTTTGCCTCTCCCAAATGCATGGCAGCTGGTGACAAGGAAAGATGCCTATCAAATCTAATAATTAGTGGTGGAAAATCAACTAAGGATGTACATCCCCCCCCCCCAAGTAAGTTTCTCTCAGGTGATTTAACTTTATTAGAATAATGTGACACTATCTTAATTTTTCCTTAGATAATTGTTCATGGGGGCAGTAATAAATGGGACTCATCCTTCCACCCATTTTCTGGAGATAGAGATGAAGAATAATCATGTTGGACTGGGGTTGTGGCTCAGTGGTAGAACACTTGCCTAGCATGTGTGAGGCACTGGGTTTGATTCTCAGCACCACATATAAATAAATGAATAAAATAAAGGTCTATCAATACCTAAACAAAGTAAAAAAAAATAATAATCATGTTTTGTATAGGGTGTTCCAAAATTTTATTTCAAACAGTATCTAACTGAGGTACTTGGGCAAAGGTGCTGGCATCCCCATTTTACAGTAGGGGAAACTGAGACTCAGAGATGTTTAATGCTTTGCCTAAGAGTAGAGGTAAAGAATGGTGGAGACTGAACTTGCATCCTGGGCCCTTGAGTGCTTGTGTGGTGCTCTTTCTACTCTGTTCTTGGAAAAAGACCACATTAGGAGATGCTTTCCTAGTGCCTTATTTCTGCAGGTCAGACCCTGGACTCACCAGAGTCTGGGTATGACGGGGCTAGATCTGACTTTAAACCTGCTCTTGGTGTCTTTGTGGGGTATGTCATTCCCACATCTGGAATTGTAGCTGGGGGATCCCTCACTGCTCCACTCCGGAGCCTCTGACATCTAAAATGCACGGGACCTGAGAGCTAGTTTCTCATTTTCCCTTTCCCAGGCCCTCTCCAAAAGCATAATTTGAACCTCAGCTTTCCTTCTTGTTAGTATTTGTCCTAAACCAAAATCATTATGCTTATATACAGCTGTCCAGAAGTTGGGCTGTAATAGAAGTTTCCACTTCATTGGGCTCTTGATTTTACTTGTGTTTGTGTTGTGGTTTTGTTTTTGTTCAAACAAAGGAAAAGCATACAGATTTCACATAAATTCACAGATGATTGTTTATAGAACTGTTATGGTTTAGACATGGTGTCCCCCAAAAGCTCATGTGTGAGACAGTGCAAGGTTCAGAGGAGAAATGATTGGGTTGTGAGAGTCTTAACCCAATCAGTGAATTAATCCCTTGATAGGGATTAACCGAGTGGTAACTGAAATGGTAGGGTGAGGCTGGAGGAGGTGGGAATTGGGGGTGTGGCTTTGGGGTATAGATTTGTATCTGGCAAGTGGAGACCTCTCTCTCTGCTTCCTAATCAGCATGTGAGCTGCTTCCCTCTGCCACACTTTCCTCCATGATGTTCAGCCTCACCTTGAGCCCCAAGGAATGCAGCTGACTGTCCATGGACTGAAACCTCTGAAAGCGTGAGCCCCCAAAGAAGCTTTTCCTCCTCTAAAATTGTTCTGGTTGGGCCTTTTAATCACAGTGGTAAAAATGCTGACTGACATGAGAATTTTACATTTTTTAATCAGAAAAGTGATGTGAACATTTTTGAAAAATGGTTTGGACATGCTTACTAATGGCAGAGTCCACTGTGGTTATTCTGATGCCACAGTTTTCAGCTCTGCTTCACCTTGGAGGTGAGCAGGCAGGCCTTCCTGGGGCGTTTCCTTTGCTGCTGAGCGTATTGCCAGATGGGCCATGTCTGACCGGCGTGACAGTGTCATGCCCATGGAGGGCAGCTAGGCATGCTGTGTGGTGCCCACTTAGATTTTTAGATTAATAGCATGACAGACACGCTTCACTTTACCATTTGTTCCTCATTGCTTCCATTCAGAGCCATGACTGGTGGAACAGCATCCCAGCTATCAAAGACAAGTCTATTGGCTGTTTCTTCCTGTCCCACACTAAGAATCTTGGCCGAGCTGCTACTGGAACTTTTGTGGTGGATTGAAAGGGGAGGGTGCATTGACTAGAATCCTGCAAACTCGGTCCAGGAGAAACACTCTTTTAAAAGGAATCTTGAGGCTGGGGATTCAGCTCAGTTTGTAGAGTGCTTGCCTTGCCTGCACAAGACCCTGGGTTCAATCCCCAGCACCAAAAACAAAACAAAACAAAAAAAGAAATAAAAGGAATCTTGAGCATGAAATTTATGAGCTTCTTTGTGTAAGGGCAGTGAGTAGGATTTAAAAGGGGGATTTGAAGAAGTGTTGTAGACCCTATGGTTCCTTAGATTGCTGAAGAAAAATAAGAGTCCGACTCATTTTAATTGATTTTAGGATGCCGTCTTCCCCCTTCCTCCTGATTGGACACAGTTCTTCCCTATTCTGACATGTGAGTCTTTGGTTTATGTGCTTGGCTCTAGGTTGCATGGGCCAGGAATCTGGCCAATTTTAGGTGCCTATTAAGCTTTTTGGTGCCTTATTGGATATGTAGTATATTGGAGAAAAGCCTGAGAACGAGAAGGTCACTGATAATGACCTCCTGAGAAGAGTAAGACTGTCTCTGCTCAGGAAGGGATACTCCAAAGCCTTCCCTGAGCTGGGAGTTTGCCAAGAGCTGGGAATAAGGCATTTGAGCACTTTCCCAGCAGTTTCTAGGTATTCCTGTTAGGCCTGCTTTTCCAGGGAGCAGGGAAGGAAAGGAACAGACTGGCTTTCCCCTGGCAACAAAGGTTTACTGCCTTGAGAATCTGAGGTTTTTAAGTTTGCCTAACCCTGGTGAGAGTCTGAACTCTCATGGGGAAGAGGATTTGTGGAGTAATCTTTGGAGCAGGTCAGGAAGGTACAGCCTTGTCCTCCTCCCTGGTGGGCATGGAGGTGGGAGGGAGGAAGTGAGAAAGGCCTCCGTGACGTAGTCTGAGAGACGGTGAGTCAGAACAGTGCTAGGCTTAGCCTGAGGAGGTGCTCAAGTTTGGTCCCTCCCTGCTTTTAGATGGAGAGGATCAGGGTGACTCATAGGAAACTTTAATCTGTGTTTTGTAGCTTTCCAACGCCATTAAGGAGCTGTGGTGTGGAATAGCCACTCCCAGCATTTTGAGCCTTTGTGGTCTGTGGGCTTCCTTCCCTGCAAGGTGATGAGATGAAGGTGATACCTACGGCAGGTGTTGCTGCTTCGTCCTCTGCCCTAAGATCCTTTCTCTTCTTTGGAACCCTCTGTAAAGTGCAGGTCACAGAGTCTGGAGTGTTTGCATGATGTGTGGGTTATGAATCTCAATCATTTTAAAGACCTAGCTGGTCTTCATGAGAATTGGATGTAGCTGCTACTGTACAATGCTGTAGGAAATGTGATACGTCAGTCATGTATGTAATATAGATGTCATTTCCACTGCATTCTTTCTATCTTCTGGAGCCATACTATGTAAACACCCCCAAACAACCAGAAAAGTATGGCACAATATGGAATAACAGACCAGGGACAGGCAATTTGGGATTCTGGAGAAGGCAAGATTCACTGGAAGGCCTGGATGTAGGAGTCAGGCCTTAAAATATGAGTTGGATTCAGGAAGTGCTGTAGTTGGCTGGTTGGGGCTGTAGCTGTGACCTTCCAGGGGAGGGGCCTACCTTAGTTCAGTCAGGTATTTGTTGGTGTTATGCCCCATCACCTGACTTCTTTAGGAAATTCCCAGGCCTGGAATATTGAACAGAAACACCATGCCTCAGGTAGTGAGTCTTCCATGTAGAAACAGCTTCTCGATCTACACGGTCAGAGGGTGTACCACGGCATAGTGCCATTGGCTCTGAATCACTGGGCAAAATCCTCGACCTCTGAGTCCATTTCCTCTTCTGTAAGATGAAGACACTCCTCCTATTAGCTTAGAGTATTATAATGAAGATTGAATGAAGTTATGCATATAACAGAGTTATGCATGTAAGCTCTTAGCTTGGTGCCACGCGTGACCACTCGGTGAAAGGTAACTTCTCCTTTATTAAAGATTCTGTTTCCAGGAGCAGCTGCTTCTCTGGTAGCAGCAGACATGACTAGACTCACAAATTTGTCACCTACTGTTTTCATTACTCTTGCTTTAGAATAATCCACCTCAAATGAGAACCTTTTTATGATGCTTATGGAGACTGTGGGTCAGGATTTGGAAAGGGCTTAGTAGGGATGACTTTATCCTGTTTTCTCAACATCTGGATCTCAGCTGAAAGAGGGGAAAGCTCACCGAAATGCCACTGATGGAGTCAGGAATTGTCTGAAGGTCGTTTACCCACAGGTCCAGAGCCTGGGCTGGGAGGGCTTGAAGGTCGGGACAGCGTCACTGCCCACATGCATCCCCTCCATGAGCTTCGCTATCCCAGGGACTTTTGGCCTTGTGTGGTGCTCAAGACTCCAAGCACTAGCATTCCAGGGAACAAGCAAAAGCTGCACTATCTTTTCTAATGTGTTTTAGAAGTCACATAGTGTCACTTTCATTACATTCTCTTAGTGACAGTGAGTCTCAAGCCTAACCAGATCCAAGTGGAGGAGACAGACCCACCTCTCAGAGGAAGAAGTGCCAGGGTTACATTGGAGAAAAGCACATAGCATGGGAGATATCACGTGCAAATCTGAAAACACATTCCTCCATGCCCACCAAGGAGCTGAGGCAGAGCTTGGCCATATGAGAGCTGGGAACTGTGCGGCAGCACGCCCCATGTCCACCCGCCAGGAAAGAGCTGCTTTCTAAGGACAAAGCCATCAAGGGCTTAATGTGCTTCCTCTTTTTGTATTATTTTTGTCTGGCACATGCTGGGTGTGTCCAAGGCCTGGCAGAGACCTGGCAGTTCCTTTTAGTTCATGTGACTGGTAAGGTAGGCAAACTCTAGGCAGGTGGGTGTTTGAGGGCAGAGTCTTTAGTTAGGGCAGTAGCTGCACCAAAGCTATGCCTCTGGCTGTTTCCTGCTGGTGACATTTGTGTCTGGCCAGGCTCAGGGCTCAAGTCCCAGCTGTGTTATCCATACTGAATTTGCACAAGATGGCAGTAACTGTAGGTGTCCAGGTCGACGTCTTTTGAAGTAGTCATATTTTAGGATGTTAGAGCAGGGTATCCTGCAAACACATGCTGGGAGATTTGGTCAGGAAAATGGCACCTATTTTTCTGTTTTAATCACAAGAAGCTTTTACTCAGCAGCATGGGAGCTGTGTAAAGGGGGCACAGTATCCAAGAAAGAGATAAGAGTGAAGTTCCCATGGGAAGCTGGGGCTGGCTCAAGGAGTCGTTTTTCAAGACTGATGAATAGAGGCCTATAAATATGTTCATTCCCTATCATGCCTTCTTCCATCCTCCAGCCCAGTAAGGCTGCAGAAATCCACACATCAGTGCTGCTGAATCATGTGGCCAACAGAGGTGAGGGTGCATAATGGAGGTCAGTGCTCTGATTTGTTTCTCGTGTTCTGGTCCACGTGTATACATCTGGTTTTCCCTTTGCTCCCCATGGCACATATTCATGGCCAGCCAGAATTGGGAGTGACCTGGCACCCTGGACACTCTTGGGTTTGAAATGAGGCTCCAGTATCCCAGTCCTGTTAGTACTCAGCGTGCCTGGGCAGTGTGCCGTCTGAAGACTGAATCTACTGGGGTAGTCATTCACCAGCCCTGGAAAGCTCTTCTATTGATGTATCTCCTTTAGTGTCATTCTTGGTTTGTGCCATCCCCTGAGTTGCCTATGTGCCCTTGACTGACAATGTCAAGTACAGTGCACTGAAGATTTGGGGGCTTGCCAGTTGTCTTAGGTGAATGCAGGATGAAGCTGCTTTGGAAGACAGTGGTCTTAACATGCTGGAACCATGGAACTGCATCTGGTCCACTCAGTGCCGTCAGGAATGTGTGAGTTGGTGACTGCAACTGAAAATGAGTGGACTGAGCTCCTAGGTGGTTGTGGAGGCTGGAGGGAAAGGAAACTTCAGTGCCTGTTGGAAGAGAAGAGTTGGTGGGTAGATATTATCCCAGAGGTAGAAAAGTGGGACCAGTAAAAGTCCTACTTGCTAAATGCAATTAGCTTCCTGTGCAACTGATGACATGCGGGTATCTAGCCTTAGTGAATAGGTGAGGTGATGACAGATTTCCTAGGACTCATTGGTCACTCTCCCTGTAGGTGAAATTAATTACTGTCAGATTCTCCCATGATCCCTAACTTCATTCCTTAGTGACAAGTCCTTCATCGTCATCTGGACAGTTTTGTTAGGTTACAGTGTCCTTGCTGCCAGCATTGTGGTTGTTTTGCTGAAACACAATGATCACACCACTTTCCTGCTTAAAACTACCTGGGAAGACTCCAAAGGTAGATTCCAAGCCCCTTGGTGCTGCCTGCGGTCTTCTAGTCCTGCCCCAGCCCTTCAGCTCCATCTTCTCTCCATGTGGATTCTCTTCCAGCTACAGACTGTTTCCTAGATATGTCAACCCCTCTGTCTTTGGCCTGGAATCACCTCATACCCTCTGCTGAGAGTGGTCTTCTCCTGATTGTCCTCCCTGGATCAAACCCTGTCCTTCCTTTATAGCTCAGGGAGCGACTATATGTTCTGACTCTCTTCTCCTTTCCTGTGTACATCTGCTACTTCCAGTGTCTTCCACAGCAGGTGTTCAAGCAAGAAGGGCAGATAGGATAGAATAAGGTCATTGTGAGGAACACAGAAGCTGGAGCCCATGGTCCCTGCTTAACCACTTCCTGGCTGTAATAGCTCAGCCACAGCCTCTGCATCTCTCAATAAAGGTTAAAGTTTCATGTCTTTTGAGGTTTTTAAATGAGGTAGTGCATGTAAAAAGCTTAGCTTGGTGCTTGACATGTAGTAAGTGCCCAGTAAGTACTAGCAGTAGTGGCGGCCATGGCTGCAGGTGTAGCCTGAGGGCCAGCGTGAATGGGACGTTCCATCCTGTTCTTTTTTTTTTTTTTTTTTTTTGCGGTGCTGGGGATCGAACTCAGGGCCTTGTGCTTGCAAGGCAAGCACTCTACCAGCTGAGCTATCTCCCCAGCCCCCCATCCTGTTCTCCTTTATAGGATCATCTGTAAGCCTCTCTTGCTCTCCCTTTGCCTCTGCAGGTGACTGCTGGCCTCTTCCAGTAACCAAAGCCCTTGGCATCTTTTACTTGCCAGACTCTGTAGATCCTCAGGCATGAGTGTTGCCTGGGAGGAGTCTTGATTTCTTGGAGTAACAATATGGAATCTCTCTTGGTTAAAATTCTGATCTGGAATGTGGGTTGTACTTTAGAGACTTTATCTACCCCACATCCCTTTCTCCCAGGTGCCTGCTTGACCACCCAGCACCCACGATGCTGGGACCTCCTTCCCAGAAAAGTCAGTGGAGGCTGCAGTCAGTCAGGGTGGGGCCTCGATGTTCTGATCATATATTTCTGAGGGCAAAGCCCAGTGTCTCAAAGGTTGAGCTGCTGGGCATGTGACAGCCTGGTCAGTGTCTGAGCCTTGTGCTTCAGGGGTCCACCCTTGACCACTCTAATAGCATCAGACTAGTTGAATAGGGGAATCCTAGGCTGTGATGAGGCAAGGAGAGTCTTCTTTTGTAAAAGAAGTTTTCCTCTGTTCATGGGTGAGAAGAATGGTTGTCCTTTCCTGGGGAGAATGAGCAGTGAGTAATGTTTTCCCCAGGGTTGACGGAAGCCGTCAATGCACAGTGGAGCTGAGGTCTGGAGGTTTGGGAGTTGACACACACTACCTTTCTGATGTGCAAATCTCAGCCTTTCTTACAACTCTCTAGAGGCCCTTTCTGCAGATGAATCATTGCATAGGGCACACATTTTAGAAAAGAAAAAAGATAAGTGGGTGCTGATTTGGTATGGGTGGGAGCAGGGAATCCCAATGAAGGGAGTAGTGAGATAGGCCCTGGGCCAGGTCACGGGACCCTGCTGATGGGTAGGAAATGAGAGGTGGGTTGGTCCAGGCCTTTCACAGTTCTTAGAGCTCAGTGTCTTAAAGGGCTGATGGGAGAGCATTCTGGAAATTAAAGTAGAGGTTCTGGATTGAGAATGCTTTGTTCTGCCCCCATCGACTGTGTCAGGCTTACCTGTTGCTGCTAGCACCAAATACTGTGATACCTGTCTTGAGGGTAGAGCTCTAATGGAGCGGGCAGAGCTTTTGGAGCCTAGGGATTCCTCTGCATTATTAGTTCTTATCTTCGCACTTTTGAGCATTTAAGTTTCTGCCTTCCAGCCTTCTGGCTGACCTTACTGATGGTTTGCCTGGGTATACCAGCATGTCAGTAGACATGTCAATCAAAGATCACATTGAGCTTGCAGGGTCAGCCTGTACAGGGTGGTGTTGAGTTCGCAGGGTCCAGCCTATACAGACCCTGAAGCAAAACTCAAAACCTCTAAAGTGGATTCAGACCTGGTGGAAAGGGTTATTTGTCCTGTCCATCAGAACCTTTGCCCCAGTCTTCACACTAATGCACCTTCTCAGCCACGGTGCTCCTAGCGCACATTTGTCCTTAATTATGCCCGTGGAGACACTACCTGCCAGCAAGCTTTTACCACCACATCTTGCCAGAGCTGTCCTAATTTGATCCTGAATGTCTGTGAGTTTCTCAGAGATTTAGTCTTAACTTACAAAGCTTGTCATCTAAATATAAAAGGTTGGTTCACTTCCCTAGAAGGATACGTAAGAGCACTCTGGGTTCCAGAGACACCCTGGGTTCCAGGGGAAGGGGCTGCGGAGGTAGGTTAGGTTTGACAACTAGCTTTGGTAGCTTCCCTGCCAGTTCTCGTCTGTTACAGACACAGATTTCCTTCCTTGGCCCTGCCAGTGAGAAGAATCTATCAATTAGTCTGTCTCTATAGTAAACCACTCTTGGGCCGGGCATGGTGGTGCATGCCTGTAATCCCAATGACTGGAGAGGCTGAGGCAGGAAGACTGCGAGTTCAAAGCCAGCCTTAGCAACTTAGCAAGGCCCTAAGCAACTCAGTGAGACTCTGTCTCTAAATAAAATATAAAAAGGGCTAGGGACATGGCTCAGTGGTCAAGTATCCCTGGTTCAATCCCTGGTACCAAAAGAAAAAGGAAAAAAAAAGAAAGAAAGAAAACCACTCTTAGTAAAAAGAAAGGAAGAAAATCACTCTTGGTGCTGACACGGTGCCCAGCAGTGGGGTGGTCACTGGACTATTCAGGACATAGGATCAGGGGAGGTTCCTGTCCAGCTAGTTTACAATCTGAGACTTCCCCAAGACAAACAGTGTTTCATACACTGGCGGGTAAGAGACCAGTTTTGTAGAGAAGCGGAGGGTATTGTGGAGATGTAACTGCTTGTGGAGGGGCGGCATGGGATAAGGGAAGGAGAGTGGGCTGAGAAGCCAGAGCAGGGATCCAGGGGATCCAGTTCTGACTTTTCCTCTTCCTGGATGTGGAAAAGTTACTGAACCTTCAGGCCTCAGCTTTCTCACCTGTGAAATGGGGATACTGCCGACTTTCAGGGTTGCCACGAGGAGTGAGTAAGGCAGCGTGTGTGTGAAGTTCCTAAGGTTGTGCCTGGGATGGAGAAGGCATGCGAGAAATAGTAGCTGCTACTGTTATCCTTAAAGGAATGAGTTCTTGATATTAACAGACGTGCATGTTTAACACATAGATGATTTCAGCAATACAGATGAATGGAAAGAAAAACTTGTTACTTATAATCTCCTTTTTCAGAGATCACCACTTGGTAGCATTTTGGTGTATATCCTTCAGGTGATTTTTCATATGATCAAATATCCTTAAAACAAACAAAAAAATATGTATTTTTGTATATTACTGTTTTATTATAATTTAGTCAGTACATTATTGACTATTTTTGGATATAACTTCTTCGAAATTGTGAGGTGCACATAATCTAGTTTTAAAAGCCAAGTGTATTATTAGGGTTATAATAAATAAGGAAGGGTCCCTGCTCTGTCCCTTCTTACTTTCTGACTTCCTCCCGGCTGGTTAGTCATCTCCGTGAGGGGAGGTGCTGGTTTGATTTCTCTTTGAACACGCAGTGCCTGATACATATGGGCTTTTTGTACACGTGGGCTCTTTTTTTGAACGGGTTAAGTCAATACTTATTATAGAATGTGATTTAGTACTTTAAAAATATGCTGCTGAAACATATGTTTCAATTTGGTTCATTTTATAGCATCTTGGGAGGCCGTCCAAATCTTTGGCTACATTATACTGAGATCTTATTGCCTGACTTTTGGTTTAGATTTGCAAGTTTAGTATATCTATTTTTCTTTTGCCTTAAAGAGGTTTTGTAGTGTTAGAATTGAACACTAAATTAATTAGATTGCTAGGAGAAACAGGCACTGAAAGTCATAGTGACTGAAATAAGAGAGAAGTCTTTTTCTCTTGAATGTAAAAACCTGGTGGTGGGGGGGGGTCACCCATGGTTGACATGACATGTCAGTTCCATGACATACTCCCACCTGTGCACAGCTCTGCCAGTTCATGGGCATGGCCTATCCCTGTGGTCCAAGATGGTAGCTACACCTCTGGCCATCACATTAGTATTCCAGGCAGCACAGGGTAGGAAGGGGTGAAGAAGACCCAGAGCCAAAGGGTCTGAGCTGGTATCTTTTAAGACAGGTTGCAGAAAGCAGCCACATGCCACTCCTTAGTTGCCTGGCTACATCCTGGAACGAGGAGACTGGGAAGTGTCGTCAATGCATGGCTGAGTGCCCATCTTGAAGTCGTGGATGCTGTTCCTGTGAGAGGAGTGAAGAATGACCACTGCAACTAGCAGTCTGGATCGCAGATTTCAGGCTGTTTTCCTGTCATTAATTCCTTGTTAGTCCTTCCACCATGTGCCACCAGGGCTGCAGTCTGTTTCTGTTCTGTTTTCAATTTGTTTTTGCTCACAAACACAGCTGACTCTGCCCTTCCCCTTTAACCCTTACTTGGAGACTTCTCTCTGCTCACTGCTCTAGAATTGGAGGCCTCGAGACACCTGCTTGGATGTGAGAAGGCAGCAGACAGGTAGAGGAGCCCTTCCTCAGGAGCAGTGCTCTGCTGCCTTCTGCATAATGTGGTCGCAGTATTGAGATCAGTGGTTCCCCTGGAGGGACTACGATCTATAGAAAGTATCAATATTTATACTTCTGTTTTTCAAATGTGCATGGGTGTTATTGTGTTGATAAAATTCAAATTCATTTGCAAGTCTTCTCTTGGGGCTGTGTAATATGGCATGCTGATCTCTGCCCAAATGTGATTTCATTCAGACCTAGATGGTGTCTGACCTCTACCTGTTAAACCTGTGGACCCACCCATCTAAATTTCAGTCTCCGCATTTGAAATTGGGTACAGTAATATACCTACCTTCCTGAGTTGTTGAGAGCTTTGAATAAGATCATGGATGTAAACACTTAGCCCAGGACCTGACACTCAAGCCTCAGAAACAATGGTTGTAGGTATTTTTTCTTTTCATCAGCCAATGTACATTGTAAAAGTAAAACTAGTGTCATAGTTACTTTTTTTTTTTTAAAGCCAAAAGAACCTATTTTAAAAGGTTGGAAAATCATTTATGTAGCTTCTGATAGAAGACTCTTTTGATATAAAGCCCTTGAACAGGTGTTTGGAGCTCTGTGCCTGAACTGATTTGATAGACATGCTTTGTGATGGCTTGCATTTATTCATTCAAGACAAATGTTTATTGAGCACCTGTTATTGCCTCTTTAGGTTACAGATATAGACAGGCCATGACAGTTTAGCCTTATTCTGGTGCAGGTGCACAGGGAAAGTTCGCTGAATTGAATGCTTTCTGCCTTTGCCAGGAGAGCTACCTCTGCACACATCCATTTGCTTTGGTTTTATCTTCTATACCAAGAGTAGGTGGATCCTAGATCCCTAAGGACTCAATTTTCTCCACCTTTCCAGAGTTCTCCTGAGGGCCTTCTGCCTGCCTTTGCCTGAATGCTTGTGGGAAAGCACAGCTTTGCTAGCTGTGCCAGTGGAACCTGGTGCAGCCCTGCTGACACCGCAGAACCCAGCTGGGGCTTCAGCTGCTGCTGGCATCTCCCGTCTCCAGGCGACACCACACCTCTGCTGAGGCCAGGAGTCAGGGTGTCTAGGTGGTGAATCATTTGCCTCAGTAAGCAAGTCTGGCCTCTCTTTGCCTTGCTGGGAGGGATGGTGTGGCAGAGGGCCAGGGCCAGGAGAGGCTGGGGGATGCCGGCCGTGCTCTCGTGCATGGTAGTGGCCCATGAGTCAGGCTTTCTCACGTGACTCTTGCTGAGTCAGCTCACAGGGGCCTGCTCCGTGCAGCAGCTGCCCTGTTGGCACTCTGGGCTGCTGGCTGGGAATGGGGTTGGAGATCATCTTCCTTCCTTCACTGGAGACAGCGTGCTGCCAGAAGCAAACTCTCAAATGCTGACTCAGGCGCCTGAAGGCTTCGGTGTCTGGGGAGTGGGGCTTTTTCTCTGGGCTAGAGTCACCTTGCCTAACTCCTCTTTGCCCTTGGGTTTAGCTGTTCAGCAGCTCAGAAGGGAGGTGGAGCTGAGCAGGCCCCAGGGAAAGCCTGGCACTCTTTTCAGGGAATTACAGACTGTGAGCATGTCACTAGGGAAATGGAGTCCTATTGCAGACTGTGCAGAGTGGGGAGTGGACCCCAGACATCCTGGCCCACATCAGTTGGTGTTTTCTTGCTGCCTTGTTGCAACTTGGAGGTGGTTCTCGTTAAGGCAGGAGAGGAGGCAGTGGCATAGATCCGGTGTTTGAACTCTGGGCTCTGGAAGAACCAGCAGGAGTACACATGTGCCTTCCTCTGTTACACTCCCCAGTACAGTCTGTCTATCAGGAAAGATGGAAGAACATGCCATAAAAGGTAGACGACTTCGCAGATTCCCCGAACACAGACCATTCTCATTTCCTTCTCTTTCCTCCAAGAAAACAAGCAAAACTGAGGCAGGTTCCACGTCGGGGTGGCAAATGGAACATGCACAGATGATACATCTGCCCTTGCTCTCTCCTGAAATGACAGCAGACTCTTAGATACACCTGAGTAGAGGCAACAGCACCTGAGTTTTGGAAACTGGAAAACAGATGGAGGGGTGGTAACAGATGTAGGGCCTTCAAGAAAGGTAACTTTAAGCTGATAGCAGGGAAAGCAAAAACCAATTAACCTAAGAAGTCTAGGGACCAGCTGGGATTGGGGGAAAGAAGGTGCTAAAATCAAAAAGACTGGGTAGAGATCATATGCAGTACAGTTGGGTCCCCCAGATCTCTTCCTCCTCCACTCCATGTGGTTTCCTGATTGCCATTCCTTCTGGAAGAGGTAAAACCAGATTTCTACACTGGAGATACCAAGTGCAGTAGATAATAGGGGTACATTTTTTGAAAAGCGGAGAGAGGAAGTAACAGTCCACACACTGAAGCCTGCCCCGTGCCGGGGATCCCGCCCTCCTCATGGCCTACTTCGACCCATATCGGTAATATTTGTGAATATTTCAATATGTACCTTTAAAATGTTAAGGATTCTTTTTTAAACAGAAGCACAGTTATGGTACTCAATAATGAGCAGACCACCAAAAATGACCATACCTCCGAGCAAAAGTGTGTCAGAGATCAAAACACAAATTGAAAAAACAGCTGAAACAAACTATATTGGGAGAGAATGAACAGAGAAATAAAAAAGAGCTATTAGTAATACATGTAGGCAAAGGAAAAGACCCGTACTGCCAGAACAGATGTTACTCAGCTGCATTTGTGCTTCACGCTTAAAAAATAAAGAACTAGAGAATTGAAAAAGAGCTCTCTTAGAAATGATGGAACCATGATAGGGAAATTAAAAAATCAATAGAAGGGTTAGGAGACCCTGATAGTTTGCATTTTTCATATTCCCTGAAAAATTCATGTTAGGCAATGTAGGAATGTTTAGAAGTGAAATGATTAGATTATCAGAGTTGTGACCTCGTCTCTGGATTAATCCACTTGATACTTTGAACGGGCTACTAGGTGGTAACTGCAAGTCAGGCAGGGTGTACCTGGAAGAAGTAGGTCACTGTGGGCATGCCCTTAGGGATCCTGTTTTGTGCCGGCCCCTCCCATTCTCTCTCTCTCTGCTTCCCAACTGCCATGAGCCGATCTGCTTTCCTCTGCCACATCCTTCCGCCATGATGTTCTGCCTCACCTTAGGCCCAGAATAAAGGAGTTGACTGACCATGGACTAAACCTCTGAAACTATGAGTTCCAAATAAACTTTTCCTCCGCTACCTGGTTCTTATTGGGTATTTTGGTCACAGCAATGAAAAGCTGATTAACACAGAGTGATATATCTCAGAATGAAGAGCAAAAAGAAAAACAAAGAGGGAGAAGAAAAGATAGTAAGGTAAGGAGGCGCTCACCTGTAGGAGGATTACAAGTTTAAAGCCATCCTCTGCACTTAGCCAGACTCTGTCTCAAACAACTGTCTCTGCAACTTAGCCAGATTCTGCCTCACTCTTCTATGTGCACAATACTTTAGTACATTTAACAAATTAGACCAAATCAAACAAAATGCAATTCTCAAAACAGATTAGTTGCTTCGTCTGGGAGAGAGGGGGCCAAACAAATTGCGTAAACCTTATGGAAGCCTGGGGACAGGAGCCTTGGTGCCAGGGTAAGCATTTAGCAAATCAGGACCCCGTGCTAATGGAGATGAATAATAGATAAGAAACCTCAAACTGACAAATCATCTGCCAATGCTGAGTTTACCATTAGGACCTGATAGGACAGTGTCCTCAGCTATGCCAAGTTTTGAGAGCCAGGCCTTTAGCTCAGATCAAGCGGACACCTCAACCGCCCCCTTGCGTTTCTTCCTCTGCTTCCTAGCAGCCGATGGCCTTGAGGCCATTTTGGGTGGTCAGCACTGAATTATGTTGCTCCCGTGGAAAGCCAACCCGCTGCCTGTGTGTGCAGAGGATCGGAGTCCGATTTGGTGCCCACCGGACTCTTCCAGTCTTCCTTTCTAACAGAGAAAGCAGGCCTGAGGCTCGGAACTCTGACTAGCAAGTAGCAGGGTCTATGGAAAGTCAACAATTATTTTTGCAGTTTACATAATGTCCGGATACATGGTTTATCCAGTTATCAATACTAATCTAAAATTTAAGTAATTTTTAAAAAGTCCATTTCTAAAGAAAAATATCAAATAAAGGCCTTAGGTTGTGTTCTGGTCTGGAAATAAGAGCAGGGTCCTTGGATTACTGAAGTTTGGAAAACCATGATCATCTTACTAGTAGTGAAGTATTGGTCCCTACTCACACTCTTGGTCTTGACGTGCTATTCAGTTCTGTCACACATCTTTCCTCAGAGAAGGTGGAAGGCCGTTGAGGGCGGAATCAGCAGCCCTTCCTTCTCTGTGGAGCCCTCACCCCCGCCTCGCACCAGCGGACTGGACGTGTTAGTCACTGGTGAACCCCTGCGGGGGGTGTTACTCATTCTCTAGCCTCTCCCCATGACCCCCCATGCCTCCCCCCATGCCTCCCCCCATGCCTGGCAGCAAAAGGACGGGGAAGTAGATAGTCTCAGAAGATGCGCAGAGGGTCCTCCAGTCAAGTTTGTGGCCAGCCAGGGCAGAGTTCTTTCTGGACGCCGGGTCCTGCGCAGGGTTCCTGCAGGGGGTGTGGCTTGGGATACAGAAGAGAGAGAATGAGGTCCCATCACATTCTAGAGGAGAAAGTGAGACTCACTTTGGGGCAGCGGCTGGGGATGATTGGAGGAGTGTGTCTGGTGTTCAGCTGTGTGGAGTTGGTTTCGGCTGAAGGAAGAATCAAGGAAAAGGGAGAACAGCCAGGACAGCATTAATGTCAGGCAGAAACCGAGGACGGCGTTCACCGACACAGAACGTGTTTCTGGCTCCTGGATCGCGCGGCATAGGGGTGGAGAATGTGGTTCTGAGATCAGAGGGACCTGAATGCAGTTCCCCTCCACATCCCTTGCTAACTGGAGACAACTGCCTTGACTTTTTGTGTCTGTTTTGGCCTGGTCAGGCCCCATTTCACAGGGTTGACTTAAGGATCAACAGGGACTATGTAAGTAAACTGCACCATGCAGCTGTGTAATAAGTGATGAGCAGGTAGCGTTAATCAAACATTCCATTTATTTATGCAGCAAGACTTTATTGTGGTTATTATGTGTCAGGGACTGCCAGGCTTCCCCCAGCAAATACTTGAGGGCAGAGTCCCACCTACAATGTATTTAATCGTAATAATAATAGCTAACATGTTCTGGGTGCCTGTTTATGTGGCAGGCACTCTGCTAGATTCTGTATTACTATATTGCATTTAAATTTTATTCCCATTTTCTATAAGGAGGAATCGAGATAGAGTTTATGGCTTCATCTGGAATCACATAGTGTCAAGCCTGGGACTCCCTTTGTCTACTCCCCTTCCCTGTTTTATACTGACTCTTATTACTATCAGCCTCCACCTTGTGCCAGAATCGAAGTTGGCTTCCTCAACTGGGCTTTTTTCTCAACTTTCCAGTTGAACCACCACCATTCTTGCCAGCACAAAAGGCTGGAGACTTCTCTGTTCTCCATCAAGCTCCTATCTATGGCAATCACCGGGTCTTTGGTTCAAATGCATCTTTTCCTCTTTGTTCACCTGACCCTGGCCAGGCTCCTCTTGATGCAGGCCTGGGATCGTTCATTGTTCTCAGTATTTTCTCTACTGCCCTGAACACGAGAGTGAGGGCTGCACAACACACTCTCCTGTGTGTGGTTTCTAAGACATGAAAAGCACAATAATTTGTTATTGTCACAGCTGCTCATCAGTGGTAGAAACTCATAATAGTGATACAGATGTGTAAACTATTGGAATGTAACCTTTGCCGCCTGCACAGGATAGCATGTTGGAAGAAAACTGTACTCTGTGTTTTAAAGCTTTCCTCTTCAACAAACGGTGCTAGGACAGCTGGATAACCACACCAAGTTGGACCCTTATTTCATATGATACATAGAAATTAACAACAAATGGGTCAGTGACCTAAGTATAAAAGCTAAAAACCATAAAAGTCTTAGAAGAAAACATAGAGGCAAATCCTACTGGCTTGGGATTTGGCATTGGATTCTTAGGTATTACACCAAAAGCATGAGCAACAAAGACTATAGAGTAGGCTTCATCTAAATTAAAAACTTCTGTACATCAAAGAAAAGTATAAAGTAAGTGAAAAGACAGCCTACAGAATGGGAAAATAGTTGCAAATCATTTATCAGATAAGAGTTCAGAATAGAGAATTCTTACAATGCAACAATAAAAAACAAACCACCTGCTTAAAAAATGGGTGAAGGATTGAATAGACATTTCTCCAGAGAAGATATACAAATGTCCAACAAGCACACGAAGAAAGATTCACCATCATTAGTCCATTAGGAAAATGCAAATCCAAACCACAGCAAGATTCTACTTCACATGCACTAGGGTGGTGATGGTGGAAATAAGTGTTGTGAGGATGGTGAGGATGTGGAAAAATTGGAACCCTCATATTCTGCTGGTGGAAATGTAAAATGGTTCAGCTGCTGTGGAAAATAGTTTGGTGGTCCCTCAAGAAGTTAGATGTAGAATTGCCATGTGACTCAGCAATTCTATTTCTAGGTATGAAAATTGAAATAGGCACATAAACACATTCATACATATTCAACATTATTCACAGTAGCCAGAAAGCTGAGATGATTCAAATGTCAGTGGATGAATGGATAAACAAATTCTCACATACACACACAAAATGGAATATTATTCAGTCATAAAAAGCAATGCTGAATGTCAGGTGCAGTGGGGCACACCTGTAATCCCAGCTACTCAGGAAGCTAAGGCAGGGGAATTGCAAGTTCAGTGCCACCTAATGAGACCCTGTCTCAAAATAAAATAGAGGACTGAAAAAAAGATGAATGCTGTACTGATAGAAGCTATAATGTGCATAAACCTTGAAACATTATTAACTGAAATAAGCCAGATGTGTCATATTGTATTTTATTCAGAAAGGTAAATCCATAGCGACAGAGCACATTGGTGGTTGCTGGGACAGGGAGGAGGGGAGAAATGGGGAATGGGTATAAGACTTCCTTTTCGGGGTGATAAGGATGTTTTGAAGCTAGGTAAGAGGTGATGGATCTACAACACTGTAAATATCCTAAATGCCACTGAATTATTCACTTTAAAATGGTTAATTTTATGTTGTACAGATTTCATCCCAATAACAAAGTCAAGGAAAACAAAAAGAGGAAAGCTTTCACAAGCTTACGGGCTTTAATTATTAGTAACTGATGCTTCGTAGCTACCAGTATTCCAGGACACTATAGTCTGTGACCCTCTGCCAAGACTTCTGACTGGTTTTTGATTACACACTCTCTTCTTTGATAAAGGTGGGACTCCCAAACCAGGGATTCCTAAGTCAGATACCTTCAGGGGCCTCAGCAGGTCAGCTGGGTGTCAGGCAACAGGGACAGTGGCAGTTAGGTGGAACCAAGTGTAGCCATCCTGTGTGAAGACATTCTCATTCAGACAGACCGTCCCTGGCTTGTACTTGGCCCATCCTTTTTGCCGTCCTTTTTAAGCTGACGGTTGGACTAATATGAAACTTTATCCTCCTCCTGCTGTGCCCTGTCCCAGCCACTTTGGTGCCAGGTACCAACCCCACTGAGTATGTAAGGGGAAGGGAAGGACTTCCCTGAATCTTCTGTTATGGGTGTTCAGAGACACAGTCAGTAGCTGGTGGCTGGCTCTGGAGAGGGAATGGAGGGTTTCCTTAATGTCACTTGCCTTCTGTTTGAATGTCCACTTGTCTATTATCTGTGCCACAGAAGAATCTGGAAAGATCTTTTGTTAATAGGTGAGATACAGAAAGATTTTTTTTTCTTTTTAAAAATCTGCCCAAGCATTTGGAGGCCTGTACCCACTCAGGATGCTGGAAGCCTGGGGTGGGGAGGGGTGTGCCTAGGGAGGAGGGGGAGGGTGTGAGGAAAGAGCCTTAGTCCATTAGGTCTAAGGAGTGGCTGTTTTCTTTTGTACCTTCAGCTCTACAGCTGCTGGTAATCCCTCTGCGCTGCTGCTTTTCTGAGAAGCACGTAGGACACAGACCTTTGACCCACATTCTTTCAATATAAAACAATTAAATGGGCCTGTTGCTGCTGTGACTTGAGGCCCCTGCCTCAAACCCATGCCCTAAAATACCCATCCAAAGGAATCCATCATGGATTCCTTTCTTTAGATACATAAGAGTTTGAACACTGAGTCTTCTAATGCAAATACCTCTAAAGAGGTAAAGGTGAAGCCTTCTTGGGAGGCCATCTGGGGTAATCAGCTGAGGGAGTCAGAGCTAGTGGGAAGCCCTTTGGAGAACCCAGGCAAATGTAGGGCTGAGCACTATTTTGCACTTTCTTCGCTGTTTCTCTGGATAGATCTGGTTGGATAGGGCTGAGTCAACTCTTGTTCTTGTTGCTGTTCTGTCTGCAGTAGATTCCTTTGTTACCCTTGCCATTTGGACTTGAATGGCATGGATGAGGAGGGAACCTTCCTCCTTTCTCTAAACAGCAGCGTATGGAGTCCGGAATTCCAGGTGACCCAGTGTCTGCCCCATGAACAGCTGTGCTTGCATGGAGACTTTGGAACCATACCGTTTGTGAGAATGGAGGCTTGGCTTCCACGTGGCCAAAGAACTTGCTCGCTGTCCAATCAACAGCATTCCTTGTGGAGAGGTTTGCGGATACTGTCCAGAGACTGTCCAGAACCTTGAAAATCCAGTGCATGCCTCCAGTCCCTGTGATCTCTTAGTGGTTATAACCCAGGGGTACCCTGGCAAACAGGAAGTCCAAGTAGCTACTTCTTGGAGGGTCATCAGTGATTCAAGCTCTTTCTTCACAAGATGTGAATGGGCTATAGGTTAAGAGAGCAGGCTCTGGAGTCAGGCCGCCTGGGACTCAGTCCTGGCTTATTAGTTGGGTGACCTTGATGATGTGTTTAATAGTTCTATGTCACAGTTTCCTCATCTGTGAAATGAAGATGGCAACATTGGTTGAGTACTAAAAGTGCTTGGGACCAGAGGTGTTTCAGATTTTGAATTTTTTTCAGGTTTGAGAATATATGTGCAGACTCCACTGGTTGAGCACTCCTAAATCTACTTGGATTAGGGATGCTCAACCTGAAGTAGCTGCCTTTTAAGGTTGTTGTGAGACATCACCTCTAATCCTCTACCATATTTATATTTGTGCCTATAAAATATGGGACTCAAAAGTGAATGCAGTGTAGATGTTTAACACATGGCGGCTCCTGCCATCAGTCTGTGGTAGCAGAATGAGGAACCTACCGCAGAGGCCAGGAGGACGGCAGGAGGGCTTTGGGTTTAGTGGTTTCCCTGTGATTAATGTAGACTGTTTTCTTCTGTATTCCTTTCCTTGTCTAGTATTGATCCTGCAGAAGGTGGAGAATGGAGACTTAAGCAACAAAATACTGAAGATCACTGATTTTGGCCTGGCTCGGGAATGGCACCGAACCACCAAGATGAGTGCAGCAGGGACATATGCCTGGATGGCTCCTGAAGTCATTCGTGCCTCTATGTTTTCCAAAGGCAGTGACGTGTGGAGGTAAGGACCTGAGGTGCAGAGGGTGTGCTCCCCAGGGCTGTTTTGGCTGCACACTTGGAGATCTTAGGTTACCCCAAGCAGGCATCCCTCGTAGATCTGAGTGACACCCTAAGAGCAATCTGTACTAATTTCCATGGTGCCAAGAGACAGTTTTGGTAGATGTTTTCATCTACAAAAAATATTCCTCTAGTGCCATGTGGTATGTATCACCCCTTTGAGCCAGGTGCAGTACTGCATGCCTATAATCCCAGTGACTTAGGAGCCTGAGGCAGGAGGATCACCAAGTTCGAGGCTAGAATCAGCAACTCAGCAAGACTGTAAGTAACTTAGTGAGTAAGTAACTCAGCAAGACTGTAACTTAGTGAGACCCTTAATTTCAAAATTAAAAATAAAGGACTAGGGACTTAGTATAGTGCCCCTGGGTTCAATTCCTAGTACCTCCAAAATAAATATATAAATAGATAGATAGATAAAAACATCCCCTCTTTGTGGGTTCTTTTGTGTTGGAAATTGCTCCCATGGAAAGGCCAGTAGATTGCAAGGTCATCATGTTCTCCCCTCTCTGACCTGTTGGATGTTAAGGACACTGGTCTCTCCTGGAGATCTTCCCCAGGGTAAGCCTAGATTGTTCAACTTCAGTGGCCATTACTGTTGGACTTGGGGAGTGTTTAATCCAGTGTCCTCTCTGTAATTTCCCTATCCAATGAATATTCTTTGTACTGTCTCTTTTTGTTCTTGGTAGCTTGGAAAATCTGTTTTTTTTTTCTTGGTGGCTTGGAAATGATCCTTTTCCTGTTATCCAGTTGACCTTTTACTCAAGGCTCTAGAGGTCTATTGGACATTGATCTAGAAATGGGAAAAGATGCCCCCCCCAGTGTGCCCCAAGAACTGCAGGGTTACAGACTAGACATGACCAACCGTCTCCCTAGTAAGCATCAGTCCAAGAGGCATAAGGACAGGGATCTAAAAAGTCTTGTCCTCATTGAGGAAGGACGAGCAACTACAGGCTGCACATCCTCATGGCCATTGGACAGCAGTATTGCCTTGGTATCCAAAAGCAAGGACTACAGTTTCTCAGCACGGATCAGTCTATGAAGTCAGTTCTTCCTGATGTGTTGTAAGCATCTCTTTGTGTGTATGTGTACATTTTCTTTAAAATAACAGCTTTATTGAGGTATTATTCACATACAGTTAAAACCTCTTTAAAGTATATATAAAGTTGTGAATTGATCACTGCTGTTATTAGCTTCCTAGGGCTGCAGAAACAAAACTAGTATAAACCAGGTGACTTAAAGCAACAGAAATGTATTTTTTAATAGTTCTGAAGTGGGTGTCAGCAGGATCACACCCTCTAGAGACAATCCTAATTCCAATAAGGATTCTAGACATGAGAACATCAAGATCTTTTTAGGGCACCATTCAACTCACTACAACCACGGTCTATTTTCAGAACATTTTTGATCACCCAGAAAAGAAACCCCGTATCTATTATCAGTCATTCTCCAATCTGTCCTTCCGCTGCTTTTCAGCAACCATGGGCTTTTCTTCTGTCCGTGGCTTTGCCTCTTCTGGGCATTTCACATTCATGGAATCATACGATACGTGTTCTTTTGTGATTCACTTCTTACATTTAGCCTAATGCCTTCAAGGTCCACCCATCTCACAGCTTACATCAGAAACTTGTTCTTTTGATGGTTTTTAAGTGTATGAACATGTGAATAGGCCACAGTTGCTTCTCCGTTTATCAGGTGATGGACTTTGGGGCTCTTATGAATAAGAGTGTGGCCACTTATGTGCAAGTTTTTTTGTGTGTGTGAGCGTGAATTCAGTTTTGTGTTCATAGATTCAGTTCTGGGGACGTGCAAGGAGTGAAATTGCCAAGTCACGTGACAGTTTCGTCGTTCTCGAGGAGCCAGAAACCGTTTTCATCATGGCAGTCCCATTTCACGCTCCCATGAGCAGTTTGTGAGGGTTCCAGTTTCTCCACATCCTCTGGACACTTGTTACTGTCTCTTTTTCTGTTTTGGTGTACCAGTGGGTCTCTGATTTAGAATTGTCCCAAGGACTTAAGCCTCCTGATCCAATTTGGTTGATGAACATAGTTTAAAAAACATAATTCACCCTCCTTCCCAGCTTTCTCTGCTTCTGTGCTATAGGCTTTTCTTCAAGACACATTTTATTGAACCCATTATGTGGATATTAAGCCCTCTCTCCTCAAGCCTACTCATCTAAGTGGCTCCAAAAGATCTTCACCTTTACCAGAGGAAAATGTGCACCCATTGATATACGTACAGCAATACTTGCTGGGTGCAGTGGTGCACACCTGTGATCCCAGCGGCTTGGGAGTCTGAGGCAGGAGGATCACAAGTTCAAAGCCAACCGCAGCAACTGAGCGATGTTCTAAGCAACTTAGTGAGACCCTGTCTCAAAAAAAGTGGGGGTGGGCTAGAAATGTGGCTTAGTTGTTAAGCACCCCTGGGTTTAATTCCTGGTATGAAGGAAGGAAGGGAGGGAGGGAGGGAGGAAGGAAGGAAGGAAGGAAGGAAGGAAGGAAGGAAGGAAGGGAAAGAAGGAAGGAGAAAAGAAAGGAAAAGAAAGGAAGAAAAGAAAATATGGCAATCTTAGACCTGTTAATGTGTCACCTACTGTATATCCTTGTTCCTGTACTCTGAGCACCCTCTTCCTGAATGTCATGCTGTGCAGGAAGAGCAGTTATTATAACCAAGGGCCTCATCTTGCAAGACGTCTTACCTGTGGTGTGGGATGAGGTGGAGGCATTTTCTTAGTCATTTTAAGTTTTAAATTACAATAATAATTTAAAAATTATAATAATAAAACATTTCCTACAGAAACAAATTAGAAATAGAAAAAAAAAAAAAAAAAGAAAAAAAAAAAAAAGAAAAGAAAATCACCCTAAAACTATTTTGAGAGCTAGCCTATATGAGTATTTTGGTATGCTCACTCCTATTTTTTTTTTTTTAATTTTTTTGTTCCTTTTAGTTACATATGACAGTGGACTGTATTTTGACATATCATACATACATGGAGTATAACTAACCCAATGTTTGCCCTTATTTGTGTGCTGAGACACCCATCCCTTAAAATGGGATCATTCTGTTTTATAAGCTGTTCTTTAAATGTAATATAGCAGGAACATATTACCACATAAATGAATGTTATGACATCAGTAGATACACATATTGCATACATATATGTGTTAACAATTTATTGGTTTGAATAACTAACAACCTGAAGAAAAATTGTATGTTACATTACGGTTTTGAAAATGCTTTCACATGAATTAGTTCAGTATTCTTTGCCAAAGATTATTAGGTAATCAGTAAGGTTCCTGGACTGTGAGATCAGACAATTAGCAAGTGCAAGAAATTCCCCACCCTCCTCATTCAAGGGAAATCAATGCTCTACTTGGACAGCATGGCCCAATCTAGCGACCTTAGAGATGACCCAGGTTAATAAGGGGAAATGCTGTGCCTCTAGTTGGGAAGGGCTGTGTCCACTCTCGTCTTTTCCTCACTTTCAGAAAAATTGAACACCCCTCCCGCCCCACACACGCTCCCTCTGTAATGTTTGAAGGGATAACTGAACTTCTGGAGGTGGTTAATTATTAATCCAAGAGTGAATTCACAGAGAGTTGGGTTCGGCAGTGAGGGGTCCGGTGGTGCTACCTTGAGGGGAGGGACTCAGATTTAGCTGAGCTGGCCCTTCCAAACTGCTGATGAAGAACCTTTTCCCCTTTTTTCTACTGACCTGAGTTCAATCACATTGACTTCTCCTGCCCTGCTACCTCCAGTACTCAGATCTGCCTAACTCGTATTTCTCCACTTTCTTTCTTGGACCCTATTCCTGCCAAAGAAGTACCAAGTCTTCATTTATTCATTGTAAAAACAAAGAGGACCTTGGCACAAGAAATCTGAGTGATTACATCATCTCCAGAAAGGCTGCCTCTTTGAGTAATGGTGTCTCTCAGCAAGGCTCTCACCAGACTCTGAGGCTCTACCTTATCATTTCCAGACTCTTCCTTGTTTCAGACCCTTTCCGAGTAGAAACCGCACATATTTACTAGCCATTGATGGTGATTTTGGGGTGGGGAGTGGCTGTGCTGTTATTTATTGCTTGTAACTACTTTGTAAGGTAGATATTGCAGTCTTTGTTGTACAGATGAGGTGACCTTGCTTCCTCAAGGGCACATTGCTGGTAAGTGGTAGCATGGGCATTTGACTCAGGTGTGTAAATCTTTCTGCATCAGCATTGCACACTCAAGCAGCAGTCCACACGCTTCTCTTAGCTGTAGAGCCCTTTGAGCAGAACAGAATGCAGACAGGCAAGCCCGGTTAGAGCAGAGCTGCCCTGTTGAAGCTGAGAAAGGTAGAATCCCAGGCTCCTCCCTTTTCTGGGTGGCCTGAGACATCTCTACAGGACACTCAGGGCTCAATGTGAAAACCATCACAAAAGGGATACAGTACACAAACAGGGAAAGCTTGGGCCTTTGAAACATTCCCCTGTCTTTCCAGGTACTCAGGCCTCAGACACTGCTTGTCCCAGACTGGATGGAAGATGGGAGATCTGTGGGACTTCGGTTTTTGTTCTCCAGGGTGGAGTGGGCATTGATGCTAAGAGCAGGCAGCTGAAGATGGGAGTGGCTGTGACCTTGGAAGCTGGGCAGCAATGCTGAAGTTTCTTCAAGGTCACTCAGTAGAAGTTGCCCATGTGACCACTGTCTGGATAAGTCACATGAAAGGTTTGGCAGGAAGTACACTAGTGCAATTCTTGAGGGTGTGTAAGGCTTACTGTGGCACACCAGAGCAGCCTGCAGGACCGTCTGGTGATGTGCTCTTTCCCACATCCTCCTACCAACTCACACATCTGTGAGCACCCGTGTACCAGATCCAGGGTCGTCTGAGAATCCCAAGATTAAAAACTGTCTCCCCTGCCCTCTAGGAGCCCGCAGGCTTTAAACAACTACAGTGCATGGAGGCCCACACAAGAGATGTCGGGAAAGGCTTCCCAGCGTGTCCAGCACTGAAATCCCCCTCCTTGTCTAGATACATAAAGAAAATGGTGCTCTCTGGAGGCCTTACTGGGGTAAAGCCATGGTCCATGGTGACCTCCAACTCCAATGCCCTTGCACATCGGTTGGCACATTGTTCTTTGGAGCCAGGCTAGATCACTTGGGAGTCTTTAAGAAAGAACCATGGTCTGGATTGCTTGTCTCTACATGCTCACCCCTGTCCCTGGCTCTGGTCCTCCTTCACTTAGCAGTCAGGGCTTAGCTCAAGGGCCATGTCCTGTTCCCATCCTGGTCTGATTTAAGTGATCCTCCTTCGTGTCCCAGGATCTCTGTTGTGACTCATCAGTCTGTATTCTAGCTGTCATCCTTTCTGTCCTCACTAATCTCTTCTGATAAGATCTGTGTCTTTTATCTTGTATCCCAGAGCCTGGCATTGAACTTTATGCCTAGAAAATATTTACTAGATGTTTAAAATGAATGGATGAAGGGTGGGGTATTTGAGTTGGATCCTGAAAGATAGATGTTCAGCATTACCAAGCAGAGAAACAGTAGAAGGGCATTCTAGAAAGAGGGAATTGAGGGTCCACCGCGATGTCTTCCATGTATGTGCTTCATGTATGCCATTGAACTTGTCTAGGACTCCTTTCCTCATCTGCCCAATAAAGAGAGTACTCACCTCAGTGGCTTGTTGTAGGCATTCAAGATGACATTCCTAAAGGGCCTTATTAGCGCACTGCTAATCTACTAGATTTGTTATTTTTTGTATTAATATGACCTTTGTTGCTGGATGCACACTACAGATGAGCATTACAAGAAATTTGAGGTTGGTGTTGAGTGAGGGACATTTCACTCTTCAGCCTTCTGGCAGTTCATAACCTTATGATTTCTTGTTCTGACCCTCCCTCCCTCCCTCCCTCCCTTCCTTCCTTCCTTCCTTCCTTCCTTCCTTCTTTCCTTCATGGTAGTGTTAGGGATTAAACCCAGGGGTTCTCTATCATTAAGCCCAGCCCCCCAACCTAGCTTTAATGTCTTATTTTGAGACAGGGTCTCACAAAGTTGCACACACTGACCTCAAACTTGGGATCCTCCTGCCTCAGCTTCCTGAGTTACTGGGATTACAGGCATTCTGACTTAATTCTTAAAAGAATTGAATGCTATGTGATTTTGCCTGATTTTTTATGAACTCACAGAACAATCCTTCCACTGAGCTTTCTGTGCCGCGTTCTCTATTAGGACCTGAGAAATTCTTTACATGAACCTGAAAGATAGGGAAGGCATACTGCAGTTCTCACAGCTGACACACTGCTTGCTCTGCCCCCACCCAGGTGCTGTGCCTGGTGAAACAGAGGTCTCTGTGAAGGACCCACTCATACTGATTTGGGGGCAGGAATCTAATTAACCTAGAGGGCATTTAAAGAAACCTTTTACAGGAGCAAAATCTATATTGACTTGTGAACTGTTTGCTTTTCTAAAGCTAAAAAAAACCGGAAAGTGTATCTGTTACAAAAACTGACATTTTCTTAAAACAGAAAAAAATTATGTTAGGGAGATTGCCCCTCCTCTTAGTTTATTTCATTAACAACAGTAAAATAGCTGTGAACATTGAGCACTTATTCAGTTTTAGTAGGTCTTTTAATTTTGTGACAGTCTTCTGAGACTGATAAATGTTATTTGCTCTTCACAGATGAGTAATTAGAGGCTTACAGAGAAATGTAGTAATTTGCCTATGGTGGCATTCCTGGGAATGATGGAATAGATTTTGAAACCAAGTGTGCTTGACTCCAGAGTGTTTGCTTTAGCCGGTAGGCTTTGTGGCTTCCCTTTTCTATTAAACTGGTTGGTCTGTTTCATTAGCGTTCCTGTGGTTGGAGAGAACATGGGGTGCTTGATGCAACCTTGGGAGCTATTTCGGTGAAGTCGTAGCTGTGGTTATTACATTGCTTGTCTTCTTCCTGTCCCTAGCTATGGGGTGCTGCTTTGGGAGCTGCTGACTGGCGAGGTGCCCTTCCGAGGCATCGATGGCTTAGCAGTGGCTTACGGAGTGGCCATGAACAAACTTGCCCTTCCTATTCCTTCTACCTGCCCAGAACCTTTTGCCAAACTCATGGAAGGTAAGTAGCCCCTGGCCTGAACAAAACTGGAGACTGTTTACCTTTTCGTAGCACTTGATAGATGTTGGCCAGTTTCACAAGATCAGTTAAAGAAAGAGAGAACGTATTAGTCACCCGATGAGGAGTCCTTTGGGCAATTGGAAGAAGTACTTCCAAGGATGGCAGCACCCTGCAGAGGCAGGTCCCTTCTGCTCATCTCCAGTGTCTGTAGAAGGTAATTTAGTAACTAAAACCTGCTGACCAGTACTTCAGTATCTTATTATTATAAAATAAGAAGTTACAGTAGTTTTATTTCAGGACCTCTGTCTTACGTATAGAAATGAATACTGGGGAAGAAAGGAACTCTCAAGTCCTCTAGTCAAATGCCACCATCTTGTAAGTGAGAAATACAAAGCTGATGGAGGTTAAGTGGATAATTGACCACCTTGTTAGTTAATGGCTTTTCCTGACTCCCACTTTTCCCTTTTCCCTCTCTTCATTCTATTGAGGTGGAGGAAGGCCCCTCATGTGTTTATGGGAAATTGAGGCTCAGGGTGTAGTTACCCTTTGTCAAGACTTGAATTGCGTAGTAACAGGGTTGATTGTGCTAGTTGTACTTTGCACAGAAAACTCTGGGTTTGCTTTCCTTATGCTCCATTCACATCAGAATGGATGGGCGCAGAGCTGCTGTGTTTGATTTCCTGTTTTGCGCTCTACAGTTGTGATGTTGGGCAGGCTGCTTACCTTCTTGAGTCCTACTTGAGGTTACCTAAATTCCAGTCTGTTTCTGGAAGGAGAAAGAAGAGATAGTTTTCTGGTAAATGAAGTCATGTAATAATCCTAAGCCTTCTGTTCCTCTCAGTCCACTCAAGCTTTCTCACATGTTCCATTCAGACTGCTGGAATCCCGACCCCCATTCACGACCATCTTTTACGAGTATCCTGGACCAGCTAACCACCATAGAGGAGTCTGGTTTCTTTGAAATGCCCAAGGACTCCTTCCACTGCCTGCAGGATGACTGGAAACATGAGATTCAGGAGATGTTTGACCAACTCAGGGCCAAAGAAAAGGTAAAAGAGAAAAAAGGCATGCTCTGGCTCCGTGGACCTTTTCCACCGGGGCCTCTGGACGAAGTGGGTCTGACCACCCTGCTTCTGACCTGCCCTGACCACCTTCCTGTTGGGTATCTATTTAATTGTCCAAGCCACAGGAAGAGCACTACTGGGCAGCTGCTCATGGGGTATCTCAACCTGCCAGCCAAAAATATGAGAGGCTTCTGAGAAGGTCTCTTGGTTCTACAGTGGAAGAAGAATGTTCAGAAGGACATCAACTTCATATAGGGATAATTCAGCATGAGAACACCAGTCAGAATATCCTGCCCAGGGTCTTGGTGTCAGACTTGGAAACAGAATATGGGCTAAGAATGCCATGGGTCTGAATCTGTGGGACCTTTTTTCATGGAAAGCATTCCAAGTGCAAACCAACTGGGGAGTTCAGAGATTCCTGGCCTGCTAGAGATCTACCTTTCTGCTTTAGTGGCCATTCCTCAAATAGCCCCTTTACCTCTTTGCTATGTCTCTAGCAGTCACTGTCCACACAGGCAAAGCCAGTCATGAGCAGTCATGTGGCTAGCTGTAGGGGCACACCTAAGTCTACGGGATACAGCACAGGGACCTGAGGGTTGTCCACAGAGACTTGGTTAATTTCTTTTTTTCCCTTCTCGCTTTGCACTATGTGAAGCTGGGAAGTTACCAGCAATATGACAGCTAAAATTGTATATAGCTAAAATTGTACATTGCTTTATTGGTCCCAATTTTATCACTTGGGAGATCTGATGATACCTTTTTATCCTTTTTATCCAGAGTCCTGTCACCAGCATGTAGGGAAGGTATTATTGTTTCCATGTCAGAGCTCAGGGTCAGGGGCATCCTCGACACAGAGCTAGTAAGTGGGATAGCAGGATCTTGAAACCTGGGCCTTCTGATTCTAAAATCTGTGTTCTTGGCAGTATCAATGTTGTTCCCTGCACAACTGACTTACAAATAATTTCTGGAGCTGATCTGAAGAGATTAGACTCATGGAACATGACAATCTGAACACGATACAATTTGGCAAGTCCAATATTGAGTGTTCTTCAGGGGAGTGGAGTGAGCTTTTGACAAATGTTTAGAGACCTTGGATCTGAACTGGCCATTGAATGGGATGATCGCTGTTCTATCACAACTATTCCAGCTAGGACTGCCAGAGTAGCTGGCTTTTTTTTTTTTTTTTTTTTTTTTTAGATTTTTTAAAAAAATATTTTTAGTTGTAGATGAACACAATACCTTTGTTTTATTTTTTTTTATTTTTATGTGGTGCTGAGGATTGAAGCCAGTGCCTCACACATGCTAGACAAGTGCTCTACCACTGAGCCCCGTCCCTCTTTATAGATTTTTAACCAGTAACTCTTGGTTACCTTTCTTTTGGTCAATAAAATCATAATATTAATAATTATAAATTGTATATGCCAGTAAGAAAAACAAAAGCCATATTTTGTCAGCAAGTAGCTATGGTATTCCACCCCACCCCCACTCCATTAGTCACAGTTTTGCTTTCTGTGATTTCAATTACCCATGGTCAACTATGGTCCAAAAAATATTAAATGGAACATTCCAGAAGTGAACAATCCATAAGTTTTAAATTGCATGCCATTCTCATCAGGGGGGTAAAATCTCACTGTCCCACCTGAGACGTCAGCCATCTCTCTGACTCTGTGTACGTTACCTGCCTGTCAGCACTCAGTAGCTGTCTCAGTTATCAGATCAGCTCATTGTCTAGCAGTGCTCATGTTCAATAACACTTTACCTAATAATGGCCCCAAAGCATTAGAGTAGTGATGCTGGTGATTTTATTATATTGCTATTTCTATTTTATTTTTAGTGTTGTTAATCTCATACTGTGCCTAATTCATAAATTAAACTTTTTCATAGACATGTGCTGTAGAAGAAACATAGTATACATAGGGTTTGATACTATCTGGCTTTAGGCATTCACTGGGGTTTGGAACATAGCCCCAAGGTCAAGGGGGCACTACTATTCTAGAAAGAGTCAAAGCCATAATAACTAGCTTTTGAAGAGCAGTAGTCTGTGCCTACTCTGTTATAATTTATATTATTTGTCTTATGCAAAAATATAATAATTGTCCTCTATGATGTCAGTGCTATTAACTTCATATTAGTTGTGGTGCGCTCATTGCTCCACTTGCGCCCATCTCTAGAGCTTGGCCCTCAGCATTAGCTTCTCGGGTTGTATCTCCGAGTGGCTGTTCTGAGCCTTCCTTTCCCCATGACTCAGGATGCTCAGATGTTGACTTACCAACTCACAGTTCAGCCCCCTATCTCCACCGGGCATCATGGGAGGGCTCTCTAGGCTGCCATGAGCATGAGCCCTTGGAGAGCTCTCAGGCCTTACCCCAGAGCCCCTCTGCACTGAGGACCCCACTCTTCCTCCTGATGGTCCCTCCCACTCTGCAGGAGCTCCGCACCTGGGAGGAGGAGCTGACACGGGCTGCACTGCAGCAGAAGAACCAGGAGGAGCTGCTGCGGCGTCGGGAGCAGGAGCTGGCCGAGCGGGAGATCGACATCCTGGAACGGGAGCTCAACATCATCATCCACCAGCTGTGCCAGGAGAAGCCCCGGGTGAAGAAACGCAAGGGCAAGTTCAGGAAGAGCCGGCTGAAGCTCAAGGATGGCAACCGCATCAGCCTGCCCTCTGGTCAGTGGCTGGGGGCCTGACGTGGGAGTGGGGCGAGGAGCTGGGGTGGCAGGAGTTCGTGGGACCTGTGGCTGAATGTCACCTGTTTTCATGGGCCATTCTGTTCAGTGGACCGACCGGCTTGCTGAAAGTCTCCCCTACTCCAGGGGAACTGCTGGGGACGGGGTGAACGGAGAACACAACATGAAGAGACTCGCCAGGTCCAGGCTGCTTGCAGCATGGCGGCCCACCCAGGCGCATCCCACTGTAGACAAACCTGGAGAAGGAGGTTTACACCCCAGGGAGAAAATCCCAGGACTGTGTATGTGAAATTAGAGGAGTCTTGGCTCTGTAAAACCCCTCACCTCAAGGTTTCTTTAAATAATTAGTTCTGTGAGGATAGTTGAGATTAGGTTTAATGTGTAAGAATTTATATTTTAAGATTTACACATAACCTTTCAGAAATGCATTGAATGAATAAAGGTACATCATTTGTGATATTGTAGCCTCGGGGAAAATGCAGAGAAATAGGAAATGGAATCTTGGTGATGTGTCATATGTCCTTTGAAGGAGGTCAGTGCTTAAGTGTGTGTTTATGTAGATAAAAATGCTCTGAATCCTTCAGGTCCCAGGAAGCAAGCTTGTTAGAAGTGTAGGAACCAAGGAAGAATGGCCTGCCGAGAGCAGTTGTGGAGGATGGTAAGCCTCAGGACGGTGGCCTAGGCACAGACAAGGGAACTGGTTCAGTGAGGTTGAGAGAATGTGCTCACAGGACACAGTCGCTGGTTTCCTTGGTGCACATTTTTTTCTCTTCAGATAGCATAGAGTCTTTAGGAACCTCTGGAGCATCTAGCCTGTGCTAGCATATTGCTGTTTACTTGGGATGCAGGTGTAGAAGCTCTAGTCCTACCTGCAAAGGGACCACAGTTTAGTGGGGAGACCAGGGTACAGACAAGGAGCTGTGTGTCATACTTCTTATAGGTGAGGGGACTGAAACTCAGACACTCAGAGCAGTGAGTTTTACATTCTCTGTGCCTTTGGACTATGTTGGAATCAAGGCCACTTGACCCATCTCCTTTGGTCCCTGGATTCCCTGCTCTGCCCACACTTAATGAGAAACATCAGTCTCCCTGTGTTGGTTGTTGAGAAGATCACTTGAAATAGAGAATTTTGAGTTCTGTTCCCTAGAATAATCAACAAGTTCTCATGAGCTAAAAGCTGTTCTCAATATGTAGTCGCTTCATCTGTATACACTAAATAGAGAGCTTTATAAAGATTGCCTAATGACGTTCACTCAGATAGTAGATTTTCCATCAGTTCATACATTCATCTTGCCATGTCCCTTCGGGAAAAAGAGATGGTTCTGCAAGAGAACATTTCTCAGGTAAACAGATCTTTTCAGGGAACTGGGACCTGTCTCTCAGGCGTGCCAGGAGACATCAGCTCTCTTAAATGAGTTTGATGGTGGGATAAGTCTAAAGCATACTCATGTGTTTGTCTTTCCTCAAGCAGATTTCCAGCACAAGTTCACGGTGCAGGCCTCCCCGACCATGGACAAGAGGAAGAGTCTTATCAACAGCCGCTCCAGCCCTCCTGCAAGCCCCACCATCATTCCCCGCCTTCGAGCCATCCAGTGTGAGACTGTTTCTCAAATTAAATGGGGCCCCAAACACACCAGGGCACCACCAGCTGGTCCAGGCCTGCTCCACCCATAGCTTCTGCCCGGTGTGTGTTTGTGCACATGTGTACACAGACCCTTAGCACTACCCCTGCCTCTCTCTAGGGACTTTGCTGCTGCCTTCTTTACCTTTCACTCCTGGTTAAATATCAGCAAAGGGATTTGTGGGTGTTGAAGGATCTTTAGAGAGTTACAAGTTTGGAAACTGGTATATGAGGTAGATATAGGTTGGTGCCCTGGCCTGGAGACCTAGTGTACTCTCTGCCCTATTTGGGACACTATTTTTTCACTTTTTCATATTTCCCAAAGAATGGCTTTTCCAAAGTCATTTTCATGGATCCAGAGAAAACGTGTCATGAACTGCATAGTGGGCCACTTGTTTTGAGGCTTATTTTGTTTTTACTATAAAATTTATTTAAAACAATATACACATCTGTGTTTATATATGTAAATGTGGGTATATATGAATGAATTGTTTCCCAGTTTGAAGATAGATTTCACTTAAAAATCCTGGGTTTCTGACCTTCCTTGACAATTCAGATCCCATCAGTGGGTGCCTTTTTTCCTGTGACCAGAGTTGACTGGAATTGACAGCAGTTTCCATATGCTTCCTGTTTTGCCTCAGAGGCCTCAGCTCTCTCTTTTTTTTTTTTTTTTGGGTAGCTGGCTCACTTCACTCATTTCTCATATGAGCCTCGTCCCCGTGGCCTGTGTGTCTCAGCTCTTTCTCTGAGGTATCCATGTCAGAAGAGTGTTCCTCCCTTTTCTATTCCTTTCCCTCTCCCCCTCTTCCTGACCCCCTTCTCCTTAGCCTTGGAACGCCTTATTTTCTTCCTTTCTATCCTGTCTTTCTGAAAGTTCTGTTCTTCCACATTTTCCTTACCCTTTCCGCCTGCCCCCAACAGCAACCTCTTCATTCCCCCACCATCCCATTCCCCCCAACAACACAAGTTCGGTTTGGAACTCTGGTGTCTGGTTGGCTGAGCTCCAGCTTTATATTGGACTTGTAACACTTGAGGTTTTTCCACGTTTTTATTTTGAGAGTTAAATGATTGGTAGCTGAGGACTCCATTGCTTTCTTGGAAGAGTCCACTTAGGCACAGAGTTTCTGATGAGGTCTAACTTCCCTACAGCTCCAAGTATGTTTGTGACTGTCTGATGGAGTAGGAGGCTAGTTTTGGAGGGCCCTGTCTGTTTTTTTCTCTGAATCTTATATAACCTTGGTATTCACAGTGACACCAGGTGAAAGCAGCAAAACCTGGGGCCGGAGCTCAGTCATCCCAAAAGAGGAAGGGGAAGAGGAAGAGAAGAGGGCCCCAAAGAAGAAGGGACGAACATGGGGGCCAGGGACCCTTGGGCAGAAGGAGCTTGCCTCGGGGGATGAAGGGTAAGAGCCAGATGCTGTGAAATTCTCCCTAGTGTGAAGATGGGTGCATCATTTAAAAATACCATATGAAATACCTTTGACAAGCCAGGCATGGTGGCACATGCCTGTAACCTCAGCTACTGAGGAGAGCAAGGTAGGAAGTCAGGAGCTCCAGACCAGCCTCAGCAGTTTAGTGAGAACTTATCACACAAAACAAAACCAAGCAAAACAAAAACAAAAACAAATTGGGGGCTGGAAAAAAGGGCTAGAGATGTAACTCAGTGGCAGGGTGTCCCTGGGTTCTATCATCAGTGTTGAAAAAATGAAACACCCTTTTTCTGTTGTGTGTTTCAGTGCTTTCTGAGAAATTATAAACCTCTTGGTCTTTACAGCAGTGTTTTCCAATCTCCTGGTTCCCAGGAACCTCCTAGGGTAGGAGTTGACAAGCTTTCTTCCACAAAGAGCCAGATAATAAATATTCTAGGCATTGAGATCCATACCATTCTGTTACAACAGTTGAACTCCTCTTTCAGAGCACAGAAACATCCATGGACCACGGGCAATATGTAAATGAATGGCGTGACTGCATTCCGGTCAAACTTTAGGAGAACAAGGGGTTGGCAGGATGTCAACCACAAGTATAGTTTGCTGATCCCTACAGATAGATGCTCAGCAAGTAGCCCAAGCATGGAGGAAATAGAGGAAGTTCTGTCTGAGTGTTCTACTCCTACCTGGCTCACTATTCATAGGAAAGAGAAGAGAGAGCAGAGGTTAACAGGAGGCTCATTCTGAAGCAGGGGCAGACAGAGTAACCAGCCCTGGTAGAAGTAACAGTGGGGCCACTAGAACTTCTTTCAGGCCTCACCCCAGAGTCACGTTGACTACACCCCAATGGGAAAAGCCCAGGGGTCCTTGGCATCATGAATGTGCTGTGTCCTCACTTCAGTGCTTGAGGCCAGAGGCAGATTCTCCCGAGTGCACTCATGGTGTAGTAGTGGAGGGGTGGAGGGCTGACTCCAGACCACCCCACGTGAGTCTGGCTCCCCCAGGCTTGCTGTGCGAGCTTGTGTTTTCTGTTGATGGGGGTGATGTCAGTACCTATCCCACAGAGCTAATGTGAGGATGAACTGAGTTCATCTTTGTGAAGTACTTAGATGATTCACAGGCTCATGGGGAACACGTGTACATACTGGCCAGGGTGAGTATTCCTCACATACCCAACGCATGGCTGTCTCACTTCTTAGTGTTAGACTCTAAACCAGTAGTGTTTGCTGACTTTTCTAAGTGTGACGTAACCAGCAGTCTTCTTCACCATTTTATAGTGACTTTCCAAAGAGTGTCTAAGGTTGGATATTAGGTTTATGGGTGCCCTGAACCTGTAAATGGCTTTGCTAATCTTTTAGATACTAAAATTCCATGTCTAAAATCCATTTCCCTTGTCAGATCTGAGCTCAGGGTGAAAATGAAGGATTGACTTTTCTGCAACCAGGCTTTAGAAATGACTGGATGCCTGTGAAGAGAAAAGTTAGACATGCCACTCTGCTCTACCAAGTCCTGTAGGAGCTGGAACTTCCCAGGTGGTTCTTCGAGCACCGGGCTAGACAAGAGTTGAGCTGGGTTTGAGCAACTCAGTGACCCTCAGTCACTTGCTATTTCCTGACATTATAATTCCAAATGGAGTTAACCAGGCTGGTTGTGGATGCCAGTTATTTCTTTGTTTCTGCTTCATTTAAAGATATTGGTGGGGTGGGGGTGCTGGGGCTGTACTCAGTGGCAGAGTGCTTGCCTGGCATGTGTGAGGCACTGGGTTCAATCCTTAGCACCATGTAAAAATAAATAAAGGCATTCTGTCCATCTCCACGTACAAAAAAAAAAAAAATTAAAAGAAAAATTTTTTGCTGGGCACAGTGACTCACACTTGTAATTCAGCTACTTGGGAAGAGGATCTCAAGTTCAAGGTCAGACTCAGTAATTTAGCAAGACCCTGACTCAAAAAATAAAAAGGGCTAGGGATGTATTTCAGTGGTAGAGTGACTCTGGGTTCAATCCCTACTACCCAAAGAGGGAACAAAGGTACCTTTTATCTTGGTAGTAAATTAATTTTATTTCACATTACAGAATATTAACTTGCACTTTTCTTCTTACATAGATTTATCCTCATAACTCTTGAAGTAATTAAAAATATATGGTTTAATTTTTCGTGATTCTCAGTTCCTATTAAAGAAATAAAAGTGTATTCCATCTAGTCCTGAGCAAAAATCTCTCTGATGTCAGATTTTTTTTTTTTTTTTTTTTTGGTACCAGGGATTGAAGCTGGGGATGCTTAACCACTGAGCCACATCCCCAGCCCTTTTTTAATATTTTATTTAGAGACTGGGTCTTTCTGAATTGCTTAGGGCCTCGCTAAATTGCTAAGGCTGGCTTTGAACTCACAATTCTCCTGCTCTCAGCCTCCCGAGCTGCTGGGATTACAGGAAATTTTGAGAGTCTTTCTAATCTTAGTGCCTGTTGACTGAAGAAAATATGCAATGGCAGTAAGCTCTCTTGGATTGAGTAATGTTAAGTGAGTGTATCCTCACTTCCTACTTTTAACACATGTATACCTCTGTAGGAAACACACACACTTGTCTCTGGACAGCTTGGTTATCTGGAGTCACAGACCCCCACTGCAGTGGCCCTGGGACCTCCGCCCTACAGATAGAAGGACTTGGGCCTGAAGCAGCTCAAGCAGGCCATCTTGTTCAGTTTCTTTCCTGGTGTGGACTTTGCTGACTGGACAGGGGGAGGGTGACTAGCAACACAGCTCAAGCCCAGCCTTGGGATCTGGACTGTGGGAGAAGCTGAGCTCACTGCTGATTCTCTTTATTCATTGAAGATCCCCTCAGAGGCGGGAGAGAGCTAATGGCTTAAGTACCCCATCAGAATCTCCACATTTCCACTTGGGGTGAGTCTCATCCTCACCCTTTCACCAGCTGGGCTGGCAGCGATCGCCCTTCCATTTCCTTGTTCTCATACCCCACAGAATCAGGCCTCATTACCGCAAGGGCAGAGCTGACTTTTTTTTTTTCTTTTTCTTTTTTAAGAGCAATACCATTGTGCACTTTGGGAAAATTCCTGTGTTGATCTGTCACTTTCTCGACCACTCCAGTATTTGGGGGACTCCTGGCATCCTTAGTTTAGGGAGAAGATACATAGCTGTTTATCCTTCAGTCTTGAGCACTGATTTTGACTCTCTGGTCTGGATTTCCTTGGATCCAGAGCTGGAAGTGATATCATAAAATTACCAGTTGGAAGTCCCAGGCTGTGGGTTTCCCAGTGTGCTTCTCCCTGGCTCTTTATTTTGGTTGAAGCCAGTGGATGCTGGAGTGCATTTTAATCCACTGGTATTTCTTTTAGCACTTGAAACAACTTATGAAGGTCAGGGGAAAGGTCAGTCCTTTTGTACTCAAAGTGGCCTGGGACTCTGGGGAGAGTGGACTTTTGCTGAATGGGTCTTCAGCATTAAAAAAAGCCACCTCTGATTATAATCTGGGATCCCCCAAACCACCACAGTGTATGGATTTCTCAATGCTCCTGTTTACTGTCCTCTAGGGAAGAAGACCAGTGCTCCTGGCCTCTGATTCTCCCATGATATTAGGGGGTTTGTGGGATACCCAGTCTATCCTTGGAGAGTTACCAGCTTGCTGAATGAGCTGATTGCAGGGATTCGGAAGCAAGCTGATACTCTCTTCTCTCCATCCCCACACAAGCCGAGGGCCGGAGTACAGCATAACGTACTACCCACATAGGTCTGTCCCAAAGTGCACTCGGTTGGTGATGCATTGCTGGTTGATTTTTCTTTTTGAAAAATGGATGGCTTTGGAAGTTGCCTAAGCATGCCAGAAGTTTGAAAGGGGGATTGAGCAGTGGCGTGAGTGGAGCAGCCTAGTCCATTTCTGCTGGATCATCTGCCCATGCTTGCTTTGAATTGCAAGTGTTATCTTTGCATTGCAGTATTTCTAATGTCACAAGTGGGTCGTGTTCAGTGTTTGTGGATTTTCTCCCTTAAGAAGGGATCAGACAGGACCCCCATTCACTAGGCAGTCCTGATTCTATCTGCCCTTCAGCTTTTTCCACAGTTCCACAGCATGTGAAGTGGGTGGGTCAGACTGCTGCTCTTCTTTCCCTAGAGCTGTTTGTGGAGCAGGTGGACTCAGTAAGAGTTGCTGCCTGTACCCCAGGACTCTTCATTGTGGTCAGGCAAACAAGGAAAGGCATTTCCTTAGGCCCTTGGAGACTGGGGTGAGGGAAGTGGCCACTTCTGATGGTCTTCTCATTTCCTCTTCTTCAGCCTCAAATCCCTGGTAGATGGATACAAACAGTGGTCGTCCAGTGCCCCCAACCTGGGAAAGGGCCCGAGGAGCAGCCCGGCACTGCCAGGGTTCACCAGCCTCATGGAGATGGGTAAGCACTGCTCCTGTCTTTGTTCCCTTCCGATTCCCTCAGGGAATTCTTGGCCATTTCCTGGACTATTTAAGGGCCCCTAATACTACTTCATGGGGTTTGTCTTATCTTTTACTTTTATCTTTAACTCCTGGCCACCCATTCTGTCCTTTCTTTGTGTGCTCTGTCCCCATTTCATTGAGTCTTTCTAAATCGCATTTTTTTCCTGCTGTCATGGCTTCCTATCCCAAGAGGCCAGTTAGAGACTCCTTAGGGCAGGAAGAGGGTGAGGCCTTGAATCAGACATTTCCCTTCCCTGACTCTTGTTTCCTTATGTATGGTTGTGGGGAGCCCACAAAGTGGGGGGTGGTGATAAAGACACTGGAGTCCTCCCTCCAGGAAGCTTACCAGTGTCATCCTCTGATTACTGCATGGTGGGTAAGTTCTTCTCCAGGTCCTCTCTCAGACAGTATTCTTATCTTTGTAGATTTCTAAAGTCATTCCATGGAGACAATTGTAGTGGATTCTAATCCTTCGTGGAGACTAGTCTTTAAGACTGTCATTCTAGAAATCCAAAAGTCCTTCCAATTTTAAGATACAAAAGCATTAGGAATGTTTCTGTTCTATCCAGTGTTCTAGAGACTCATGCTGTGTATTGTATTAAGGGTTTCTGTGGGGCTCAGTGATAAAGCACTTGCTTAACGTATGAGGCCCTGGACTCAATCCCCAGCAACACACACACACACACACACACACACACACACACACACAGGTGAGGTACCAAAGAAGTAGCAAATTAGCAAATCCTCTTTCCTACAAGTAGGAAAATGGGCTCTGGAATGTGTGGATTAATTTCCCTGTGTTGGTCACAGCTGAATATTAGGGAATACAGCCCTGTTGGTTCCATGTCAGTTCCAAGTCCTACCGATTCAGTCAGGCTGTTTGACTTTGGTGTCGCTGACACTGAGTCGGGAGACCTGGGTTGGGGGAAAGGACCAGATTCTTATTCTTGCTGCTTTGTATCCATATCTCTTTCTTCTCCAATCCTCTGGTCTGCACAGAGGATGAGGACAGCGAAGGCCCGAGGAGTGGAGAGAGTCGTCTACAGCATTCACCTGACCAGTCCTACCTCTGTATCCCGTTTCCTCGTGGGGAGGATGGGGATGGCCCCCCCAGTGACGGAGTCCATGAGGAGCCCACCCCAGTCAACTCAGCCACCAGTACCCCTCAGCTGACACCAACCAACAGCCTCAGACGCAGTGGGGCACACCACCGCCGCTGTGAGGTGGCTCTGCTTGGCTGTGGGGCTGTTCTGGCAGCCACAGGCCTAGGGTTTGACTTACTGGAAGCTGGCAGGTGCCAGCTGCTTCCCCCAGAGGAGCCCGAGCCGCCAGCCCGGGAGGAGAAGAAGAGGCGTGAAGGTCTTTTCCAGAGGGCCAGCCGTCCTCGACGGAGCACCAGCCCCCCCTCCCGAAAGCTCTTCAAGAAGGAAGAGCCCATGCTGCTGCTGGGGGACCCCTCAGCTTCCCTGACCCTGCTCTCTCTCTCCTCCATCTCCGAGTGCAACTCCACCCGCTCCCTACTGCGCTCTGACAGCGATGAGATCGTGGTGTACGAGATGCCAGTCAGCCCCGTCGAGGCCCCACCCCTGACCCCGTGCACCCACAACCCACTGGTCAATGTGCGGGTGGAGCGCTTCAAGCGAGACCCTAACCAGTCCCTGACTCCCACCCACGTCACCCTCACGGCCCCCACACAGCCCAGTGGTCACCGGCGGACTCCTTCTGATGGAGCCCTTAAGCCTGTAGCTCTCCTAGCCAGCAGGAGCCCCTCCAGCAACGGGTTGAGCCCCAGCCCTGGAGCAGGTGAGTCCTGGCTGCTTCCTCTTTTCTCTGTCTTTTGTGCCTCCCAGGGAGTGAGGGTGTAGGTACCTCATTTCTTCCTTCCACTTCTGGATTTGAGTAAGTCCCGTTCCACCTCTTACTCTGCCAAGCAAGAAATAGTAATCTGAGGTCAGGGAGGTGACCAGGGCTGGATGGAGCCGCAGGGTGGGGATCTGTCCTGGCAACTGAAAGAAGACAGGTGGGTTCTAGGAAGAATCAGACCTGGTACTGCACTGGCACGTCCAGGCCCTGGGTCAGGGTAGAGCACTGCTGCGCAGGCAGGGTCCAGGAAGGGCAGGAGTCTAGTTTCTGGTTATTTCCTGAGGGTGCTACAGGCACTAGGAAGGAATGCTGTGCTGCACGTGGGAGGGGTGTTTTCCACCACGTAGCTGGTTGCTGGTCTCGCATTATGACATTAGCTCAAGCACACTCATAAGGTAAGCTTCTGTCCATCTGCTCGCTTGTCAGCACTCATCCTGACTCACCTCCTCAGCAGACATGGGGACATGTCCAGGTGAATTACTGCCCACGTGCACACCCTTCCTTCTGCATCGGACACCCGGGCACACACACTCTCAACCCGGCTTTCCCCTGCCAACACCTTGCTCCCTGGAATACCTAAGACCAACTCAGAGTCAGCTCCAGTCCAGGGGGAGCCGGGGGCATGGCCGTACCTTCTCAGTGAGATCAGATGTCAGTGACAATTACACTTTACCACTGACCTGCCCTTCCTCTCATAGGCTTTTCAATACTCAGGTATCTTACCTCCTTGGGAACAGAGACTCCATATTACTTAGGCTTCTGTTCCTATCACATTTATTAAATGATGAACAGTGAAGGACAGATATTTCCTTAAGTCAGGGATCAGCAAACTGGGTACAGGGTAAATATTTAGGGCTTTGCAGGTTGTGCAGTTTCTCTTGTGACCACTCAGCTGTGCTGCTGCGGTTGAAAAGTAGGCCTTGAGTGTATCCACAATGTGTTCCAGTGAGCCTTGGTTTACAAACATGTGTGACCAGTTTGTGGCTCTTTTGCCAGCACCTGCCTTTAGTTAATTCATTATAGATAGGACACTCTTATGTCCCATTACTGTTACTGGATACAGGGACCTTGGCCTAGGTACTGTTGTATGGTACACAGTAAGTATTTGGTAAATGTTTGTTAATTCTTGTTATTCCAAGCGCATGGGGAGATGGTAGGGGTGGGGAGAGCAGTGTACCTCTGACCCAGAACTATGGTGCCATCATCTGATGCTTCTCCCTTTGTCTTTTTGACCAGGAATGTTGAAAACCCCCAGTCCCAGCCGAGACCCAGGTGAATTCCCCCGGCTCCCTGACCCTAATGTGGTCTTTCCCCCAACCCCAAGGCGCTGGAACACACAGCAGGACTCTACCCTGGAGAGACCCAAGACTCTGGAGTTTCTGCCTCGGCCACGTCCTTCTGCCAATCGGCAACGGCTAGACCCTTGGTGGTTTGTGTCCCCCAGCCATGCCCGCAGCGCCTCCCCAGCCAACAGCTCCAGCACCGAGACACCCAGCAACCTGGACTCCTGCTTTGCTAGCAGCAGCAGCACTGTGGAGGAGCGGCCTGGGTTGCCGGCCCTGCTCCCATTCCAGGCAGGGCCGCTGCCCCCCGCAGAGCGGACGCTTCTGGACCTGGACGCAGAGGGGCAGAGTCAGGACAGTACTGTGCCGCTGTGCAGAGCCGAACTGAACACACACAGGCCTACTGCTTACGAGATCCAGCAGGAATTCTGGTCTTAGCGTGAAAAGGGGCAGGGGAGGGGCAGGCAAGGGGGACGCAGGGGGAGATAGAGGGAGCTGGCTGGTACAGTCCTTTCTCAGAGTGGGGCCTCTTGAGATCCAGCCCTACTTCTTGCACTGAAAATGCACTTTGAAGATGGAAGGGATGGAAACAGGGCCACTTCAGAGGGTCTCCTGCCCTGCAGGACCTTTTTACCCATGTCCACTGGAGGGGCTGCAGCCATCAGCTCTGGCTGTGTAGGGGAGGGAGGGGTGCGTGCATGTCCCCCACCCTCCACAGTCTTCCTCGCCTTTAGGGTGACCCTGCAGAGTCATCCAGCCAAATCTGTCTGCTGCTTCTCCTCAGCCAGCTGGGTATGCCCAGAGCTGTCCTGGGGGTCTCTTTGTTAGCCCTGAGTTCAACCTTCCCACACACTAGTATTGGATGTTCTGTGATTGATTTTGCTATTCTTCCCTTGTCCCCCCCAGCACCCATGAATGGAATCTCATTTGGTGTAAGCTGTCCTGTGTCCCAAATCCTTTTGTGCCAACTGAGGACTGGGGACAAGTTAGCCCAATGTAGGGCCATAAGGGCTGACGGACCTGGCACTACCTACCTGCACTTCCAGGTGCCCCGTCTGTGTATCTGAGCCTACAGGTGGTAAGGGGAACTGGTTTAGTGAGAATCGAGGGAAGGGGAGGGAGTAGGAGGAAGTGTAGTCAAGTTACAGTGAGGAGGGTGGTGGAGTCTATACGTGTTTGTTTTTTGGAAACAGTGAAGGGCAGAAACCAGCACCTGTTGAAGGGCCCCCATCTGCCTTCCTGGGGTCAGAACACGGTCACACCATGTGCTGATAGAAATGTATGCTCATCCCAGGAATAGCTTCTTGGTGTGCTTTCTGGTGCCAGTTCTGAAGACTGAGTTCTGTGTTCATCTCTTTGGTTGTCAGATCTTTTATGTGTTACTCCCTTCCTTTGGTCTTCCCTCCAATCCCTGGAATTCATGGGCTTCAGGTCTTGTGGTTGGTTGGTAGATCTCTCCTCCGTGCACCAGAATAGCACACGGGGTAGGTCCTAGACACTGGGAGTTGGAAAGGTGGGGATTCCTTTTCAACCGAGCCATTCGTTTTGTGACACCATTCGTAATACCTGCTGTAAATGGTCGTGGCAAATTGATGCTGTTTTTAAGGTGTTCAGTGAGTTGTTGATGTATAATAGCCGTCAAGTCCCAAGGACTGGAAACTGACCTAGGCCACCTCTGCCTCTGTGTACAGGTAGCCCTCTTGCTGGGCTCTGCACTGTGAGCTGGGTATAAAGGACAACAGAGGCCAACTCTGACTTGTCCCGTATTTGTGTCCTGAACTTGAATGTTGAGCTTTGGTAAAAACGTCTCATATATTTCTTCACTGTCCTCCTCTGAGGCTTCTCGTGTTGTATGTGAGCAGTGATCTTCATGTGGCAGTGACAGCCTGACTGGAAGTACATTCCTCAGGTCCTGCTCCTCTTCCATCAAGACTGTAAATGTTGCTCTACTGCCTTTTTCATGGAATATTCTCTGGTGATGTTGGAGGTCAGTCGGCAGGTTCCTTTGTTGTCTGGATGCCAGGGTGGGGAGGTGGTGCGACTGGCACATGGGACAGATTTGGTCACTGCTCTTTCTCTGTAACTATGATAGAAGTCTTGCCCTGGGGAGGACTCAAGAGGGGACCTTGGTTTTCAGTGTTCCTTGCTTTATGAGCCCATTCGCCCTTTGGTTCAAGGACCCCCACCGAGGCTTGAGGGCCCCTGGCTCCTGGTTTTGTCACCCAGGATTTTTACTACATCTCATCTTTCTCCTTCTCTTGGTTCAGCGAAGTCAATATGTGAGGTGATTGTTATTCTTTCAGGACTGGGGGTTGAAACCAGGGCCTCACGCCTGTCAGGCCAGTGCTCTACCATTGTGCCACATCCCCAGCCCTGTGTGAGGTTACGTTTTCCCCCATACCCCTACTCCTCAGTCAGGAGAGGAAAAAATGTGATTCCTATGAGCAGTTCGAGCCAACCCAGTGAGGGCTCTTCACTCTTACTGGGGAAAATGGCTGTGTGCTTCCCTTGGGCCTTCCAGAGCCTCAGCCCCTAAGCCATGAATGTGACCTGTATGCCCTTGGCTCCACTAAACAGCCCTTAGACAGGCTTTAGCCCACAGGCCATCCAAATCATGCTGGCTCTAGACTGTGTTCTGTGGCAGGGATTTTTCCTTTGCTCATTTTTTACTTTTTGTCACTTTGTTAGTTTGTGGCCGTCTTTCTTGGAAAGACGTAGTGTAATGGATACAGCGTAAACTGCAAGACAGGCACCTGCCCTTAAGTGAGGGTTGAATCCAGTTCTTACTCGTCCACCCAGGGGAAAGACAAAGGAAGGCTGGGTCTTTACTAAGGAAATACTTGAACCTGGAAGAAGTGAGAGCTGGGTTATTCTGAAGATGTTGCTGTGATCCTGCAGGGCGATAGGGAGGAGTCACCACCTGTCGGTCCTCCAAGCCTGGCCCCTGCCTGCCACTCTGGGGCAAGGCTGGTGAGGGCGTGAAGAGCTAGAGAGTAGCGGTTCGAGTGGGCTTCTGTCCACTCAGGTTTCCTTGCTCTCTGATGGTGGCCAGGAGTAGGCTTGAAACTGCGGATGAGGCCACTTGAGCAGCCATAGCCGCCTCCCCCTTTCCCTTCCCTCACCTCTTCTTAGAGACTACTGTCCTGCTCTTACCAGGTGTCACTATATGGAAGATGGTGACAGGAGTAGGTTGTATATTCTCCGCACCATCCCCTTGGGTCCTTCAGCTCCTCTTGCTAATTCTGAACTTGATTGTCCTCCACTGACCCCCTGGGGATCCAAACTGCTGCCAGGAGCTGAACAGATGTCTAAGTTGTCCTTAGGTTTTCTTTCCCATAGGCTTTGGTGGCTGCTCTTATCTTAGCATCCTTTGGCGCCCCTAGGGTCTGGCAGTAATGATGGTAACACCGACGTCCCACGTTCGAGCAATAAGGAATAGTGCTAGCTTTGCCTCCTTCTACGTTTGATATGCTTTCTGGAACAGAAGGGGAGAATGCCTAAAGATGATTCTAGCGAAGAGAAATGAAAAGGCTGTGGGGACTGCTTGTCGAGTCAGCCACCAGGCTCTGAGGCTGAGCACGGTAGCTCCATACTGCCACCCTGCGTGACCTTAGGCTTGCCCCTTAACCCCTCTCAGGTTTCCTTCCTTTGAAAGCCGTTATCACACGCTTCCCTCACAAGGGCAGTGGAAGAAGGTCAGTGAGGCAGGGCTCCCTGCCGCCCCTAGAGGAAGCTTCCTCCATCACTGCAGGATGAATTGGCTGAAGTTGACAGTGGCTCTTGCCACCCTGGCCTCAGGGGACTTTGCTTTTGTTTTATCCTTTGACTTCTGGAAGAGGAGTGGTTTGGAGCTGACTCGGTGTGACTGATGGGCACCATGGCCAGCATGTGCTCTGCGACCACACTGTGTAGCACTTGGTGTTGACCCACATCCTTCCCTGACCCCCCACTTCACCTGGCAGGGTGGCCATCCTCACCATTTGTGTCTTACAGAGGAGGAAATGGGAGGTGGCAGTTTGGTGCCAGTATCAGAGTGACAGTTTGCTCTCTCTTAATTTTTTGGGGTCAGCACTACAGTCTGATTTGACAAGAGCCACAGTCTGGTATCATAAGGCCAGTTCCTACTGGAGGATCTTTGGGAAAGGGTCCCCTTGCCTGGGGGATATCATGCATCAGGGTATGGGGTTCCTCACAAAGCCCCTGCCCCCCAGGCCAGTGTTGTTCAGGGACACATCTAGAACTGACCTTTACATCTAGAACTGACCTTTGATTTGACCTTCCATAGTGCCCACATTGGAAACGACCCCCTCAGGCAAAGAAGATAACCTCCTGAGCATTCCTAACTCATGGAGCTCACCTCTTTTTCCCTCCCTCCCTCTCTTTTTTCTCCCAGTAGTGGAGTTTGAACCCCAGGGAGTCTACCACTGATCTACATCCTCAGCCCTTTTTAGTTTTTATTTTGAGACAGAGTCTTGCTAAGTTGCCCAGGCCGGGCTTGAATTCGTGACCATCCTGCCTCAGCCTCCAGAGTCCTTGGCATTGCAGGCATGCACCACTGTGCCCTGCCCAGGGTTACTTTTCCTAGAGCAAAGAGCAGCTGGGACCGAAGAGTGGATGGTTGAAATAGCCATCTGTCTGGTGGCCCCCATGAATGCAGAACCTTGTACTTTTCATGGTGTGTTTCTTTGAGTTTGTGCCTGTGAATGAGGTATTGAGGAGAGATGGTTAGAGACACTCACGCCCTCTGGAAGGACTCAGGGGAAGAAGCAAGTCCTGCTGTTTGTTCAGTCTAAACATTTCCTGAGAACTTTGCCATATTGGGAACCTGGGGCAGAGGCGGGCGTAGCCCCCAGTGCATTATGAACATAAATAAACCTGGTGGTAAGAACCTGGTGATGTGAGCTATCCACTTACTAGCTGTGAATTTGCAAATGTCTTTCCCACTCTGGGCCTCAGGAGCCCAGATGAACTGGGATGTGACTGCCTTCCCTAGCTAAAGAAACCCTTCTAACTTCTAGCCAGACACGGTAGCATGCACTTGTAGTCCCATCTACTTGGGAGGCTGAGGTAGGATGAGTACTTGAGCCCAGGAGTTAGGGATCAGCCTAAAAATAATATATTAAGACTTTGTCATTTAAATATATGGTCCTGGAGCTCCAATGGTGATAAGCCTCACCTCGCTAGATCGCTTCCCTTGGTGGAGAAAAGAATGTATGTGAATGTATGTATTGTCATGGGTCAAAAACCGTCCAATCTTGGTGGCTTCATATGGTTCACCCATACTTCATATGGTATCACTTGCCTCCTTGGCTTGACTGGAGAATGACTTCTTGTCAAGATACAGTTATTATTAGGAACGCATTTCCAAATGTCTCTTCTTTCAGGCAAAACAGTGTTTTCCTAGATCAAGAATTCAAGATGGAGTGTGAGTGCTCACTTATAATCCCAGTGACTCAGGAGGCTGAGGCAGGAGGATCACAAGTTTGGGCCAGCCTTGGCAACTTAGTGAGACTCTTTCTCAAAATAAAAAATAAAGAGGACTGGAATGTAACGTAGTGATAAAGCACTCCTAGATGCAATCCATAGTACAAAAAATAATTAATTCAAATTAATAAAAACCCCATATAAAGGAAACCCCACTGCTGCTTCTGAGGAGAGCTATCTCCTGGCATTGCCACCTGGGTGCTCTCCACCTCAGGTGCTGGTGTTGGAAGGTGGGAGGTGAGCTGAAATCCTGACTGATTGATTAATAGATGCCTAACTAGCCTGACCCAACCCCAGGGCTTCTGACTGGCTCTTCAGGCCAGATAAGTCTCTCATTGATTTTCTCAGATTGTATCTAAGAATTTTGGTTCATCCAGAGGAGGTGTTGACAGGCTCCACCCACTCTGTCCTTGTGTGTTGCTGGAAGGACCCTGACCTCCCTAGCCGCTTGGGGAGTCCTGGTCTTGGCTCTCTAGAATGTTGGATTCTTTCCCCGAGCTCAAGCCTGTAGGACTGGCCCTTCCTGATTCTTTCTACCTGTGGTTCCCTGCGTCCACTATATTGAACCTGCTTTGGACTTTGAGCTGAAAACTGGAGGCTCAGAGCCCAGCTGGCTAGCAGAGCTGGGAGCCTTTCCACACCTCTCTTTTCCCCTTGGAAACAGATCCGCTTTCCCCCTGACCCATCTTCCCTCCTGACCAGTCTGACCTGCCCTCCCTGCAAACACCCACTGGCTGGTTTACTAGACTGATTTGTAGACGTGGATGTGACAACTGGATGGATGTCTCAGGCTGGGATACTGGATTGTAGTCCAGGGGTTCAGAGACAAGACTTCCCTGCTGGGATGCGTGGGGTAGATAGACCTCCTGGCATTCTGAAGTCAGGTCAGATGGCTGTAAGAGGACTCCTGGCAAGCAACGGCCCGCTGGATGTGCTGTTACTTGTTCTGTCCTTGCTGAAGTTCAAGGTCAGTTTTCAAAAGTTAATGTGTTGCCCACATGTCTGAAGTCCTTACTTAGACACCTATCTGGGCAGAGCCTGGCGTAATGTATTGATATTGTGTTCATCATGGATTTTTACCTTAATTTTTTTATTTTTTTAGAGTACTGCATCGAAATATGATTTATCCCTTGATTACTTAGTTTTTTGATGACCCCTTAAATTTACCTCTAAGGTGAGTACCGCTAGTTCTGGCCCTGCCTGCCCCTCCCCTGGACCTGTGAACCACGCTTCGGCAGCATCGTGAAGCACAGTATGTGTTTTCGTTTTTTTTTTTTTTTTCTGGACTCCCTTCCCCTGAGTCCCAAGTGAGGCCGGAAGCTCTCTGGGAATGTTCACATCTGATAGGAAGGCGTTGACTTAACCTCAGTGAAGCACCCCGTTTTCCACTTGGGACCTGTAACTCGGGGTGACCTTTCCTTGGTGTTCTCTGGCTGCTCCTCAGGCTCTCGGAGGCCACTCTGGGTAGGAGATTGGGATGATGACTGCAGAGAGGGTCCTGTGGAGTCTCATCTGAAACCTCTTTGGGGCGTCTTTGGATTCAAGGGTTCAGCAGTGAATGGAGGTTTTCGGCCCTCACATGATAAGAGCACAATCCCTACCTAGCACTGTGCCCGAGGGTGAGCCTTCAAAATTATCTCTGGCATCTTTTCACTCTCACCACTTATTCAACCACAAGTTTCAAAAGCCATGTTGGCTGTGGCCCTTTTCTTCATCGCTGTCAGAGTGAGGCATGGATTTATCCTGGCCTAGATATAGGGGCTAATAATAAATGATAAGAAACCATTAAAGTTCTGCTATGTGGGAGACACTGTCCTCAGGATTTCTACACATATGTTTTTCGGCTCCTTATAGTAATTCTGGGAGTTAGGTATTACCCCCACTCGAGGCTATGTGGACTGAGGCTCAGATGGTTATATGACCTGCCTGAGTCACGGGGCTGGGAAGCCAGTTGCTGATCTAGGTGGTTCTAATGTCCTCTCTTTCTCCTCTGAGCACATTTCTAGGCCACTGTTCAGAAGCTGTGAAATGAACTTAGCCTTGCTCAGGCCAGTCTAGGCTTTGAGGTTGTCCTCTGTCCAAGGAGGAGCTGTGTCCCTCGGCTCATCTGCCATCTGCCTGTGTGGCTGGACTCGCCGCCTCCCACAGCGCAGCTACTTCTCTGTTCTTGGTAGCTGTCTACTCCACTTCCTCTCCACGATTCTTCAGGGATTTGTGCCGCAACAAGCTGAACATGTAGCTCAATTCTGTAGCTCTCCTGCCAGCACCCCTGAAGGCTGCGGGCCTCTTTCCAGCCCATAGTTGCCCCGCTGTGGCCCTTCATTACAGCTTCACCCCACTTTTCTTTATCCCCATTTGAGCTTGGAAGCCTTACTGTAGTGTGTCTCCTCCTCCTGGGGAACTTGAAATCAGGCCGCCGCCTTTGTGTCACAGTGAGCCACAGGCCCCTGGTACCTAGCTGTAGCAAGCAGGTGATAAACTCATTCACATTCCCCTCTGCTTCTTCTCACTACCTGTTCTGCACGTTTGTCTGCAACCACACATGTCCACCCACAGACATAGCATGGTCTAAGACTCCTTTTTAGAGGATTTTTAAGGAAATGAGTTGGAGATGGATTTTACTTAATTCACAGAAATGCTTTCTTTGAGATTTTCATCTTAGGGCCTTTGAGTCCAGGTAAAGTGAAAGTTGATATATGTGTTTGCTTGTTCCTCTGTAATTAGCAACTCGTTTTCATCCCTAGATCTTCTTTGCACCAATGTCTTATCCACGTGACTTGACCCTGTGTCCTAAATTCCCATTTTTGCTTTGGGATTTAAGTTATTGTGTGCCATAACAATATTTAAAGATGGAAAAGTCCTGAAGGAAACTTAGTGGGTTCTTTCCTTTGGCTCTTTCTTTCTTTCTTTTTTTTTTTTTTCCTTCTATTTTCAAGGTACTGTAAATTGTCAACTAGGGATGCCAAGCAGGCTTGGTTCAATGGCTAAACCTCTTATTGTATTACAGTGTAATGCTGATCTCAGCCTGGTCCCCGCACCAGAGCACACAGAGACTTGAATAAAACTGTTATAATGAATTACTTCTGGTTTGCCATGGTCCTTTGTAAACTTGTCCTTTCCCTTTTCTGTTTAATTAAACCAGATGTCCAAGTAACTGGGTTGTTCCTAAAGAATCCCTATACGTAGGTTAAAAACAATGAAGCAAGATGGAGATGCAGAAAAGATGCGAGTGAGCAGACTCTCTGAGGTCCCTGGAGCCCCAGCAGGGCCATGGCCTTGAGGGAGAAGCTGCTGAGCGGCTCCTGTCCAGATGCCGGTGTTCTCACACACTTGATTTTACCATAGGTCATGGATTTGGATTTTCTGAGCCCCTCATGAGTGTGTGCTACCTCCTGCTCCTTCCTATACCCTGACCTTCCTGGTGAGGTTGTGGGACTAGGAGGACAAACACGAGTGAAGCTGTAGACAGGTAGATAGATCTGCTGGCCGAAAGTCAAGGATTCCTGTGTCTCTGATCCTCTTAATGACAGTTGTGTGACACTGTGTGACACTGGGTGAGCCACTTCCTCTTCTGGAGCAAGCTGGTCACAAAGCAGCCTTTGTGCTGCCGCTTTCGATGACTTTGGGTTGGGTGGAGATGAGGATGGAGTAGACAGGAGGACTCTTGCTGGGGCCCGTTTTTTACCGTTATGTCCCCTACTTCATCATTCAACCAGAGGTAGAAAAACAGCTTCTGAACTTAAAAATTAAGACAACCTTGTACTTTAATGCTGTGACCTTTCATTTCAGTCCTAACCTCTTTGCCCCATTCTCTGACACCCGGGAAAGAATGACTGAGGCGGAGTTTTGTGCAGGATGCTGGGACTGTGCGCTGAACCTCAAGGTAAGTTTGATCAGGATCCAGATAACTTTCATAAAGCAGACCAAACTCTGCTAGCACCATATGGAAAGGTGCCATACTCTGTTAGCATGGGTAACGATTGCTGCGTGCTTCTGGAAAGCTCTTTGCTCATGTTGTCCCGAGAACTCTAACATGGGCCCAGTAATTTCTTATAATAACAACTAGTCCAATATGCCAGAACTGCACTAAGACCTGAACTACATGTGTTGGTCAACTTTTCATTTTTGTGACAAAATACCTGAGAAAAACAAATGGAAGGAGGAAAGATTTATTTTGGCTCACAGTTTCAGTCCATGGTCAGCTGGCTCCATTGCTGTGGCCTGTGGTGAGACAGAGCATCATGGTAGAGAAGGGGATGGAGCAGAGCTGCTTACCTCATGGTGACCAGAAGGGAGATAGAGGAAGCAGGGGCCAGGGATAAGATGTATCCTTCCAGTGACCTACTTCTTCCAACTGGGTCCTGCCTCCTACCATTTCCACTACCTCCCAATACTGCCATCAAATGATGAATCCATCAGTGGATTAATCTGCTGATGAAGTTACAGCCCTCATGATCCAATCCCCTTCCCAAAGATCCCACCTCTGAACATTGCTGCATTTGGAATGAAACCTTCAACACGTGAGCCTTTTGGGAACATTCCAGATCCAAACCATAACACTACATGATCTCATTTACAACATCTCAACATCCATTATTATCTCCAATTTAGTGAAGACAATGAGGGTCAGAGAGTCAATATGCCCAGGAAAACACTAGCAAATCATGGAGCTGGGATTTATCTGATTCTAGCATCTACAATTGTGTCATCAGAGTCAGATGCAGACAAAGATTTATTTACAAGTCAACCTGACATTTATTTACAAGAGCATTGAAATTACTATTAGTGACTCAAGGCCTTTTTTTTTTTCTTCAGTCTATCTCTACCCTCTTCCTCACTCAACATAAGAATATGAGAAAGAGAGAGCATGACCACTTAAGGAACAGTTCGAATTCCTTGCAATGGGACAGTGCTTTGACTTCCCGTTCACCAGGCATTGGTGAAGTACCTTCTCTTGTCTGGTGTCAGATGACATTGGAAATTTATAGTTCATTCAGATGGAGCCATGCCACTCAAAGATCTTATGATCTGATGGAGGAGACTGAAATATAAAGAACTCTGTTTAATACAATGTGGTCAGTGCTCTAATGTCGTGTGCTCAGGGTGCTGTGGGAGCACGTGGGCTGGGTTAGCCTGAGCTGGCCTCCCCAGGATACTCCATGGAGGAGACAGCACCTGAGTTGAGGCCTAGAGTGTGAAGGGGTGTGGAGGTATGAGATGGTAAAACTGCTCCCTCTTGTATTGATACCGCCATTTACCGGTGCCAAGTTCTGCTCCTTCTAATGTTGAAGATTGAACACTAGAGAAGCACGCCAAGGCAAGCATATTAAGCAGGTTTTATTTAAAGGTAATAATACAGACTTCTCCCGGCAGGAAGAAGGGGGCCATGGCTGATGTTCTAAAAGTCCCAAGAAGTGAGGGCACCCTACATCTTTTATAGGTTAAATTCTCTTTTGTTCTCCAGTTCTCTCCCCCCTTATCTCTCCTTCCTGCCTATGTGTGACTAGGCCTGATTTTGCATTACTGAGAAACCATAGGCAGGGGGAGGGCCCAGGGGGCATTAATTAGCAGCCCCTTGTTTGCAGTCCTTGATAAAGGCAGGTAATTTTGGTAATCAATGGACTCCGGAGATCCTTGACATTCCATTCTTCCAGGGGCAGTCTCCAATTTCCAGAGGCAGATGACTTTATGGCCTCCATTTCCTCGAATTGACCTGATTCCCTATTTCTACACTAACTACCTGTCCTTAATTCTGGCTTCAGTATCAGGTAACACTCTTCTCTTAAAAAAATAAACTCTCAGTATCTCACCCTAGGTTCCTATCTCTGGTTTTATCATCAACCAAATGAGCTATTATATAGTCACTAAACTTAGATTATTCAAGGATGATTGAGGAAACAGTAAAGTGTAAGTTAGAAGGCAGGATAACAAAGATCTTCAAAAAACAATTTGATTCTAATGATATACAGAAAATATGTTTTCATCTTTAAAAAAAATACACTTGGTAGGAAAAAGACAAAGTCAGGTATTATTTTGTGGAGAAGTATCACAGATGGTTTAAAAATGACCTCTTGGAACTTTTCAAACTTTTTTTTTTTTTTTTTTTTTTTTTGGTGCCAGGGATTGAACCCAGGGGCACTCAACCACTGAACCACATCCCCAACCCTTTTTATATTTTATTTTGAGACAGGGTCTCCAGGTTGCTGAGGGCCTTGCCCAGTTGCTGAGGCTGACTTTGAACTTTCAATTCTCCTGCCTCAGCCTCCAGGGCTGCTGGGATTACAGGTGTGTGTCACCGTGCCTGGCCATAGGTTACTTTTTTTATTCAGCAAAACAAGAGCAAATGAAATGGTTTGGGGAGACTTTTTCAGAATATTAGGTTCTTCTACAGATGTTCCATAGGCCCAGGCCACTTGCTTCAAGGCTGCTTCCTACCCTGCGCAAAAAAATAAGTGATGCCAGAAGCCCTAGTCTTGAAAAGTACAATTGGGGCCAAGGCTGGAACCAGCTTCTCGATCCTAATGGAAATTCCTTCCCCCTTTTCTTCATCCCTGCCACCTAGTGGAGAGATGGTGCCAGAAGAGTTACCTGCAGACTGCCAGCAGAATCCAGTGAGGACTCCTGAACAGAGAAGGTTCTAAGGGAGGAGGAGCCACGCAGGTCTCCCAGAGGGCACAGCTGGGTGGGAACACAGGGCCCCAGATCAGAACACAAGCACACACACCTCCACAAAAGAAGCTGATCAGGGTCTGGGGTCACCACACCCTGTTTACTTGACTATGGAATGTGCTTCATTCAAGGCTGGAACTGATGTCCTAATCCTCTGAGCCCTCCAGTCCCCACCCGATCTAGTCCAACTAGCTTAAGTTGGAGAACATGTTTTGGCACAGAGGGTGGGGTGGCAGTGAAGGGTGGGTATCTGCTCTGCCTGGCTCCTCCTCCTGGCACGATCACACATTGCCACTCAGTCACTTCGTGATTAGGGGGACGGTTGGGACAGAAGATCAACCTTAGGAACTCTATATGCTCCTGGAACGCAGGTCTGATCATGTCACACCCCAGTGCCTGCAGGAAGGGATACACCCTCCAGCAGGACCTGGAGGGACCGCTCTACATTATCTACCTTCCCAAACTCCTATTACAATTTCCTGGCCTCTAATCCTTGCCACCAGTAATACTGAGACCTTCTCTGCTTCCTGTAAGACTTGCTTTCCACGGCATGGAGGCCTCCTGCTTGAGAGAGGGTTATCCTGCTCATGAGCACTTTCTGCTACCCACTGAGGTATCTGAGCAGACGATCGCCTAATTAAGTGGTCACATAATTAAGTGGTGGACTTTGGGAGAAAGCGGAAAGAGAGAGTTGGTGAAAAGAAAGGGAAAGAGAAGAATGGAATAGAAGTCCAATTCTGCCCTTGGAAGATGGCAGTCTCCCTGGAATGCAATGAAGATGTTTACCAAGCACCACGGGACACCTGCAAATGGAAAGAAGTCCTGAGTGCCATGGTTAGCGAAAGCCAGTTAAACAAGTATGGATCCCCATCGTGCTCTAAGCCTTACACAATCTGGAAAGAAAAGACATGGCCCTTTGAGTCTCTCATTAATATTTACTGAGGCCTACTCTCTGGGATGTGGGATGCTAGGCAATTCCAGTTCTGCTTGGGGTCAGACATGTCACAGGTGAGGCACTCTTAGGGCAGTAAGATGCATGGAGAGGCAGGCTCCATCTACAAACTTCCACCTGAAACCAAAGCTTATCAGCAGGTCACCTCTGTGTTTTAAAACCCGTGAGAGTGAAGGAGGCAGTAAAAGAGTGCTGCCTTTTTGGAGCTGACCATCTAGTGGGAAAAATCAGGAAAGGCAGCAGTTAAGGTGCTAAGAATCTGTATCTAAATGTCTGTAACCCTCTATGAAAATCCTTATGTGGAGGGAGGAAGAAAGAGAAATCAACAGAGAGACAGAGGTGAGAGGTAATGTCTAAGTTGAGCCCTGAAGGGTGTGTAAGATTTAAGTAGCTCCTGGGTGCTGATGATAATGAGAATGCAAAGTATTTGGGAACAACCCATGTAAATGTTTGTTTGCTTGTTTGTTTTAAATCTTTTGCCAGCTCGTTTATCTTGCATTCCTCATCTTGCAGGGTACTTTGTTCTGGTAGCTTTTTCTTATCATGGTGATTAAGGTTAGCTAATAACTGAGAGAGAAAAGGACAAATTTTTGCAGAGGTGGCAGGTAGAGCAGGTGCTCCCAGCTAGGTGCTAACTGCTCTATTTAATCCCCCCTCAGGGTGAGGAAAATAGGTGTCTCTAAGGAGACTTCATGGGGAACCAGGAAGGGAAGTGGGCAATGGGAAATAACGTGTGGAGTGAGGGGTTCAAGGGGTGGCTTTCATGCATGGGGATATTTTATTTGGGCCTGTCTCTCACCCCATGTCTGGTGTGGGCGAGGGAAAGGGTTCTTATAGGAGGGATAGGCTGCTGTGAAATAAAAGCTATGACATTTATTTATCAAAAAAAATGACAGAAGACAGAATTATCTTAAAGGCAGGGGCATGACCGATTGAGCCATTCAGAAGGGTCTGGCGCTAATAAAGGAAAGAGCCTGCGCTTGCTTTATTTATAGAGGTACAGATGAAAAGGGGACTGGTAGGAGCTTCTTCAAGAAAAACAGGATAGGGGGTGGAATTAAGCAAGCCATTTGGCTCTAGCGGGTCATTCCCACATCCAGGGCTTGCATTTGAACTTTGGCAGTGAACCAATGCAGGATAACCACATGACTCAGGCCAGGTCCTCCTGTCTAATAGCTCAACCAAGTTGGGTTCACCTACAAGCCGTGGGTGGCTCCCTGCACCCATTTCTGAGCAAATGAAACTGAACTCAAAATATAACTACCCCTTCCTCCTTGCGCCCACAACCCATCTTATGGGGAACTTTGTCTTAGGAGAATAATGGTTTTCAAAGTTTGGTCCATTGATCCCTGAGGATATGTGAGGACAAAACTGTGTTCACTAAACCATTTGCCTCTTTGACTGTGTTGACACCGTAGGGAAAACTCCTGGCACCTTAGCACTCGACAGGGCAGGCGCACCCACCTAGCCATGTATTCTTCACTGCCAGGCACTGTGAGTAATGGAGATATCAGGCCACTGAAGACTGTTGCTGATAAAGCAGTAAGTACTTAGTAGTGTTTCAAGGTCACCTGACCTTCGAAATCCTGACCCCTGGCTACAGCACATGGTGTCAACTTTCACACCAAACACTGAGGCTGCAGACTGAAGGACAAGGCTGACTGGGGGAGAAGCCCCTGTTGATGGAGGGACTTGTGGACTGCATTGGCTGTTTTTTTTTTTTTGTTTGTTTTTTGTTTTTCTCATGGAACATTATTTTTACATGGAAGAAATGAAAGAATAATTGTCAAGCAAACTATGGTTATTCAGACTCAAGTATTTGGCATATGTTTTCTTGAAAATGAAGAAAAACAACTCTATTTGTTACCAATGATAAAATTCAAGCTTACAAGTGAAAATTAGGATTTTGGAAAGTGTGAGTATCATGAGCATGACAGTTTCTTGATACTTCAAAGACTTTCTATGAGACTGCTAGTGATATTAAGGAACGTGATTTGTGGATGTCATATAATGAAATGTGTCACTATTAGGAAGAGCTGTATGACTCCAAGAACGAATATTTCCCAAATGATGATGAATGGAGTTACAAAATCATACATTAAAAATCCATTTAAAGTCCAAGAGAGACGATTGAATTTTTTAAGATTTTTTTTTTAGTTGTCGATGGATCTTTATTTTATTTATTTATATGTGGTGCTGAGAATTGAACCCAGTGCCTCACACTTGCTAGGCAAGTGCTCTACCACTGAACCTCAGTCCCAGCCCAACGATTGAATTTTTTAAAAAATATTTTTTAGTTGTAGATGGACACAATATCTTTATTTATTTATTTTGATGTGGTGCTGAGGATTGAACTCAGTTCCTCACATGTGCAAAGCACTCTTCCACTGAACTACAGCCCCAGCCCAAGACCAGTGAATTTTAACATAATATAGTACAAAAAGTTCAACTAAGCTTGATGAAACTACACTTGTTGAGTTTTGGTGTCCTATCAAAGGAGAATTGATTCTCCACAATTATCTCAAAAGAGAATTGATTCTCCACAATTATCTCAAAAGGCTATTAAAATACCCCTCCCCTTTCCAACTACACATTGGTGTGAGGATTTTCTTCATATGTCTCAACTAAAACAATATATTGAAACACTTTGAACATGGAAATTTAGGGATCCTTTATTAAGCCAGACATCAAAGAGATGTGCAAAAGTATAGAATAATGTCACTCTTCATAATTTTTTTGATTTAGAAAACAAGGTTTTTTTTCATTTAAATGATATTTCTTTTAAACATTTAGTGGATTTATTACTGTTATTTAAAAATGAATCAATAGCCAAGCATGGTGGCATACACATGTAATCCCAACAATGGGAAGTCTGAGACAGGACAGTCTCAAGTTCAAGGCCAACCTGGGCAACTTAGTGAAACTCTGTTACAAAATAAATAAATAAATAAATAATAAATAAATAGGTCTGAGGGTGTAGCTCAGTGGTACCGCCCATGCTTAGCCTGTGCAAAGCTCTGTATTCAATCTCCCAGTGCCATAAATAAAGAATAAAATTACAAAAAAGTGTTTGAGTTGTGTTTTCGAATAGGATAAAGTAATGTGATAGCTATAACAATACACAGATGCTCTTTGGGGTCTTCAGTAACTGTTAAGGGTGTTAGAATATTCTGGGCATGGTGGTGCACACCTGTAATCCCAGTGATTCAGGAGACTGAGGCAAGAGAACCACAAGTGCAAAGCCAGTCTCAGCAACTTAGCTAGTCCCTAAGCAACTTAGCAGGACCTTGTCTCAAAATAAAAAATAAAAAGAACTGGGAATGTGGCCCCTGGTACCAAAAAATAAGAGTGTTAGAACATGCAAAACACCACTAGATGGTGCTGATGAGAATAAAGAGCAGAGCGTGTGTGTGTGTGTGTGTGTGTGTGTGTGTGTGTGTGTGTGTGTGTGAGAGAGAGAGAGAGAGAGAGAGAGAGAGAGAGAGAGAAATATAAAGTTGCTATTTGTGATCCTAAGCTGTACAATATAAGATTTCCTAATATTAATGATATTTGTAGAATCTATAGGGAAAAAAAGGTACAAACCTGGGCTTAATCATTCACGTTCTACAAAGTAAATTAGACAGATAGGTTTATGCCAAATAATATGTTGGGCCTTTTTTTTTTGTCGTTACTCCCGCTAACAGAAGCTCAGCACATTCCTTGGAGAAGCTCCCTGCAGCCTTGGAAACTAAGCAGATTAAACTGAAAGAGCTCAGTCTTTCCCATTTTGTGTTGCTAATAAGATAACATTAATCTCTGGGGTTTAAAAGTGAAATTTTGACAGTTTTCCCTGGAAGGAGTGCTTGGTAGAAACCTCCGCAGCCTGCAGCTTGTTCTCAGGGGCCCTTGGAAGGCTGGGTGGGGAGGAAGCAGCTGGGGTGCGGGCTGCTGGTGGGGGGCGGGAGAGTTAACTTTTGAGGGAGTTAGCTAGGCCTCTTGGTGGCAAGATAGCATAAAATGACTTTGACTTTGTCAAAGATTCAGACTGGGAAAATCTGAAGCCACATTTGCTTTCCCTTCAGAAGCAGTCTGAAATACGTGACAAAGGACAAAATTCTCTTCCACAGGTGAAGTTTTTATTGGCAATGTTCTTGGAAGGGCCACCAGTAAAAAGAGCTAGCACTGGAGCTCAGGGTCTGGCTTCATAAATCAGCTCATGAGCTGCCAGAAAAGTGGGTGTGATGTGGGACCCTCCCCTCCTCGGCAGGCCAGGGGTTTAAGTGTGTCTTCCTCTCTATTTACTCAGACATATTTTGGGGGACCTAATATCTGGGTGGGAGGCATGAATCAAGGTGCTGGGGTGACAGTGGAGACTGAAATAGACACGACTCTTCTCTCAAGTGCACCTGTTAGAGAAAAAAAAACAATTCTGAAAAAAAAAAAAAATAACATCCTCATGCCCATCCTCCCACACCCGCCCCCAGATGCAGAAAGCTTTCTAGGTCCACTTGGCTTATTGTCTAGTAAAGCATGGTCAGTGCAATTGGCCGAGTTGAATGGCACATTTTCCACACGCAGATGAAGGTGCACACGATGCCAGGAGAGGCTCAGAGGGGGTAGGGATGCTGTGTCACCGTGACTTCCCTTGTCTTTTCCCCTTTCTCCTTCCTTCCTGTCCCTCTTCTCTGCATGATATTTATTGAGCATCGACTAAGTGATAGGTGCTGAGACAACAGAGTTGAACAAGAGCTGTATGTAGCCTGAGATGTGGAGCTTATAATCACTATGCAGACAACAACGAAAAACGTAACTACAGGTTGTAGTTAGCAGGATACAGAAACAACTTCAGATAAAGAAGGTCAGATAAAGGCACTCTGAAGAATGAATTTAAGCCAGATCCCTCAATATTGGCACTACTGGCGTTTGGGGCCAAACAATTCTTTGTTGTTGGGGACTGTTGTAGAATGTCTAGCAGCATCCTTGGTCCACTAGATGCCAATAGCACCCCCTATTCTCATTTGTGACAGCCTAAAATGTCTCTGGACATTACCAAATGTCCTTTGTGGGGAGAAATTAGTCCCAAGGACCACTGATTGAAGCCAAGATCTTAAAGATGTGGAATCTATCAAGAAAGGAGTACCCACGGTCGTGTAGGCCTTGGTAAAGAATCTGAGTTTTGTTCTAAGTAGAAAGTGACCAACATTTTCAGCCAGGGGTGACATCAGCTACTTTGATTTTTGCAAAGATCATTCCAGCTGTAGAGTGGAGGAGAGACTGGCTGGAGGGTCAGTCATTGCAGCCGTGAGAGGTCATGCAGTTGTCCATCTGAAGTTCAAGAAATAATGATGGGTTGAAGTCTTGGCACCAGACATGAAAAGGAGGAGAAAAGTGTTCATCATTTTTGGAATAGAGCACCCAGGTTGTGCTGATGAATTTTTTCCACATTTTTTATTGGTGTATTATAGTTGTACTTAATGATGGGATTTGTTGTTACATATTTGTACATGCGCACAATATAACAATATAATGTGCTGATGGTTTTGATGTGGAGATTCCATCCTTAAACATACACAGTGCCTCCTTTCCTCCCCAGTGAAGTGGAAACATTTGCTCAAGGATTAAACTTCAAGCCTGATCACATTTCTGCTTCCTAGGGGCTCCCAAAAAATGTGTAGTTGGGCTGAACGCTGTGGTGCACACGCTTATAATCCCAGTGACTCCGGAGGCTGAGGCAGGAGGATAACAAGTTCGAGGCTAACCTCAGCAACTTTGTGAGATCCTGTCTCAAAACAAAAAAAATAAAAAGGGCTGGAATGTAGCTCAGAGGTAGAGTGCCCTAGGTCCAATCTTTAAAAAAAAAACATTGTAGTTGGGACTGACTAATGTTTGCTCTGGGGGTATGTGTGGAAGTAAGTGCTCTGAATTCAGGGTTCTCTGTCTCCCGTGAATCTGGCTAGTGGTGACTTAGGATTGTTAAATTCCAGTTTCTGCTCATAAACCTGGAAAAGCTGATTATGAATGAAAGCTCCTCTTGGTTGGAGGCTAACACCTCACTTTCAATCTTCAAAGTCACTGGTGATACAAATCCACTCAACAGTGCCAACCTAGTTCTGGAATCTTGTGTTTCTCAATTGAGGAAAATGGGAGGAAGGTGACCTGGAGGCCCTGGCTGAGAGTAAGCAAAGCCTGACCCTTGGCCTGTTGACTGAGGTTGGAAAGTAAACGGCAGGCATTTGGGAAGTGGGGCAGAGGCTGTTTAGCGACAGCAGTGTCATGGGGAAAAGGGGGATCAGCAGTAAAAAACTCTAACAGAGTATCGGGGGCACAACGAAGGCCTGTGGTTAGTTTATTTTTAATAGCAGAGAACACGGTTGCCAGGATTTTAAATGGTGGAGCTATAAGTACATAATGAAGCAAGAGGGCTCAGTTGGCACCAGCTGGGATACCGAATTGTTGAGGCAGCTTAAGATAATGATCCTCTGATATTAAAATTCAGGGGCTGGGTGTGGAGGTGTCCCCAGCTCTATTTGTATATTTTCCCTCTGGGGCCCCCAGGTTCCAGGTAAAAATAGCCAACCCCAATAAGTGTGTGTGTGTGTGTGTGTGTGTGTGTGTGTGTGTCTCCATGTGTGGTCTGTGTGAAAATCTGTGCTTGTTTTTCCAGTCTTTCTGTTAGAAGTGAGGTGATGCTGCTGTAGAGGGTTCGTGGACAGAGAAGAGAACATTATAGCCCAGGTAACCAAAGAGCCTTGTGAAAGGGTAGATATCAGTTCACTTTTTAAGCCATCTCACCTTGGCGAAGGTCGCCACTTACTATCTAGGTCTAAATCTGGCTGTGGCAGTGACGTTCAGTTGGAGGAGTTTCTGGATCCAAAACAGATTGAGCATCTCAGCCCAGTTATTAGCCATCCCGGTTATTACAAATGCTTCATGCAATTTCTTCTGCTTAAAATCATAGGATTGAAGAGCTGCATATGAACATAGTAACTATGTTTCAACTCTCTATCTGAGAAATCTGAGGGCTGGTCGCATGAACTGACTTGTTCAAGGCCACTCGCCGGCGACGGTGGTGTTTGGAAATGACTAGCACTGGATCCTGGGCACAGGGCCCTTTCTGGAATACCCCCAGGCCCCTCATTTGGCTCTAGGGCAACCTCTTCTCCACTCACCCCATCCCCCTTCCTTTTCCCTGAATTCCCTCCCCATGCTTTTTGAAATCTGTGCTTGTTTTTCCAGTCTTTCTGTTAGAAGTGAGGTGATGCTGCTGTAGAGGGTTCGTGGACAGAGAAGAGAACATTATAGCCCAGGTAACCAAAGAGCCTTGTGAAAGGGTAGATATCAGTTCACTTTTTAAGCCATCTCACCTTGGCGAAGGTCGCCACTTACTTAGTGGGGCGCGTAATGGCCTGTAAGAGTTCCTGCCCTCCCAGAGGGAGCCCTTTCCTCTGTTCAGCTCTGCCTGCCTGCACAGGCCCGTGCCACCATGAAGACCCTGTGCACTTACCTGACAATTATCTGGAGTGGAAGCCAACCCTTTCAAGAGGTTCTTTAATCCACCCGACATCCTCTGAGGTGGGTGGGAAGAGGGAGGTCCTCCTCCCAGGACAGGAAAGCCAGCGCACACTGTGTTTTAGTCGACCTGTCCGCTGCTGTGGCTAAAGACCTGACCAGGACAACTGTAGAGGAGGAAAAGCTTATTTGGGGGCTTACGGCTTCACGGGTCTCAGTCCACAGCCAGCCAGCTCCATTTCTCCAGGATTGAGATAAAACAGAACACCATGGTGGAAGAGTGTGGCAGAGGAAAGCAGCCCGCATGATGCTCAGATAGCAGAGAGAGAGAGAGAGAGAGAGACAGAGAGACAGATAGACTCCGCTGGCCAGATAAAATATATACCCCAAAGGCATGTCCCCCAGGGACCACCTCCTCCAGCCACACCCTACCCACCTTCAGTTATCACTCAGTTAATCCCACCAGGGATTAATTCACTGCTGGGGTTAAGGCTCTCACAACCCAGTCATTTCTCCTCTCGACCTTCTTGCATCGTCTCACATGTGAGCTTTTTCGGAACACCTCAAATCCAAACCATAAGATAGGGGGTTCTAAGATTGCCCAAGAATAAGGACTATGACCCCCTGGCCACCTACCACCTGCTCTGCTTTCTGCACCTAGGCTTTGGACCTTGCTGCTGCTCTGATAGGTAAAGGATTTTTAAGACCCTTAGTTTCCCCTTTCCCAGGTCAATGAAGGAGCTGCCTTATTAGAGGTGGCTAAAGATAAAATATCTGAAGACCTTCGGGATCAAAAAGCATTTGTGCCTGCTTAAGATCTGGGATATCTTGGATGCTTCATTTAAAATATTCTATTTGGCCCTCTTCATATGTTCTTGTCCTTCTTCAAACTTACCTTTTGGATTCTTGGTCTTGAAGATAGAGATATCATACTTATTTGCAAATGGAATTCCCCCCATCCTTCCTGTTAACTGTTTTTGAGCCCCACGAGATCCTCTCTGGCGAGGGTTTAGGAATCAGTTCCTAGCACCACATTTTACAGCACTGGCTATTTTTCTTACTCATACCCCTCCCTGTGTTCCTCTGTTTCAGAACTCTAGCCTCCAGTCTTTCCTTACCATACAGGTGTCCCTCAGTGTCTGTGAAGAGTTGGTTCCAGGACCTGTCCCCTGACACATGGATGCCAAAATCCTCCAATGCCCAAATCCGTTCCATAAAATGGTGTAATATTTGCATATAACCTACGCACGTCCTCCTATCTACTTTTAAATCTTCTCTGGATTACTTACAATACTAATACAATAAAAATACTATGCAAGAGTAGTTGTTAACACTGTATTGTTTAAGGATTAACAATAAGAAAAAGGTCTATACATGTTCAATATAGATGCATTTTTCCCCAAGTATTTTTGACACGTGGTTGTTTAAATCCCATGGCTGAAGACATGGAATCCATGGAGCTGTAGGAGCAGCCACACTTGGTGCATGCCTCAGGGCCTTTGCACTTATGCTTCCCTTTCTCTGGAATGTTCTTCCCTCAGGGATCTATGGTCCTGTACCTTTGCCTTCTTCAGGCTTTTCCATGGCCCCGTGTGGACGCATGATCATTTTCCTTCTGAACTGCAACTGTCCCTCCCTCAACCCATCCCCTCCCTGGCTTTATTTTTCTCGGTAGGAATTACTCTCTGGCATTTTACACCATTGACTTCTGTTTTCTGTCTGTGGTCTTCCCCAGTGCAATGTAAGCTCCCTGAGCGCAGGGATTTTTGCTGCCCTTATTTCCTGCTGTATCTCCACAGTGTCCAGCCTGTGGCGGACGCTTAACACACATGAATACATACATTTCAACAAGTGACTTACTTGAGTTCATGACCTTCCTCTCTTAAAAGGAAAGTGTGAGTCATTAAACAAGACAATTGCTACAAATATAAGTAATAGCATATATTAAATGCTTGTTCAGTGTTGGTTTTAAATCGTGTTAAGTGCTTTACGAGGATCACTTTATTTAATTCCACAAAAATCCTCTGAGGTAGTATTCTTTTTATCTTCACTTTACAGATGAGGAAACTGAGACTTGGAGAAGTTGACTTACCTTTCAGGGTCACACACAGGTCAGGTCCTATTGAGTGAGCTCAGAGCCAGCACCTTAACCCTGACACTGTGTGGCCCGTGCCCCGGGTTTACCTCAGCCCAACCAGTACTGAGTCCAAGTTTTACACAGTGTAGCAGACCTGGGTGCTTGTCTGCCCCTCTTCTTTTGTGGGCCTGACCCCTCCATTGAAACCTGACATCTTGGAAGTCTCCCTGTCCTTAGGAGCCAGCATCGTGTGGCAAATGAGGTGGTAATTTTGTGGGGAGACCTGGGATGTGACATCGCTTGGCCCCTAACTTGTTGGGCAATCTTACACAATAGTTTTCCTCCCCAGGCGCCAGATTCTGCGGGTTTAGTGAGCACTGAGGTCTTTCCAGCCCCAACTCCCTGGGAATGTCAGAGGACAGCGGGTTGTGTGGCGTGTGAGTCACCACAGAGACTCCTGCCCGCAGGCCGTGGCCTTGCCGGCTCTGCTCCATAGCCGTCTACCCTGCTTTGATGACCGCCGGCCTTTCCCCTCCCACACCTCTAGAGCTTGAATTTCAGGCTGCTGGATTTGAGGGGGAGGATGGAAGAGGCCACAAACCAGTGATTTTTCCAATCCCTTCTCTAGGACTGAGACCAAGAGAAAGAAAAGGAAGGTATGAGAGCCCTCCCAGCCTCCTGACACAGGGTCGCTGCAGTAAATGAACTCCCCCTCCTGGGAGTCTGGTCCCCTGGAAACCTTAGGGTCTGCATGTACAGACGGGCACCTGCCAAAGAGTACCTTTCCAATTCCCCAGACATACCACCTGCTCGGAGTCCTGAGGATCCCCTTCTTTGCTGACCCTAAAGCTCTCTCACTTCAGTGCCGCATCCTAAATTGAGAAATCTTTCTCCTTTTTGTGAAATGGAGGTTGAATAAGCCAGTGAGCCATTGACCTGGGTTGTTTTCCTCAATTCATTTGTTCATTTATTCATTCATCTAATCATTCACCACTTAGGCACTGGACTCTTTGCCAGGGACTAAAAGAAGAAATTGGTGGGGTCTTGGCCAACTTAAATTGGATAATTTGTAAAGTAAGGAGAGCTTCAGCAAGAGACTATTTTCAAAAACCCTACCAACCCGTGAGGAAAGCACGGGCTAGTGCAGAATCCAGGCACAGGGGATCAGGAGAGGAAATCTCCAGAGTCCTGAAGCAGAGTCAGGTGGAGAAGTCAGCTGTGACCTATAGTTGAGGGTCTCATCTAGCAGGTGATGTGAAAACCTTGAGCTATGCTCTTCTCTCCAGTGTGCAGCTCTTTTCTCTCTTGATGTAGTTCATGTGGGTCAACCTCATGGGGCTCAAAAGGACAGAGACGGGTAGAGAGGGGATGTGGAAGGACAGAGATTTCTAGCACAGAAATCAGACGTAGTAGGCTCTGTCCTGAAGGGGCCCACATACTAGCAGGAGAGACAGCAGAGCAAAGATTAATTACGGCATGATAAAGGCTTTAGTGAAGCTATGAACAGATGTAAGTGGAACTCAGGTGTAGGAAAGGAGCTGTCAGGGAGCGTGTGGATAGATGTGAAGGTAGGGGACGGAGTCCGATCCAGGAAGGGTGTGCAGAGGAGTTGGTTCTCAGGTGATGAGTAGGCTTCTCTGAGCAAGCAGTGTCTGAACTGAGGTCTTACATGTGCATAAGACTCCACTAGGAAGAAGAGGAAGCAGGAGAGGAGTCCAGGCAGGCGAAGTAGCTGGAGGCTGAAAGAGCCTCGACTTGTTGGGAAACCAGAAGTGATGTGATTTAATGGGAGTGTTCAGTGTGTAGAGCTCTGGGCGAGAAAGACGAACTGCAGTGGAGAAGGCTAAGAGCACGAGGAATTCTCTTGCCAGACTAAGGAATTTGGAATTTTGTACCAGGTCAATGGTAAGTCCTTAAAAATTTTCCATCAGGGGAGTGACGGAATTGCATTTATGTTTTAGAGTATCGGTTGGATTGAAGAGGAAAGTGGATTCAAAGCAAATGAATTAGAAAGAAGGTTGTTTTTGTCATCTAAGTGACAGAGTACAGTGGCCCAAAGTAAAATGGTGAGGGATGGAAAGAAGTATGGAGAAGGTAAAACTGATGGGACTGGGGGGTTGGATATAGGAGCGAGGGAAAGTTTAACCCTGAGGAAGTGCTTAGGGTTGAGGAGCTCAAGAGAAGGGTGTATGTGTGTGTGTGTGTGTGTGTGTGTGCGTGTGCACGCTTGTGTGCTGGGAACATGGACTATCCTGGTGGAGAGAATGGAAGAGGGTGCTGGTAAGTGCTGCAGTTTGGGGCATATTGAGGTGACGGTGCTAGTACCATATCCAAATAGATCCGTTAATGCTTTCAATGAGCTGTTCAGAAGAGGTGGGCGTGGAAGTGAGGGATCTGGGAACATCAGGATACAAAGGATGGCTGCAGCCATGGAGCACATGAGATCAACGTGGAGAGACCCGAGAGGGAGGAGGAAAGAGCGCTGAGGAACACTCAGTTTTTAAAAGATGGTCAGAGGTAGAGGAACTCATAAAGGACTCGAAGCAGGAGCAGCCTGAGAAGAACGAGAAGCACTGAATGGGAACAGAGTCTGAGAAACCAAAGAGGAGCGAGAGGAGGAGGAGCCAGGTCGAAACTCAAGCAGGAGGTCCTGTGTGCAGCCCTTAGTCCAGCGTGCTTATCTTGTCTCTTAATCAGGTAAGAAACATTTCCTGGGCATCTACAGTGTGCTTGCTGTGGGTTTGAAGATTGCGCCTGCCCCATCCCGGTTCATACATGGAAGCCTGCTACGGTTGGAGCAGCCCCTCCAAAGCTCACGTTGAACCTGAACTGCACTGTGGGGACAGATAAGAGGTGATCAGGCCACCAGGGCTCCACCCTCATGAATAGGCTAATGCCATCATTATGGAAGCAGGTTCCTGATAAAAAAGGATGAGTCTGGCTCAATTTCCTCTCTCTATTCCACTTGGGAAAACCTCTGTCTAGTTTAATCCACTGCTCTATTACCTGTTATCATAACAGGTGAACTTAAATTCTAACTAATACTTGCAGGAGAGGGCTAGATTGTGGTAGACTCTCTGATTGTACTTTATGTGATGATTACTACCAGGGCCTTTGGGATGGAAGAATGGAGACTGAGAAAAAGAACAAATAAGTTAGGTGTGTTACCTTTTAGAATGATTTTGTTTAATTCTCACCCCGGCTTCACCAGGTAAGTGTGATTAGCCCTGTGTTCATGTTGAGGAGACCAGGTTCAGAGAAATGATGCCGCTCACTCCAGGGAACACAGTTAGTAGGTGACAGAGTCAGAATTTGAATCTGGGTCAGGGGTTCTTAACCAGAGGCATTGTTGTCCCCCGGGAGACATTTGTTGATGTCTGAGACATTTTTGGTTGCCACAAGTGGGAGTAGTGAGGGAGGGATAGGCATATTGCTAAACATCCAAATATGCAGAGGACAGCCCCTGTGATAAAAATCATCCATCCCAAATGTCAGCAGTGCTGAGGTTGGAACCTGAGGTCTAGCCTATGAAACACTCATCTCTTTTTATTTATTTATTTTTTAAAAAATTTCAGTACTGGAGATTGCACCCAGGGGCGTTCTACCACCGAGCCACACACCAGCCCCTTTTATTTCTTATTTTGTGACAGCATCTTGCTAAGTCGCCTGAGCTAGTCTTGAACTTGCAATCCTCCTGCATCAGCCTCTCTAGTAGCTGGGATTATAGATGTGCACCACCTTGCCTGGCTGCTCGTGTCTTTTTAGGACACCAAATTGGGAGATGGGAATTAAAGGGGAAGGTTAGGAATTAAATAATTATAGGATAAAAATAATGTCATGCAAAAATTATTATAGGAAGTCACCCTAGAGTGGTGAGAAAGATAAGCAGGACATGAGAGAAACCAAAGGTAAGAAGACTAGTGGAATCCAGGGACAGGTCCAGGGGGGAGACAGGAAGGACCTGGAGGGGTGGAGTACAGAGAACATAGGTGCCAGTAAGGAACTTGCTCACGGGGAGCCCAGAGAATGAGGCGGCAGGGATGAGTCCATGTCTCTACTCCTCCCTCCTCCCGGCCTCCTCCTCTCTCTCCTCCTTTCCCAGCCTCCCTCTTCCCTCTCTGTACCCCCACCTCTCCTATCTGCCTCTGCTTCTCTATCTTCCTTCCCACTCTCCCTTTCCCTAACTGGTGAGCTCCATTTTCCTCTGACCCCGGACTGTGAGTGCAAGTTCCCACGTCATCAAACACAGCATGGAAAAATCTGTTCCTCAGCCTTGCCCACCGTGACCAGAACCAGTGAGCTCCCAGGGCAGCGGACTCTGGCACATCTTTTTTATCTGGCTTCTTGCTCCATTTCCTGTTTATAAGGTGGTTTCAAACTTTGACCAGTGTCTAGGATTGTTACAAAGACAGACGCATGGCTCCTGAGAGAACCTCCAGGGAATTCCTAACATGAGGGAAGAGGAAGGAAATCCTTTGTCTCACTCTTGCTGTTTTCTCTGGAGCATTTTCCAAAGGACACTGTTGACAAGGCGACCCAGGGGCTGTGGGGGTGGCCCTCCTCCCTTTCCTTGCCCCTGGTCTGTGCCTGTCCCAGCAGTCTGCCGCCTGCTTCAGGGCCAGGGAGCCAGCATGCTGGGCCCTGTGGCAGTAGTGTGCATACTTGGTCCCCAGCTCTGCTTCTGGCTCCTTTCTTCGCCAGGACCTGGGTAGCCCTTTTGAGAGGCTCCTGGCATCTCATGCCTTTAGGAAACTTTGGTCAAGCCAGGTACAGTGGCAGACATGTAGTCCTGGTGACTCAGGAGGTTGAGGCAGGAGGATCCCAGGTTCAAGGCTAGTCTGGGCCACTTAGCAAGACTCTGTCTCAAAAAAAATAAATAAATAAAAATGCTGGGGATGCAGCTCAGTAGTAAAGCACCCCTGGGTTTCAACCCCCAGTGCTACAAAAATAAATAAATTAATTAATTAAATTTAAAAACACTTGATGTGTTATGGCTCAATAAGGAGTCCTGCTGGTAGGAGAGGTCCCCTTCCAAGCCATGGCATCTGAATCAACGGGCATCGCAGGGTGACCTGAATGAGGAGGAGGGAGGCCAGATCAGTGTCTGCTGCGTCAGAATGGCCAGGCCAATGTTGGTCGTGATCAGGAAAGACTGAGCCAGTGCCCAAGTCAGCACAGTAGACTCGAAAAGAAGCATATTTGAGGTAGGAATAGAAAGGGCTGATTTATTCCAACAATCCAGGACCACAGGGCCACCACCAGGCCCAGCAGCCTAGGAGAACAGGGAGCACAGGCTGTTGCAAGAAGAGGACTTGAATGGCCGAGTGTGTGGCCCCAGGAACCTGCTTGAGGATGAGCAGGCCAGAACTGCGGCCCACAGAGGGCTGATTGCTAATGAAGACCATTCAGGTGTCTCTTCCGGCCTCCATTTCTTCTTCTTCTTTTTTTTAATCTTAAAAAATGTGTTCTAATTAGTTATACATGCCTCCTCTGTTTCTTGTGCCCTTGATTAGGTCCTTAATATCATCCGGGGGCTCTTGTTTCCACTCTCTGGAGAAGCCCCTTGCAAAAGCCTCTGACAGCTGACAGCAGCCCCTCCTGAAGTGCAGGAGGTCAGGGTGTCCCTGTGTCTTCTCTGCTTTCGCTGTAAGGGAGGGATGGAAAGTTCTGACTTTCACTAAGAAAACAATCTCTTTATCCAGCAGGAGGGCAGCTGCTGGAGATCCTTTCTGGTGTCCCTGACTCAGTGATGGGGCTATCTTCCCAAGGGTGGAGCAGCAGATGGCACACAGGGCCGGCACTCAAGGATTCATTCACCCTGAAGCATCACCCACATCCATGATCCTGGGAGTTGCCCAGAGAGCAGACCTACCTGTGGGCCCTGCCTCATCAGGGCTCCGCCTGCGGAATCCTCTCCTCCCTGCTACTGCTCTCTTTGTGAAGGGCTGTGGGTAAGAGGAGCTGACTGTGGTTAGTGGGAGCAATCAAATTGAACTGCAGGGATGAGAGAGGCCATTGCTCTGGGCAGGAGAAGTTGTAGCCGAGGAAAGAGCAGATCCCAGCTTCCTTCCTCTTCCCTGTTCTCACCTCAGGCATCCAAGGGATCTGAGGAACAGCCGAACCAGTCCACCACTGGTTCATGAGGAAGAGAAATGCCTCAACCCAAACTCCCAAGAACCAACTCTAGGATTCTTTTTCCAGCACCTTCTAAAGCATCACCAAACTAATGGCAAGATCCAAGATATGTGATGCCAAGAATTGCAGGAAAACCAGGAGCTCACAAGAACAGTTAGGTGTGCACCTAGCGTGGTGGCAGCATCTGTGTCCTGAAATAGACCTTGTGGTCTCTCTGAGCTCAGGAAGGAACAAGACTCCCACATAACAGTCATGTGGCTGGGCAGGGCTGGGCCCCAGCCCCGGTGACTCAGCAGGGAGAGAGCTCCTGGCAAGGACCTAACCTGAGGAATATCTGAGGCCAGTGTGTAGGGTCTGGGTCTGCCTCTCTTACACGCGGCCTCAGCAAAGCCCTGCCTGCTTCCCCGTTCATTGATAGGATTGTTGTGTTTTTCAATTCAACTAAAATGCCATGCAAAAGTATACTCAAGCCAAGTCCCCTGGCCCCTGGGGTGATTTTCATAATAGTGCCAGACATAAAATCATTTTATGGCAGTGTATCAAGGAGGACCTGAAGTCCAGGGGAAGGGGTCTCCGGTGGCTCAGGGCGGTGCCATTTACCAGCCTGGAAGAAAAATGCTTGAATATTTTTAAAAAAATCTATATTTATACACACGTTGGCTGAATGTTAGCCCTGCCTGTGTAGGAACGCTGGGAGTTACTTGCTTGAACATTAAAGAGATCCCGTGCCTTATCTCCCAAGCCCTCTGTGGTTCTTTGCCCAGTATGAGTTTCAGAGACTCTTGGACTGTGAGAAACCCCTCTGCTTTGGCCAGTGTTTTGGTCAAGGCCTGGCTCATCAAGGCCATTGTGGTGCCTTTTGAATTAGCTCAGTCTCAACTGGTGCCTTTCATACGCCACATACCAGCCAAATGGAACTTCTTGCTGCTTCTTTTCAAACACACCCGCACATTCCCACCCGCGTGCCTTTGCGCCTGTGGTTCCCTTTCAGCACTGGGTCCCACTCACGCCCATTCTGTTCAAATGCCACCTTCCCCAGCCATGACAGTCACTAACTGTTCCTCTGCTCTGAAATAATCTCCCTCTGTCCTCTGACACCCTAAAACTCTTTCTAAAGTTCAGTATGACACTTGGAATCTTATCATCGTCAGCATCATCAGCTGGTAGGGTTGGTCGAGAACCTACTATGTGCCATGAAAACATTTTGTGTTTTACAACCTCATTTGCTTTTCTAGTTTATAAAATAATTATTTATGCATGTCTTCTTTCTTTCCAGGTGGCAACAATAAAGCAAGTGGGATATGGAATCAAACAGATTTGGACTTGGACACTAGTCTCATCATTGGCTATAAGACTTTGGGCAAATTATTCTCTCCAAGCTTTAGCTTTCTTGTGGGTAAAACACAGATAATAATACTTACCTCATATGGGGTAATCATATTACATGAAATACATGAATAATCACCAGCATTTGTTGAATGCATATTATGTGCTGGGCAGTGCTCCA